>NC_092751.1:66610264-66980264 GCF_047496795.1 Chiloscyllium punctatum | reverse complement strand
CCCTCCCTCGCTCTGTGTGTGTGTGTGTGTGTGTGTGTGTGTGTGTCCGTCCATCCCTTGGTGTGTGTGCCTGTCCCCCAGTTGCTGTGTGTGTGAGTGTTCCTCCCTCGCTGTGTGTGTGCGTGTCCCTCCCTCGCTATGTGTGTGCGTGTCCCTCCCTCGCTCTGTGCGTGCGTGTCCCTCCCTCGCTGTGTGTGTGCGTATCCCTCCCTCGCTTTGTGTGTGTGTGTATGTGTCCCTCCCTCGCTATGTGTGTGTGTGTCCCTCCTTCGCTGTGTGTGCATGTCTCCCACTTGCGGTGTGTGTATCCCTCCCTCATTGTGTTTGTGCGTGTCCCTCCCCCGTTGTGTTTGTGTGTGTCCCTCGCTGTGTGCGCGTGTCCCTCTCTTGCTTTGTGTGTGTGTTTGTGTGTGTGTGTGTCACTCCCTCACTGTGTGTGCATGTCCATTCCTGGCTGTGTGTTCGTGTCCCTCTCTCGCTGTGTGTGTCAGTCATTTTGTGCTTGCGCATGCATGTGGCCCTCCCACGCTGTGTGTGTGTGTGTGTCCCTCTTGCTGTGAGTATGTTTGTCCCTGTTGCAGTGCATGTGAGTGTGTGTGTGTGAGTATGTGTGTCCCTCCCTGGTTGTGTGTCTGCGTGTATCCCCTTAACTGTGTGGATATGTGCGTGTCCATCCCTCGCTTTGTGTGTGTGTGTGTGTGTGTGTGTGTGTGTGTCTCCCTCCCTTGCTGTTTGTGCATATCCCCACCATTCTGTGTCTGCATCGTCCCGAGCTGTGTGAGTGCATGACCCCCTTCTTATGTGTGCATGTGTCACTTCCTCGCCATGTCTGTGCATGTCCCCTCTCGCTGTGTGTGTGTGTTCCACCCTCGCTGTGTGTGTGTGTGTGTGTGTGTGTGTGTTCCTCTTGCTGTGTGTGTGAGCCCTGCTTGCAGTGTGTGATGGTGTCCTCCCCTCGCTCTGTATGTGTGTGCATACATATCACTCACTCAGTGCGTGGGTGTGTGTCCCTCCTTCGCTGTGCGAGTGTGTCCCTCCCTCGCTGTGTGAGCGTGCCCCTCCCTCGCTGTGTGAGCGTGCCCCTCCCTCGCGGTGTGTGTGCGTGCCCCTCCCTCGCTGTGTATTTGTGCGTGTCCCTCCCTCGCTCTGTGTGTGTGTGTGTCCCTCCCTCGCTGTGTGTGTGTCCCTCCCTTCGCTGTGTGTGTGTGTGTCCCTCCCTCGTTGTGTGTGTGCGCGTCCCTCCCTCGCTGTGTGTGTGCGTGTCCCTCCCTCGCTGTGTGTTTGTGCGTGTCCCTCCCTCGCTGTGTGTGTGTGTGTCCCTCCCTCGCTGTGTGTGTGCGTGTCCCTCTCTCGCTCTGTGTGTGCGTGTCCCTCCCTCGCTGTGTGTGTGCGTGTCCGACCCTCGCGCTGTACGTGTGCGTGTCCCCTCTCAATTTCTGTAAACATGCCCTACCCCTCGCAATGTGTGTGCGAGTCCCTCCTTCCCTGTGTGTGTGTCACTCCCTTGCTGTGTGTGAAGGTGTCCCTCTCTCGCTGTGTGTGCGTGGGCCTCCCACGCTGTGTGTCCATGTCCTTGCCTCCCACACTCTGTGTGTGTGTGCGCGAGGGCGTGTGTGTCTCTCGCTCGATGCGTGTGTGTATGTGTCCCTCCCTCGCTATGTGTGTTTTTGTGTGTGTGTGTGTGTGTGTGTCTGTGTCTGTGTGTGTGTGTGTGTGGCACTCTCTCGCTGTGTTTCTGCGGGTAACCCCCTCACTGTGTGTGTGTGCATGTCCCTCCCTTGTTGTGCGTGTGTGTGTCCCTCCCTTGCTATGTGTGTCTATATTCCTCCTCTCTGTGTGTGCGTGCCCCCCTCTTGCTGTGTCTGTGTGTGTGTGTGTGTGTGTCGCTTCCTTCGCTCTGTTTGTGCGCGTGTCCCTCCCTCGCTGTGTGTGTGTCCCTCCCCGCTGTGTGTGTGTGTCCCTCCCTCGCTGTGTGTGTGTGTCCCTCCCTCGCTGTGTGTGTGTGTCCCTCTCTCGGTGTGTGCGCGTGTCCTTCCCTCGCTGTGTGTGTCCCTCCCTCGTTGTATGCGTCCCTCCCTCGTTGTGTGCGTGTGTCCCTCCCTCGATGTTTGTGTGTGTGTGTCTTTTCCTCGTTGTGTGTGTGTGTGTGTGTGCGTGTGTGTGTGTGTGTGTGTGTGTGTGTGTGTGTGTGTGTGTGTGTGTGTCCCTTCGCTGCGTGTCTGTGCGTGATCCTCCCTCGCTGTCTGTGTTTGTCCCTCCCTCGGTGTGTGCGCGTGTCCCTTCCTTGCTGTGTGTGAGTGCGTGTCCTTCCCTAGCTGTGTTTGACCCTCCCTCGCTGTGTGCGTGTGTCCCTCCCTCGCTGTGTGTGTGTATCCCTCCCTCGCTGTGTGCGTGTGTCCCTCCCTCGTGTGTGTCCCTCACTGTGTGTGTGCGCATGTCCCTCCCTCGCTGTGTGTGCGTGCCCTTCCCTCGCTGTGTCTATGTGTGTGTACGTATGCATGTGCACCCACTTCACTCTGTGTGCGTGTCCCTCCCTTGCTTCGTATGTGCGTGTCCCACCCTCGCTTCGTGTGTGCGTGTCCCCCCTGGCTGTGTGTGTGTGTGTGTGTGTGTGTGTGTGTGTCCCTCCCTCTATTTGTGGGTGTGTGTCCCTCCCTTACTGTGTGTCTGCGTGTAACCCCCTCACTGTGTGTGTGTGCATGTCCTTCCCTTGCTGTATGTCTGCGTGTACCCCCCTCACTGTGCGTGTGTGCATGTCCTTCCCTCGCTGTGTGTGTGTGTGTGTGCATGTCCTTCCCTCGCTGTGTGTCTGCGGGTATCTCCCTCACTGTGTGTGTGTGTGCATGTCCTTCCCTCGCTGTGTGTCTGCGTGTATCCCCCTCACTGTGTGTGTGTGTGCGTGTATGTGTGTGTGTGTGTGTGTGCATGTCCTTCCCTTGCTGTGTGTCTGTGGGTATCTCCCTCACTGTGTGTGTTTGCGTGTCGCTCCCTTGTGTGTGTGTGTGCATGTCCTTCCCTTGCTGTGTGTCTGTGGGTATCTCCCTCACTGTGTGTGTTTGCGTGTCGCTCCCTTGTGTGTGTGTGCATGTCCTTCCCTCGCTGTGTGTCTGCGTGTATCCCCCTCACTGTGTGTGTGTGCGTGTGTGTGTGTGCGTGTGTGTGTGCATGTCCTTCCCTTGCTGTGTGTCTGTGGGTATCTCCCTCACTGTGTGTGTTTGCGTGTCGCTCCCTTGCTCTGTGTGTGTGTGTGTGTGTGTGTGTGTGTGTGTGTGTGTGCAAAATTTGCACCAGCAGTGGATTGGCCATCATAAGTTGACTGTGGTATTCAGGAATGTGTGTTTTAAGTAAGTTCACCACGAGAAATGCAGGGTTTAATGTATAGGTAGAGGGGTGGGTCTGGGTAGGATGGTCTTCAGAGTTTTGGAACGGACTGGTTGAGCCGAATGGCCTGGTTGCACACGATGGCGATTCTATTCAGGTTATTTTCCAGCCCTGTCAACCATCCTCGTCTCTCACACCTGGCCTGATCCCCAATATTCTCCTTAACACTGTAATCTCCTCCAGACTATAAAACACTCCTTGTCTATGTAACCTTCTCCAGTCCTTAGAAAGATTGATATGTCTGTCACGTCTTCCTATTTTTAGAACCCTCCCTATAACTATTACCATTTGGTACAGCACTCCCAATAATTGTTCCCTCTTGAAACTCCCATACACATTTGTATCTCTGAAAACTCATCTGGACTGTCTCAACTTCCCTTTGACAGTTACGTGCTGAGACCTGCTCTATATCAGTGAAGTAATTAAGTCTTGGCAACACTCACTGTTATAATCTCCCTCCAGCCTTACAGTACCGAGGATCTGTAGAAGGTCTTTTCAAATCGACAGCCATCTCTGTGTCTGTAATCTCCTCCACTCCCCATAATACATTCTCTCTGAGCTCCTCTGTAGTCCACTAAACACTCCCTAACACTGTCTGTATCAGTGTAACCTTCTCCAAAACACAACCTTCCCTATCTGTGTAAATCCCTACACCAGTCCCTGTCCCTATCAGCTCCGTCTAACAATACAACCCTCCATGTTTGTGTATTCACCTTCAGTCCCTACTCACCTCCCTATCTGTGTAACCTTCTCCATGCATTTTTGCTTCAGTCTCTTCAACTGTCCCTGTCAGTGTAACCTCTTCCAGTTCCGGAAACTCTCCTCTTTGTGACTTACTCAGACCACACAACCCTCATTCTCTATAACCTACTCCTGTCTGAGAAACCTACCTCTGCAAACTGCTCAAACTGTTGCACTCTCCATAAGCTCCTGCAGCTCTTACATCCCTCCCTATCTACCAAATCTCTTCCAGTCCCTTAAACACCATCAGTCTGTGGAGACCCGACCACCATCCCTATCAGTGTAATCCTCTCAGGTCTCTGCAGTAATCCTGATCTGTCGAACTCACTGTATGCCTGTGCCTCTCCCAATCCAGTCCCTACAAAACCCACTATCTATTGAACACCCTCCTGTCACTATCACCCCCATGTCAATGTAAGCTCCTCCTGTGTCTCCACCATCTACCCATCTTCACAACCTTGTCCAGCTCTTACACCACTATCTGTTTAAACGTCACCCTCCCCTACAACGTCCGCCTGTTTGTGCTATGCTCCCTTACCTGTGAAACTGTTTCTGACCAAAATTGTTATCTCAGTCTCTGAAAAGAAAGCCAGGTTCCACAGCCGCCATAACCTCCAGAACCTAAGCCTTCCTATGTCTATAAACATCTTCAGTCACGACTACCCTTCATATCTCTGTTTGTTTTTCCAGTCGATACAAACCTCTTTATCTCTGTAATCTGCTCAGCTCCCTAAAACAGACTCTGTCTGTGATCCAGCCCTGGCCTACAAACATCCTTAACCCTGTAAACATTTGCATCTCCATGAACCCCTGTCAGCCCTACAGCTCTCCACATTTCTGTAACCTCCTGTGGGTCTATGGTCCTACTTCCCTGTGAAACCACCTCCAGTCCCCACATCCCTCCCAATCTGGGTCCTCTGCTCCAGATCAGGCCGTTGCTGTCTCTGTAAACACCTGCACTCCTGACAACTCTTTCCATTTGTGTAACCTCGTTCGGACCCCATACTCTCCAGCTTCCTGAATACTCTTCCTGCATTGCAAACAAAAACACATTTTTATGTAATATCCACCAGTGCTTACACCCTCCCCAACTCAGTAACCTTTTGCAGCCCTAACAAAACACCTAAACTGTGAAACCACTCATTTCCCTACAATCCTCTCTCCCTCCCTCACTTCCCCCCTCAAATGCCTTCATCACCATGAAACCTCACAACTACTGAAGCCTCCTGTTGGCACGGCAACCCTCTTAATATCTGCAAAATTCTCGTGTCCTGATATCCCTCCCTATCTCTGTAATCCCCACAACCCTCCAGTGTCATTCTGGGGAACATGGCAGAGGAGAGAAGGTTTGTAGAGTTTGGACCATGTGACGGAGGTAGAATTCTTGACGTTACAGATTTGGTCGAATGTCTGTGTTGTGCAGATTATTGGTGAGGACTCTAAAGACAGGATTTATGACTACTTGGAAAACCATAGTTAAATTAGTGACAGTCATCATGGGTTTGTGAGGGGTCAGGTCATGCCTCACAAACCCTATTGAATTCTTTGAGGGTATGGCAGAATATGTTGATGGCTCATTCAGAAAAGAAGGAAAATTGGGATACAGGGAAATCTGTCTGTCTGGATACCGGGTTGGATGGCTTAGAGAAGACAGAGGGTGGCAGCAGATGGACAGTATTGAGCCTGGAGCTCAGTGACCAGTGGTGTTCTGTAACAATCGGCTCTGGGACTCTGCTCTTTGTGATTTTTGTAAATGACTTGGATGTGGATGTTGGAGAGTAGGTTAGTAAGTTTATCAATCACATGAAGCTTGGTGGAGTGGTGGGGAATGTGGAGGGCTGTTGTAGGTTGCAATGGGACATTGACAGGACGCAGAGCTGGGCTGGAAGTGGCAGATGGAGTTCAATCTGGAAAAGTGTGAAGTGATTCATTCTGGAAGGTCGAACTTGAATACAGAATACAGGGTGAAAGGCAGAATACTTGGCAGTGTGGAGGAACAGAGAGATCATGGGGTCCGTGTCCACACATCCCTCAATATAGCCACGCACCTTGGTAGGGTTGTTAAAAAGGCATATGTTGTGTTGGCTCCCCTTAGAAAGGGATTAACTGTAAGAGCCGTGAGGTTTCCCCGCATCTTTATAGCGTCCTGGTGAGACCACACTTGGAATATTGTGTTCAGTTCTGGTCCCCTGTTTACAGGAAGGCTGTGCAAGTTTTAGAGAGCGTACACAGGAGATTGACCAAGATGCTGCCTGTAATGGAGGGCAGTTCTTACGAAGAAAGGTTGAGGGAGCTAATGCTTTTTTCATTGGAGAAGGGGGCTGGGCGACTTTGTGGAGGTGAACAAGATGATAAGAGGCACAGAGAGAGAGAATAGTCACAGACCTTTCCTCCTATGGCATAAATGGCTGTTACAAGGCGGCATAATTTTCAGGTAAATGGAGGATGGATAAGAGGATAGAGAATGGTAGGTGGTAGGAAAAGTAGATACATCCGGGACATTTAATAGACTCTTGGACAGACACATGAATAATAGTAGAATGAAGGGTGTGTAGGTTTGTTTGATCTTCCAGTCGGATAAAAGGCTGGTATAGCATCATGGCCGAAGGGTCTTGGGCTTTACTGTTCTGTGTTCTGCCTGGTAAACTGGGTAATAAGCTCAGATCTGTGCAAAAGGATATGGCATTCAGGAGGAGCTCGTGAATTGGATACAAAATGTGCTTGATCGTATGAGATAGAGGGTGCTGGGAGACATGTTGTTCTGACTGGAGGCATGTGACCAGCGGTGTAGTGGGTCCACTGTTGTTTGTCATTTGGATACATGGTTTGGATGGGATTATTGGTTTCCTGTTAAGTAATTATTTCGGGTGACACAGAAATTGGTGATAAAGTGTTCAGTGAAGAAGTTTATCTATGATACAATAGGATGAACAGTACTGCTGGGATAGTGGGCTGAAGAATAGCAGATGGAGTTTAATTAGATAAATGTGAAGTGTTCCATTTTGGTTAAACAAACCAGGGTGGAACTTGTACAGTTATTGTTCAGGGCCTGGGTAGTGTTGTCAGTCAGAGACCGAGGGATGCAGGTACACAGTTCTTTGTAAGTTGTCTCACAGGTAGACAGGCTGGTGAAGCAGGCCTTTGGGATGGTTATCTTCATTCGGGAGAGCATTAAGAGTAAGAGTTGGGATCTCATGTCGTGGCTGTAAAAGACATTGGTGGGGCCACCATTAAAACATTGTTGATCAGTGGAAAGAACTCATCTAGTTCACTAACCTCCTTTCGGGAAGGACATCAAATATTCTAACCTGGTCTGGCTGACATGTGACTCCAGACCCACAGCAATATGGCTGACTCTGAGCTACCATCTCAGTAATAAGCAGAGGGGTCAAAGAACGTTGTTCCAGGCATTGACACCCACATCCCATGAATGAATATATAAAAATATCTATGTCCCTCCCTACCTCTGCAAACCCCTCCAGCTGCAGCAATCCGTCCTGGCTTTGTAACACCTGACCACTCTCTGTAACACTCTCACCACCTCCAGCACCTTCACCTCTCCCTGTTCCTATCGTGTCAATGAACCCTGACCGTGGCTCCCCTTCCCACAGCCCTCCTCCTGCGAGCAGACTCATTGCAATCCATTACCATTTACTCCTAAAACACACTCTCACTTCAGGATTTTAAGTACTTTGTGGTGATCTTCTCAGCCTCATAATCTAGTATGATCCCTTTTGTCTTGAGTGAGGGATCAGTGGGAATTTCTTGCTGAGGTTTTTACTATTTCAATTGAATGTCCTTTTGTTGAGTAGTTTGCATTGTCCCATCAAATGTTTTCCACTGTTCATTTACAGACACATATTTCAGTCTGTTTAGCCTGTTTACCTTGGTCAGTTCTCCTCTCAACCTCATGTCATTGGCTATTTTTGTTTCTAGTTGTAGCTTGTCCTTTCTGTGATTCACTTTCAAACTTTATATTTATTTACACTGCACTTTATCACAATTTCCCGAAGGATCTCTGCAGGTGACATTACTCATTCACTAAGTTTCATTACACAGTCGCTCTCTGATAGTTTTGTCTCTTAACAGTTGCACAATGTGTTTTTCAAAGAAACACTGAAAAAAATATAACCGAACTCCTTCTAATATCAATGTTGACAATGTGATTTTCCCAGATTATACAAATATTGAAGTTTTCCAAAATTATCACAATGCCCTTGTTAAAAAATTCCAATGAGTTTCTGTTTAATGCAGTGATGAGCAATGAAATGCTGTTTGTGAGATAAAACTGTTCTGCTGCTTGTGTCCTTGGCAAGTAGTCGCCAGAATGTACATTCAGACTGATTCTACTTCATGATCTGAGGCCAAACGCTTTCTCTGTAATGCCTTTGTTATCCATTATTGTTAGCGTTGCCCATTTTGCCTGAGTTTGCACAAGATTACGAACCACTGAATATTTTTGTTCACCCTGTATCCATGTCTCCCTGGTGTCTAAATCTCTTTTATCGACCAAATCCATCGACCTTATTGCAGAAAAGTTGTCCATTCAAAACAAAAACATAATATACTCTCTTCCACAATTTTCTGTCACAAATCTATTTGCTGATGTACAATATTAGTTCAACTCTGTCCCATCCTGTTCCTTTCTGCTTGTCTTCAGCCACATTCCTATGCTGTTCCATTGCTTCACCTTTTCTCTTTGCATTTGGAAAGCTCCTTCCACCTGAACCCTGCCCCTGCATCCTCTCTGTCAGTTTAAAGCCCTGTCCATAAACCTACTGACATGTTTGGTCAGGACACAGCTCCCAGCACAGTTCCAGGGAGATCATCCTAATAGATTTTTTAAAAATCAGGTATGGGATGTGTGAGTCTCTGGCTGACCAGCCTTTCTTGCCCAGCACTCGAAGCCCTTGAACTGAGTAGCTTGCTCGACCATTTCAGAGAGGCAAACACTTTGCAGTGGGGATGTCGTGCAGACCACGTGAGGATAGGCAGATGTCCTTCTCTAAAGGATAAGTGATTGGATTTGTTGTAGATCAGTAATTGTTTCATACTTATTTGTGGATTGTTAATTATTATTTTTAAAATTATTGATTTCAAATGTCTCCGTTTCAGATGGTGTGATTCAATCCTGCCTCCCCTGAACAATAGCTGAGGTTTTGCCTACATTCTCTCGCAATAATACCACTAGGCCATTACTTCACCTGCTCACTGGATGCTCATCCCTGAGCATTGATACTAGGGCATCATGAAGCTAAACCCATTCTACCGACACAATTGTGTGATCCTGACATCTTCCAGCAATCTGGGACGATTACTTAATATCGCTCCATTTTCCAGATCTCGGTGGGACTCAGTGCCATTCTCCATGTGTAACCCTCACTGCATCTGTTTCGTTTCCCATTCTGATATTTCTCTGACTCCTGTAGGTACTCAGGAAAGTCCTGACTCAATAGCCTTCCCAGCTGCTGGGTGGATCGTCCATCACCTCATTGAATGCAGTTGGTCTGCCAGAGAGAGACAAAGGGAAAGGAGATCTGGAGCCTTCAATAAATCCTGTAGTAAAGTAAGGTCACCCACAGTGCACAGAGCAAAGAACAATGAGAGGGCTCCAAACACATGTTAACACAACATGACATAGATACAGTGCTGGAGGGGAGCAAAGTACACACACACCCCAGGCTCAGTCACCAAACCAATGTAAGTTCTGTTATGTTAAAACTCACTACTCTGCAACAGTGTATCTATGGCATGTCTTGTGGTCCAGTGTCTTCAATAATTTTTAATTCCTATCACAGATCCTATCGCTGTAACCTCCTAACTTCCCGATAGTGCCTCCACATATTTGAAATGTACTGCATTCCAGATTACCATCCCTATCGCTGTAACTTGCTTCAGTGTCTACAACATGCCTTATCTCGGTAGTCTCCTCCTCCAATAAGGTAAAAACAAGAACTGCAGATGCTGGAAACCAGAGTCTAGATTAGATTGGTGCTGGAAAAGCTCAGCAGGTCAGGCAGCATCCGAGGAGCAGTGAAATCGACGTTTTGGGCAAAAGCCCTTCATCAGGAACAGAGGCAGGGAGTCTGCAGAGTGGGGAGATAAATGAGAGGGCGGGTGGGGAATGGGGAGAAAGTAGCATAGAGTATAATAGGTGAATGGGGTGGGGAAGAAGGTGATATATCAGAGTGGAGGAGGATGGGGGAAGGTAGCAAAGAGTAGAATGGGTGAATGAGAGTGGGGATGGGGTGATAGGTCAGAGAGGAGGGTGGAATGGATAGTTGGGAAGGGAGCTAGGCCATTAGGACAAGTCATGAGGGCGGTGCTGAGCTGGAAGGCTGGAGGTGGGGTGAGTTGGGGAAGGGGAAATGAGGAAACTGGTGAAGTCCACATTGATGCCCTGGGGTTCAAGTGTTCCGAGGCAGAAGGTGAGGCGTTCTTCCTCCAGGCGTTGGATGGTGAGGAAGTGGCGGCGGAGGAAGCCCAGGACCTGTATGTCCTCGGCAGAGTGGGAGGGGTATTGAAATGTTAGGTCACAGGGTGGTGGTGTTGATTGGTGCGGGTGTCCCAGAGATGTTCCCTAAAGTGTTCTGCTAGAAGGTGTCCAGTCTCCGCAAAGTAGAGGTGACCGCATCTGGAGCAACGGATACAAAAATGATATTGGTGGATGTGCAGGGAAAACTTTGGATGTGGAAGGCTCCTTTGGGGCCTTGGATGGTGGTGAGGGGAGAGGTGTCGGCGCAGGTTTTGCCAATCCTGCGGTGGCAGGGGAAGGTGCCAGGAAGGGGCGGTGGGTTTTTGGGGGACGTGGAACTGACCAGGTAGTCACGGAGGGAATGGTCTTAGCAGAAACTGGAGAGAGGTCGGGACGGAAATATATCCCTGGTGATGGGGTCAGTTTGGAGGTGGCGGAAATGTCAGGGGATGATTTGGTTTGTGCGAAGGTTGGTGGGGTGGAAGGTGAGCGCCAGGGGCGTTCTGTCCTTGTTACGGATGGAGGGGTGGGGTCTGAGTGTGGAGGTGAGGGATGTGGACGAGATGGGTTGGCGGGCATCTTTTACCACGTGGGAAGGGAAATTCCAAACTCTAAAGAAGGAGGGTATCTGGTGTGTTCTGTGGTGGAACTGGCCCTCCTGGGAGCAGGTACGGCGGAGGTGGAGGAATAGGGAATAGGGGTTGGGAATTTTGCAGGCGGTAGGGTGGGAAGAGGTGTAATCTAGGTAGCTGTGGGAGTCGGTGGGTTCGTAAAAAATGTCGGTGTCAAGTTGGTTGTCATTTAATGGGGATGGAGAGGTCCAGGAAGGGGAGGGAGGTATCAGAGATGGTCCAGGTAAATTTAAGTTCCGGGTGGAATGTGTTGGTGAAGTTGATGAATTGCTCAACTCCTCGATGGAGCAGGAGGTGGTGCCAATGCAGTCATCAGTGTTGCGGAGGTGGATGTGGGGAGTGGTGCCATTTTAACTATGGAAGATGGACTGTTCTTCATAGCCAACACAGACACAGGCATAGCTGGAGCCCATACGGGTGCCCATGGCTACCCCTTTGGTCTGGAGGAAGTGGGAGGATTTGAAGGAAAAATTGTTAAAGGTGAGGACAAGTTCAGCCAAACGAATGAGACTATCTGTGGAAGTGTACTCTTGTGGACGTCGGGAGATGAAGAAAAGGTGGGCTTGGAGGTCCTGGTCGTGGTGGATGGAGGTGTAGAGGGATTGGATATCCATTGTGAAGATGAGGCGTTGGGGTCCAGGGAAACAGAAGTCTTGGAGGAGTGGAGGGTGTGAGTGGTGTCTCGAACGAATGTGGGTAGTTCCTGGACTGGGGGATAGGACAATGTCGAGGTAGGTAGACATGAGTTCGTTGGGTTTATGAGCATGATGAGACTATGGGTCGTCCAGGGTGGTCAGGCTTGCGGATCTTGGGAAGGAGGTAGAACCGAGCAGTGGGGGATCCCGAACAATGAGGTTGGAAGCTGTGAGTGGGACATCTCCTCCTGAGGTGATGAGGTTCTGTATGCTCTGGGAGATGGCGTTTGGTGATGCGAGGTGAGTCCTGGTAGAGGGGGTGGTAGGAGGAGGTGTCTTTGAGTTGGCATCATGTCTTCAGCGGTGTAGAGGTCAGTGCACCAGACTACCACTGCACCCCCTTCATCTGCTAGTTTGATGCTGAGGTCGGTATTGGAGCAGAGGAAGTGGAGAGCTGCACCTTGTGAGGGTGACAGGTTGGAGTGGGGGAGGGGGTAGATAGGTTGAGGCGGTTAATGTCTCGGTGGAAGTTGGAAATGAAGAAATCGAAGGCAGGTAATTGGCCAGCCCGGGGTGTCCAGGTGGATGGAGTGTATTGGAGGCCGGCAAATGGGTCCTCAGAATATAGGCGTGAGTCTTCATTGTAAAAGTAAGCTCTGAGATGGAGGCAGTGGAAGAAGTGTTTGATGTCACGGCGTGTATTAAATTCATTGATTTGTGGACGGAGCGGGATAATGGTGATGCCTTTGCTGAGGACTGATCATTCGTCGTCAGTGAGGGGGAGGTCAGGGGAATGGTGAAAATCGGCAGGACTGCGAGCTGGTACCAAGCGTAGGTGTGGAACTGGGGGAGACGACGGAGCCTGGAACTGGAGTGGGTGTGGTGTTAGGGGGAATGGGGATGGTGTCATGAGCAGGGGTGGTGTTCGCCTCAGGGTTCTGGGGGCAGGAATGGTGACGGTGGGACCTGGGGGGGTGTCAGCAGAATGCACGTGAGTGGCGTTGGTGGGGGCGGAAGTGGTGGCAAACATGGCAGTGGGGGGGGGCGTGGAAGTCGCTGAGTGTGTGACATCAGCGATGATGTGTGGGGCGGAAGTGATGTCACTTGTGGTGTGTGAGGAATTGTGAGGGGCGGAACTGGCATTTACTTTATTTTAACCAATAATTTCCTGTCACAAATCTGTTGGACAATGTCGTATTTTGATTAAACTCAGTCCCTTACTGTTTCTTTCTTTTGGTCTTCATTCACATCTCCATGGTGTTCCAATATTTCAACCTTTCTCTTTGGACTTGGGAATTTCCATTCACCTCAGACCTGTCCCCCTCCTCATCTGTCCATTTATAGCACACTGCATAATCTGGTACCAGTGCGTCTAATTGCTGCCTCTGTCAGTGTCTCTCACTCTTGCAGCTACTCCAGATCCTGAGCCAACAGCATTCTCCACTCTAGAGAGAAGCAACTGCACAGGCCATCGATGGAGACTGGGAATTTCCAGATCTCCGTGGGATTCAATGCCATTGTCCATGTGTAACATTCATTGCATTAGTCTAATTTACCATTCTGTCCAGTTCTCTGTTTCCTGTAGGTATTCCTGATATCCCTGACTCAGAAGAATTCCCAATTCCTGTTTCGTCCATCACCACATTGAAGACAGTTGGTCAGCCAGAGAGATGGAGAGTGAGATCTGGAGCCTTCAGTAAATCCTGCAGCCGGTAAGATCACTCACAGTAAACAGCACAGGGAGGAGTTAGTGGACTTTAATTCAGACCTTGAGGGCATGATGTTGGAAGAATGCTGGGCAAGGAACATGAGAAAATTCACAGGCTTCGTTATCACATCTTGTCTGTAAATTCATGTGTTCCTCAGAACCCTCCCTATGTCTGTCAGTTTCTCCATTGTCTGTTTCATTGATACCACTTCCCCTATCTCTGTCAGCCCTTACAATCCTACCTATCCCTGTCAACTCCTCATATCAGTAAAACACTTCAAGTTTCTGCCTTTGCCTTTAATCCCGGGTTCTGTCACTTCTCTCCTTAACTGAAGAAAAACAACTCTTCAGTTCCTTAAGCCACCCCTCTCAGTGTAGTCCTTTCCCGACCTGAAAAACATCCCTGTCTTTGTGACTTTTTTGTACTCCTACCACCTTCATGATCTCTGTAACCTTCCCGTCACGACAACAAAAAAGCTCTGTACCTTAGTAACCTCCTCCAGCTGTTAGACTCCTCCTTCTCTCTGGGCACAAAGCAGAGTGACCCTGCTTCTCTCATAAATTAGTTTCTCCATTTCTCATGATGACTATGAACTCTTCCTGTCTCTAAAACGAACTCAGTCTCTGTAAACTCTGCTGGTCCCGAATGATGTAATTTCCTTCGGTAACTACAAATCTTTATACCTTTCATCTCCTCCAGCCGCGAACACACGGTTTATTTCTATAACCTCTATGAGTGATAGAGTCAAAGAGATGTACAGCACAGAAACAGACCCTTCGGTCCAACCTGTCCATGCCAACCAGCTATCCCAACCCAATCTAGTCCCACCTGCCAGCACCCGACCCATCTTCCTCCAAAACCTTCCCATTCATATACCCATCCAAATGCCTGTTAAATGTTGCAATTGTACCATCCTCCACAACATCCTCTGGCAGCTCGTTCCATCCACGTACCACCCTCTGCGTGAAAAAGTTGCCCCTTCGGTCTCTTTTATATCTTTCCCCTCTCACGCTAAAACTATGCCCTCGAGTTCTGGACTCCCTGACCCCAGGGAATAGACTTTTTCTATTTATCCTATCCTATCCATGCCCCTCATAATTTTTGAAACCTGTGTTAGGTCACCCCTCAGCCTCCGAAGCTCCATGGAAAACCGCCCCAGCCTGTTCACCCGCTCCCTGTAGCTCAAATCCTCCAATCCTAGCAACATCCTTGTAAATCTTTTCTGAACCCTTTCAAGTTTCACAACAATTCTTCCGATAGGAAGGAGACCGGAATCGCACAAAATATTCAAACACTGGTCAAACCAATGTCCTGTACAGCCGCAACAGGACCTCCCATCTCCTGTACTCAATACTCAGACCAATAAAGGAAAGCATACAAAATGCCGCCTTCACTATCCGATCTACCTGCGACTCTACTTTCAAGGAGTTATGAACTTGCATTCCAAGGTGTCTTTGGTCAGCAAGACTCCCTATGACCTTACAATTGCGTGAATAAGTCCTGCTAAGATTTGCCAAACCAAAATGCAGCACATCGCATTTATGTGAATTAAACTCCATCTGCCAGTTAGCCCATTGGCCCACCTGGTCCAGATCCTGTTGTAACCCTCTTCGCTGTCCACTACACCTCCAATTTTGGTGTCATCTGTAAACTTACTAACTATACCTCTTATGCTCGCATCCAAATCATTTATGTAAATGAGAAAATGTAGAGGGCCAGCACCGATCCTTGTGGCACTGCATTGGTCACAGGCCTCCAGTCTGGAAAACAACGCTCTACCGCCACTCTCTGTCTTTTACCTTTGAGCCAGTTCGGTATTCAAATGGCTACTTTTCCCTGTATTCCATGAGGTCTAACCTTGCTAATCAGTCTGCCATGGGGAACCTTGTTGAATGCCTTACTGAAGTCCATATAGATCACATCTATCACTCAATCTTCTTTGTTACTTCTTCAAAAAAACTCAATCAAGTTTGTGAGACATGATTTCCCACGCACAAAGCCATGTCGACTATTCCTAATCAGTCCTTGCCTTGAAAAATACATGTGCATCTTGTCCCTCAGGATTCCCTCCAACAACTTGCCCACCGCCGATGTCAGGCTCACCGGTCTACAGTTCCCTGGCTTGTCTTTACCACCCTTCTTAAACAGTGGCACCACGTTTGCCAACCTCCAGTCTTCAGCATCTCACCTGTGACTATCGATGATACAAATATCTCAGCAAGAGGCCCAGCAATCACTTCTCTAGCTTCCCACAGAGTTCTAGGGTACACCTGATCAGTTCCTGGGGGTTTATTCACCTTTAGCCGTTTCGAGACATCCATCACTTCCTCCTCTGTAATCTGGACGTTTTGCAAGATGTCACCATCTATTTCCCTAAAGTCTTTATCTTCCATATCCTTTTCCACAGTAAATACTGATGCAAAATATTCATTTAGTGTCTCCCACATTTTCTGCGGCTCCACACAAAGGCCGCTTTGCTGATCTTTGTGGGGCCCTATTCTCTCCACAGTTACCCTTTTTTCCTTAATATATTTGTAAAAACCCTTTGCATTCTCCTTAATTCTATTTGTAAGACCTATCTCATGTCTGCGTTTTGCCCTCCTGATTTCCCTCTTAAGTATACTCCTACTTCCTTTATACTCTTCTAAGGATTCAATCGATCTATCCTGTCTCTACCTGACATATGCTTCCTTCTTTTTCTGAACCAAACACTCAATTTCTTCAGTCATCCAGAATTCCCTATACCTACCAGCCTTCCCTTTCACCCTGACAGGAATAAACTTTCTCTGGACTCTTGCTATCTCATTTCTGAAGGCTTCCCATTTTCCAGCCATCCCTTCAGCTGCGAACATCTGCACCCAATCAACTTTCGAAAGATCTTGCCTAATACCGTCAAAATGGGCCTTTCTCCAATTTAGAACATCAACTTTTAGATTTGGTCCATCCTTTTCCATCTCTATTTTATAACAAATAGAATTATTGTCGCTGGCCCCAAAGTGCTCCCCCACTGACACCTCACTCACCTGCCCTGCCTTATTTCCTAAGAGTAGGTCAAGGTTTGCACCTTCTCTAGTTGGTACGTCCACATGCTGAATAAGAAAATTGTCTTGTACACACTTAAGAAATTCCTCTCCATCTAAACCTTTATCACTATGGCAGTCCCAGTCAATGTTTGGAAAATTAAAATCCCCTACCATACCTACCCTATTATTCTTACAGATAGCTGAGATCGCCTTACAAGTTTGTTTGGCAATTTCCCTCTGACTATTGGGGTGTCGATAATACAATCCCAACAAGGTGATCATCCCATTCTTATTTCTCAGTTCCACCCAAATAACTTCCCTGGATGTATTTCCGGGAATATCCTCCCTCAGCACAGCTGCAATGCTATCCCTTATCAAAAATGTCACTCCCCCTCCTCTCTTGCCTCCCTTTCTATCCTTCCTGTAGCATTTGTATCCTGGAACATTCAGCTGCCAGTCCTGCCATCCCTGAGCCATGTTTCCGTAATTGCTATGAGATCACAGTCCCATGTTCCTAACCATGCCCTGAGTTCCTCTGCCTTCCCTGTTAGACCCTTTGCATTGAAATAAATGCAGTTTCATTTATTAGTCCTACCTTGTCCCTGCCTGCCCTGACTGACTCACTTCTGTTCTCAGCTGTACCTGTCTCAGATCGAGCTCCCAATATCCTCCCTGTGATTGTTACCACGTCCCACCCCTGCATTGCTCCAAAATCCCTGTAAAGTCCTCCCCTTCCTAAAACCCACCCTGTATCTGTTATCTGCCCCAGCTTCCACAACCCTCCCTATCTCTGTAAGACACCCCCCCACCCACCCCCATCCCAGTTACTACAGCCCGCTGTATCACTAAATGCCAGTAGTCACTATAATATCAGAGTAAGGTGTGAAAGCAGGAATACTGTACTGGGTTAAATGATCAGTCGTGATCATATTGAATGGTGGGACTGACTCTGCGGTCAAATGCAATACCTGCTCTTCTTTCCTGTGCTTCTCTATAAACTTACTATCTATATAACCCCCTTCAGTCCCCACAACCCTCCCTATCTCCATACACTCCTTCAGTCCCCACGACTCTTCCTATCTATGTAACCTGAATCATTCCCCACAAACCTTCCTAACTCCATAACCTCCAAAAGGCCCCACGACCCTCCCTATCTCCATAATCTCATCCTGACCCAATGACCACCCCGTTCGGAGTAACCTCCTTCAGTCCCAGTGATCGTCCTGATTTGTACAACCTCCTTCAGTCCCAACAGCCCTGCAGACCTCTTTGGCCCCTTTCAGGCCCCACAGCACTCCATATCTCCATAATGTTCTTCAGTCACCACTGCACTCTCTGTGTCCATAATCTCATACAGTCCCCACATCACTCCCTATCTCCATAATGTCCTTCAGTCCCCACGACCCTCCCTATTTCCAACACCTCTATTACCTGCTGATCCTGTGAGCCACCTTTTTCAGATTGATAAACACGAACTCCCATAACCCTTTCTGCTGCCAGTCTGAAACCAAACAGAGTTAAATTGATAGTAGGTCGGGAGCTTAAATATGTTTGAAAGGATATGTCAATGAACAATAATTGGACCCTTCCAAAAGCTTTTAATGAAAAGAGAATGTGTTTTTGAGCCTGTTGGATTTTATTTTTATTGATGAGAATGTAAATGGCAGAGTAGATACGGGTGTAGGAGTGGTTGTACCGAGGAAACGGTTTATTTGAATTTTCAGAAATCTTTACACAAGTTTCAATAAGGGCTAAGGAGTAACTGGTAGAGAATAGGGCACCTTAACTGTCAGGAGGTGGGTGAGATATTAGACAAAATAGTGTTGTCAGAATTTACTGTGGAGAAAGACATGGAAGCTCGGGAACTTGGGGAAATAAATAGTGATGTCTTGGAAAGAATCCTCACCAGAGAAGAGAAAGTGCTGGAATCTTAAAACAAATAAAGGTCGATCAATCCTCAGTATCTCATTAGGTCAATCCTAGAATATTGTGGGAAGCCTGGGAAGAGATTGCAGTGTCCCTAACAGAGATATGTCTATTATCAACAAACACAATGAGTTACCGGAAGACTGGAGGGTGGCTAATGCTATTCCAACACTTAATGTCTGCAGGGAAAAGCCAGGAAATTACAGCCCCGTGGGCCCAGTGCTGGGTAATTTGTTAGAGTAGATACTGAGAGAAAGGAGCTACATATATTTGGAAAGGCAAGGGGTGATTAGAGATAGTCAGCATGGCTTTGTGAGTGGAAAACCGTGTTTCATAAACCGGATTGACTCTTCGAGGAGTTGACCAAGAGATCGATGAAGGCAGAGCAGTCAGCGTTGTCTACATGAACTTCAGCAAAGCATTTGACAAGGTTCCAAGCGATGTAGAACATCTAGTCAAGAGGAAGAAGGAAGCTAACTTAAGTTGAGGAACCAAGGATCAGAAGCACGGCCCTAGAGATGTAAATTGGGCAGCACACTGGCTCAGTGGTTAGCACTGCTGCATCACAGCACTAGGGACGCGATTTCAATTCCAGTCCCAGGCGACTGTCTGTGTGGAGTTTGCACATTCTCTCCATGTCTGTGTGTGAGTTTCCGACAGGTGCTCCGGTTTCCACCCACAGCCCAAAGGTGTGCAGGTTAGGTGAATCAGCCATGCATTGTTCAAGAAAGGGAATAGATATAATCTTGGTAATCACAGACCTGTCAGTCTACTGTCTGTGATGTGCAGATTATTGGAGAGGACTCTGAGAGACAGGATTTATGATTCCTTTGAAAAACATAGTTTGATTAGAGGAAGTCATCATGACTTTGTAAGGGACAGGTCATGCCACACAAATCTTATTGAATCCTTTGAGAATGTGACAAAACACATTTATGGCTCATTGAGAAAGTTCAGAGTGTGGGATACAGGGTAACCTGCCTGTCTGGATAGAGAATTTCTGGCCCATAGAAGACAGAGGGTGATGATAGATGGAAATCATTCAGCCTGGAGCTCAATGACAAGTGATTTTCTGCAGGGAGAGGTCAAAAAGTCTCTGCTCTTTGTGATTTTATGAATGACTTGGATGTGTGAGTGGAAGAGTGGGTCAGTAAGTTTGCCAATGACACAAAGGTTGGTGGAGTGGTGAATAGTGGGGATGTCTGCTGGAGGTTGCAATGGGACATTGACAGGATGTAGAGTTGGGCTGTGAAGTGGCAGATGAAGTCAAATCTGGAAAAGTGTGCAGTGATGCATTTTGGAAGGTAAGACTTGAATGCTGAATGCGAGGGTAAAGGCAGAATACAGAATAGTGTGGAGGAACAGATGGATCTTGGATTCCATGACCAGAGATCCATCAAATTTGCCACCAAGCTGATCGTGTTGTTAAGAAAGAATATGTTGCATTGGCTTTCATTAGCTGGAGGATTGAGAGTTAAAGCCATGAGGTTATGCTACAGCTCTATACAGCCCTGTTTAGATCCCAATTAGAATATTTCGTTCAGTTTTGGTCCCGTCATTTCAGGATGGATGTGGAAGCTTTAGAGAGAATAAAGAGGAGATTTACCAGGATGCTTCCTGGACTGGAGGGCATGTCTTATGAAGAAAGGTTGAGGGAGCTCACGTTTTTCTCATTGGAGTGAAGAAGAGTGTGGTGTGATTTGGTAGGGGTGAAAAAGATGGTGTGAGGCAAAGATAGAGTGAACAGTGAGAGACCTCTTTATCCCATGGCATACATGGTACAGGGGAGGATAATTGGAAGGTGACAGGAGGATGGGTAAGGGGAAATTTCAGATGTAGGTTCTTTACGCAGAGAGTGGTGGGTGGGTGGAAAGGGACATTTTAACAGACTCTTGGATCGGCACATGGATGATAGCAAAATGATGGGTATGTAAGTTAGTTTGATCTCACAGTCGGGTAAAAGATTGGCGTGGCATCATGGCCGAAGGGTCTTGTGCTGTACTGTTGTGTGTTCTACATTCTGTATAGTAAACTGGGTAATAAGCTCAGATCAATGTAAAAGGATATTGCATTCAGGAGGAGCTAGTCAACTGGATACAAAATTGGGCTTGATGGTAGGAGACAGAGGGTGGTGGGAGACATGTTGCCTTTCTACCTGGAGACACATGACCAGCGGTGGAGTGGATCCCCTGTTTTTTTGTCATTTGGATAAATGGTTTGGATGGGAATATTGGTTTTGTGGTAAGTAAGTTTTTTGAGTGACACTGAAATTGTTGGTAAAGTGGACAGTGAAGAAGGTTATCTATGATACAACAGGACGAATAGTACACTGGGATAGTGGGCTGAAGAATATCAGAGAGAGTTCAATTAGATAAGTGTGAAGTGTTCCATTTTGGTGAAACAAACCAGGGTGGGATCTCTACAGTTAATGTTTGGGCCCTGGGTAGTGTTGTCAGTCAGAGACCCAGGGATGCAGGTAGAGAGTCCTTTGTAAGTGGTGTCACAGGTAGACAGGTTGGTGAAGCAGGCGTTTGGGATGGTTACTTTCTTTGGGCAGAGCATTGAGAGTAGAAGTTGGGAGGTCATGTTGTTTCTGTATAGGACATTGATGAGGCCAACATAAAAGCATTGTTGACCAGTAGGAAGTACTCATCTGGTTCACGTACGTCGTTTAGAGAAGAACATCTGACATTCTAACCTGGTCTGGCCTGCATGTGACACCAGACCATCAGCAATATGGTTGACTCAGTGCTATACTCTGGGTAATTAGCAGTGGGGCAAAGAATGTTGGTCCAATCAGTGACATCCACGTCCCATGAATGAATAAATAAAAAATACATATATATCCCTCCCTATCTCTGCAAACACCTCCAGCTGCAGCAATCCGTACTTTTTGGTGATCCTCTAAGCCCGATAATCTAATATGATCCTTTTTACTTGAGTGAGGGACTGATGGGGATTTCTTCCTGAGGATTTGTTTGTTTGAATGGAATGTCTTTCTGTTGAGTGTGTTACACTGCTCCTTCAAATGTTTTCCACTGTTCATTGACAGGCACATATTTCAGTCTGTTTAGCCTATTTACCTTGGTCAGTTCTCCTCTCAAACTCAAACTCGTGCTATTGTTTATTTTTGTTTCTAGTTGTGGTTTGTCCTTTCTGTGATTCACTTTAAAACCTTATATTTCTTTAAACTGCACTTTATCACAATCTCCCAGAGGATCTCTCCCGGTGACGTTACTCATTCGTGAAGTTTTATCGCACAATGGTCGCTCTGAGATAGTTATGTCCCTCGCCATTTGCACAATTTGCTATTCAAAGAAACACTGAAAACTAATTCTCTGAACTCCTCTTCCAATGTCACTCTTGCCAATGTGACTGTCCCACATTTTGTGAATATTGATGTTTCCCAAAATTATCACAATGTGTTTGTAATAATACTTCCAATGAGTTCCTGTTTAATGCAGTGATGAGCAACGGAATGCTGTTCGGTGACTAAAACTGTTCTGCTGCTTGTGTCCTTGGCAAGTAGTAGCCAGAATTTACATTCAGACTGACTCTACTTCATGATCTGAGGTCAAATGATTTCTCTGTAATACCTTTCTTATGCATTATGGTTAGCGTTGCCCATTTTGCCTGAGTTTGCACAAGGTTGTGATCCATTTAATATTTATGTCCACCTTTTGTTCACCCTGTAACCATATCTCTCTGGTGTCTAAACCTCTTTTATCTCAGTGTCACAAATCCATCTGCCTTATTGATAAGACTTCGTCCATTCAAAATAAAACATAATTGACTCTTTCCCACAATTTCCTGTCACAAACCTATTCACTGATGTACAGTTTTAGTTAATCGCTGTCCCATCATGTACCTTTCTGATTGCCTTCAGCCACATCCCCATACTGTTTCGCTGCTTCACCTTTTCTTTTTGAATTTGGAAAGGTCCTTACACCGGAACCCTGTCCCTGCATCCTCTCTGTCAGTATAAATCCCTGTCCATAAACCTACCGACGCGATTGGCCAGGAAACTGCTCCCATCACGGTTCCAGTGGGATCATCCTAATGGAATTTTTTATAAATCAGGTAGGGGATGTGGGTGTCTCTGGCTGACGAGCCTTTCTTGCCTTTCCCTAGCTGCCCGTGAGCTGAGTAGCTTGCTTGGCCATTTCAAAGGGCAATCGAGAGGCAAACACTTTGCTGTGGGTATGTCGTAGAGACCACATGAGGATGATCAGATCTCGTTGTTGAAAGGAAAGTGGGCGGCATGTTGGCTCAATGATTAGCACTCCTGCCTCACAGCGCCAGAACCCCAGGTTCGATTCCAGCCACGTGCGACTGTGTGGAGTTGCGCATTTTCCCCGTGTCTCCGTGAATTTCCTCCGGGTGTTCTGGTTTTCTCCTACAGACCAAAGACACGCAGGTCAGGCGAATTGACCATGCTAAATTGCCCATAATGTTAGGTGTATTAGGTCGAGGGAGATGGGTCTGAGTGGGTTACTCTTTGGAGGGATGGCATGGACTGGTTGAGTCAAAAAGCCTGTTTCCACACTGGAGGGAATCTAATCTAAGGGATTGTGATTTTTGTACATCAGCAATGGTTTCATATTTGTTTATGGATTGTTAATTGCTATTTTTAAAATTATTGATTTTAAATTCCACCATATCTTATGGTGGGATTTGGACCTGCCTCACCTGAGCATTAACTGGGGTTTTGGACAAATACCTTAACAATAATGTTACTAGGCCATCACTTCACCTGCTCACTGGTTGCTCATCCCTGAGCACTGACACATGAAGCTAAACCTATTCTTCCAACATGATTGTGTGATCCTGAAGTCTTCCAGCAATCCAGTGATATCACTCAGTATCTCTCCATGTGGTATCCCTCACTGTGTGGGTCTAATTGCTGCCTCTGTCAGTGTCTCTCACTCTTGCAGCTACTCCAGATCCTGAGCTAACAGAATTCGCCACTCGAGAGAGACGCAACACCACAGGCCAGGGATGGAGTTTGTGATTTTCCAGATATCTGTGGGGCTCATTTCCATTCTCCTTGTGTAACTCTCACTGCATCCGTCTAATTTCCCATTCTGTCGATCTCTCTGTCTCCTGTAGGTACTCAGGAAGCTGCTGACTCAATAGACAACCCAACTGTTGTGTGTTTCATCCATCACCTCATTGAAGATGGTTGGTCAGCCAGAGAAACAAAGGGCAGGGAGATATGGAGCCTTCAATAAATCCTGCAGTGAGGAAAGATCACTCATAGTGCACAGAGCAGACAGCAATGAGAGGGCTCAAAACATCGCTAACAAGACATCACATCGATACAGTGCTGTATGGGGAGCACAGTATAGACACACCCCATGCTCAATCACCGTGTCTACTTTAACTTATGTTGCACTGAGAGAGCATCGGGAGTTCATAGTTATCAATCCAGTCCTGTGCTGTCTTCGCGAGCATCAGTACAACGGAGGGGAGAGTAGGCATCCGACGAGAGGTTGTGAATGCTGCCTGGGATCTTTCTGTTCTGTGTTCTCCCCCCAACACTGTACTGAGACTCACTACTGTGCAACACTATCTTTGGCATGGCTTGTGCACCAGTATCTTCAGTCATTTTTAACTCCTACAATTGTCCCTGTCCCTGTAACCTCCTTCCTTCCCGATACTCCCTCCACAAATTTGAAATGTACTGCGTTCCAGACGACCATCCCCACCGCTGTAACTTGCCTCAGTGTCTACAACATGCCTTATTTTGGTACACTAATCCTCTTAAGCTGGATACAGAGTGATACAGCACGGAAACAGAACCTGTGATCCAACTCCTCAATGCTGCCCCTTTTACCTAAACTGAATGAGTCTCATTTGCCTGCATTTGTCCCTTAGCTGTTCAAACGTTCTCCTCTCCATGTACCTGCCCAAATGTCTTTTCCATGCTGTAATTGTTCTTGGTTCTCCAATGTGCCGAAGGCAGTCTGTTCCGGTTGTGTACCATCCTCTGTGGATAATGTTCCCCCTCAGCTCCCTCTTTAAATCCTTGCTCTCTGTCACCTTCTGTTTATACCCTCTAGTTTTGGACTCACCTTCCCTTGGTTATTCACCATTCTTAGGGTCACCCCGTGGCTTCCTCTGCCCAAGGGAAATATCTAGGACAATGTTACAAATATCTCCAACGTATGTAACAAAGTGCTGGCCAATGTCGACAAATGTGTCAAATGTCGCTTTCCCCACCCTGTCCACCTGTGATGCCAATTCCGAGGAATAATGTAACTTGCACCCCTTGGTCTTTGTCTCTCTCTCTCTCTCTGTTCAACAACTCTGGCCAGAGCCCTTCCATTAACTGTGTTAGTCCTTCATGGTTTGTCTTAACAAAATCCAACAGCTGAATTAAACTCCATCTTTCATTCCTTGGTCCACTGGCCCAGTTGGTCAACATCCCCTTCGATAACCGTATTTACTGCCCACTACACCATTCATTTAATCATCAACAAACTTTCGCACAATCACTCCCATATTTTCAACCAAATCGTTTATGTCGATGATGCACATCAGTGGACCCAGCCCTGATCCTTTCTTCAATAATGGAGTAAAACCATATTCTTGTCATACAGCATGGTAACTGACCCTTCAGTTGATACCCACCATAATTGAAACTAAACTCTTCTCAGCTGCCTGTTGCTGGCCCATATCACTCCAACCCTTCCCTATTTACCTGTTTATCCAAATATCTTTTAAATGTTGTAATTGTACCCACATCAACCCCTTTCTCAGGAAGTTCATTCCACACTCAAACCACCCTCTGTGTAGCAAATTGCCTCTTTTTTTTGAACATCTCTCTCCTCTAACCTTAAAAATATGGCCCCTCCTCTTGAGACTCCCCCATCCTGGGGAAAAGGCAACTACCATTAAATTGATCTATATACCTCAATTTTTTCCCATAAACCTTTACAGCATCATGTCTCAACCTCCAGGCTCCAGTGGAAAAAGACTCAGCCTATCCAGCCATTTTTCCGAACTCAATCCTTCCATACCCAGCAATATCCTGGTAAATCTCTTCTGAATGCCCTGCAGCTTAATAATATCCTCCCTGTTATCTGGGCGACCAGAACTGGACAGAATATTGCAGAACAGGCCTCACAAATGTCTGTGCAATCTCAGCATGACGTCGCAAATCCTCCACTCAATGGACTGAGCAATAGTCAGGCATACCAAGCACTGTCTTATCCATCCTGTGATGCAAGCTTCAAGAATTATCTACCTGAACCCGGAGGTCCCTCTGCTCTGAGGCCCGAACATTAATTGTATAAGCTCTACCCTTGTTTGTTTTACCAATTGCACTACCTCGTATTTATTCAGATTGTATTCCATCTCTAGTTTTTCAGCCCATTCACTCCCTTCATCAAGATCCGTTTGTAATCTCAGAAATCATCCTTCACTGTCCATGATGCCACCCTCCAGCCTGCCAACCAATCACACAGGGCTCTCAGTAGTACACATACCTTTGCTAGGGGCTCCACAATTTCTTCCCTAGCATCCCACAGTGTCCTGTGATACACTTAATCAGGTTCTGGGAGTTGCCAAAGCTTTGTGTTTTAAAACCTCCAGCACCACCTCTTTTATAACATTCACTCTTTTCAAGTCATAGAGATATACAGCATAGAAACAGACCCTTTGGTCCCCAACTCGTCCAGGCTTACCAGAAGATCTAAATAAATCCATTCCCTTTTCCAGCATTTGGCAAATATACGTCTACACCCTTACTATTCAGATGCCCATCCAGATACAATTACAACATTTAAAAGGTATCAGTCTCCATTACTTTCTCTCTCAGCTCATTCCATACACACATCACCATGTGGGTGAAAAAGCTGTCCCTTCAGTCCCTCTGTAAACTATTCACCTCTAACCTTAAACTTATGCCCTCTAGTTTTGGACTCCCCACCTTCTGGGAAAAGGCCTTGAATGCTTAACCTATCCATACCACTCATGTTCATATAAACTTCTGTCAGGTCATCCCTCAGTCTCCGATTCTCCAGTGACAGTAACCCCAGCTTATTCAGCAACAACCCGGGCAATATCTTGTCAATCTTAATTGAGCCCTTTCAAGTTTGACAACATCCTTCCTGTAGCAGAGAGACTGGAATTGCAGAGAACTCCAATTGTGGTCTAATGTATTGCTCTTGTTCCCTGAGTTCCCCAGTCTTTCTCCACAGTAAGTTCTGGAGCGAAAAAAATGTTTAGGATCTTCGCAAATATCCTACAGTTCCACACATCGATGGCCTCATTGATCTTTAATGGACACTATTTTGTCCTGAGTTACTTATGCACTCTTAATATACTGATACAATCACTTTTGGATTCCCCTTTCCTTCTCTGCTGATGCTATTTCATTAACCTTTCTCCATTCCTGTTTTCTACTCAGTGTATTCCTACAGCCCCTGTATATCCTCAGGGATTCCCTTGATCCAGCTGGCTATACCTGACATGTTGCCCCCTTTTCCTTTACCAGACCCTCTGTAGACAGCCAGTGTTTCCGAATGTTGTCAGCATTGACCTGCTCACAAACAGGAAAATGCTGGCGCTGATGATCAGTTTATCTCACTTTTAAAATATTCTCACTTGCCAAACTTCCCTTTCATTGTAAATAATACCCTTCCCCAATCACATTTTGAAAGTTCCTGGCTAATACGATCAAGATTGGTCAGTCTCCATTTTATAACTTTCACTTGTGGACCAGGCCTGTCCTTTTCCAAAGCTGTTTTCAAACTACTAGAACCGTGGTCACTTTGGCGAAATGCTTTCCACTCACAGTTCAGTCCCTTTCCCTACCTTAATTCCCAAGTGGAGGTCAGGTTTATCTTTTCAGGCTATTTACATATTGCTTGGGAGTTTTCTGGAACGGAATTACCAAATTTCTCCCTTGCAAGCACTGAACACTGGCAGTCCCAGTCTACGTCTGGAAGGTTTAAAAACCCGACCATAACGGCCCTATTATTATGGTTGATATTTCAGACGTCCCGACATATTTGTTCCTCAGTCTGCCACAGATTAATCGGGGTCAGCAGTCCGATCGTATCAAAGTGATGACCCATTCTTATTTCTCATGTCCGCTAATATAGCTTCACTGGGCGATCCCACAGGAATATCTTCTCTAAGTGCTGCTGTGATGATTCATTCAATCAAAACCCACCACCACACGTCTTCTCTTGCCTCCCCTTCCTGTAGCATCTCTACCTTGAAACAATGAACTGCCAGTCCTGCCCCTCCCTCAGCTGTGTTTCTGTAATAACTATAATATCCCAGTCTGATGTTCCAATCCATGCCCTGAGTTCATCTTCCTTCGCTGTCTGACCCCTTGCATTGAAATAAATGTAGTTTAATAACCAGTTTTCCCCCATTCCCTGCTCTGTTCTTGCCTTCCTTGTCTGCTGAAATTGCTGTCTTTAACTTGTGTACCTGCCTCAATCTTCTTTCTGGCCTTACGTTTATTTAAGGTCTAACACCCTGCCAGACTGGGTTATATCCTCTCAAGCAGCTCTAGCAATTCACCCCACCAGGATATGGATCCCTCTCCCGCTCCCAGTTGAGGTGCCTTTCCCACCCTGTCTCCCTGTGCTGACACCTTCAGGGATCTATGGACTTGTCCACCAAGGTCCCTGTATTCCTCAGTACTCCGCAAGGACCTACCGTTCATTATGTCTGTTCTTCGCTTATTGTACCTCCCACAGAGTATTACCTCACTTCGATCACAACTAAACTCTGCTTAGATTATCATCCGATCGACATCGGAATGCAGACGGCGACCATCCTCCTCACTGTGAACAACACCCTCACCTTTCATGTCATCTGCAAACCGACTAATGATACCTTCTGCTTTCACATCCGAGTTATTAATGTTCAATGGTTACTGCATAGTTCTCTGTGGAACACCCGGTGGTGAAAGTATTATATCCACCAATTTTGCATCCAATTTGCTAACTTGCCTTGGAACCCAGTCCTTTTGGACCAGCCTTCCATGTTGGATCTTGTTTCAGGACTTAGTCAAGTCCATGTAAACCACATCATCTGCACAGTCTTCATCAATATACTTAAGCACCATTTCAAAAAAACTGATCTGAATTCTTCAGACAGTATCTTCCTCTGCCTAATCCGTGATGACCAAACCGAGTTGATCCTTACCTTTGCAAGTGTTGATTCATCCTCACAATTGTTCCAATAATTTCCCTTCCCCTGCTGTCAGGCTATCGGCTCTGTAATTACCTGACCTATCTCTGCTGCCCTTCTTGAACAAAGGGACCACATTAGCAATCCTCCAGTCATTCACCACTTCACCTGTGTCCGGCAAAGTATTATATATATCCACAAGGGCCCCAGCAATCTCTGGGTAATTAGCATGGGGTCAAAGAATGCTGGTCCAGGCAGTGACACCCACATCCCATAAATGAATAAATAAAAATACATATATCCCTCCCTACCTCTGCAAACCCCTCCAGATGCAGCAATCCGTACTGGCTTTGTAACACCGTTCAGGCCCTGACAACTCTCTGTAACATTCTCACCACCTCCAGCACCTTCACCTCTCCCTGTTCCGATCGTGTCAATAAACCTTGACAACGATTCCCGTTCCCATTGCCCTCCTCCTGCGAGCAGACACATTGCAATCCCTTTAAAACTTACTCTAAAACTCTCTCTCACTTCAGGATTTTAAGTACTTTGTGGTGATCTTCTCAGCCTCATAATCTAATATGATCCATTTTATCCTGAGTGAGGGACCGGTGGGGATTTCTTGATAAGTTTTTGCCTGTTTCAGTGGAATGTCCTTTTTTGAGTATTTTGCACTGTTCCTTCAAATGTTTTCCACTGTTCATTTACAGGCACATATTTCAGTCTGTTTAGCCGGTTCACCTTGGTCAGTTCTCCTCTCAAGCTCATGTAATTGGCTAGTTTTGTTTCTAGTTGTAGCTTGTCCTTTCTGTGTTTCACTTTAAAACTTTATATTTCTTTAAACTGCCCTTTATCACAATTTCTCAGAGGATCTCTCCAGGTGACATTACTCATTCACTAAGTTTTATCACACAACAGTCGGTCTGAGACAGTTACGTCCCTTGCCAGTTGCACAATGTGTTATTCTAAGAAACACTGAAAAAAATACACTGAACTCCTCTTCCAATATCACTGTTGTCAGTGTGATTGTCCCAGACTTTGCGAATATTGACATTTCACTAAATGTTCACCATGCCTGTATTAATAATTCCAATGAATTCCTATTTATTGCAGTGACGAGCCATGAAATACTGTTCGGTGGGTGGTCTAAAACTGTTCTGCTGCTTGTGTCCTTGGCAAGTAGTAACCAGAATTTACATTCAGACTGACTCTACTTCATGATGTGATACCAAATGCTTTCTCTGTAATGCCTTTCTTACCCATTATTATTAGCGGCGTCCATTTTGCCTGAATTTGCACAAGGTTGTGAACCATTGAATATTTACGTTCCACCTTTTGTTCGCCCCGTAACCACATCTCTCTGGTGTCTAAATCTCTTTTATCTCTGTGTCACAAATCCATCTACCTTGTTGCAGAGACTTTGTCCATTAATAAAAAAACATAATTTACTCGTTCCCACAATTTCCTGTCACAAATGGATTTGCTGATCTACAGTTTTAGTTAAACTTTGTCCCATCCTGTTCCTTTCTGTTGTCTTCAGTCACATTCCCACGTTGCTCTGATGCTTCACCTTTTCTCTGTGGATTTGGAAAGCTCCTTTCACCTGAAGCCCGACCCTGCATCCTCTCTGTCAGTTTAAAGCCCTGTCCATAAATCTACCAACACGAGAACGAGGGTAGGTCCGATCAAGGACAGTGGTGGGAGACTGTGTATTGAGTCGGAAGAGATAGGAGAGGTCTTGAACAAGTACTTCTCTTCAGTATTTACGAACGAGAGGGACGGTATTGTTGAAGAGGAGAGTGTGAAACGGACTGATAAGCTAGAAGAGATACCTGTTAGGAAGGAAGATGTGTTGGACATTTTGAACAACTTGAGGATAGACAAGTCCCCCGGGCCTGACGGGATATATCCTAGGATTACGTGGGAAGCAAGAGAGGAAATTGCAGTACCGTTGGCAATGATCTTCTCGTCTTCACTGGCAACTGGGGTGGTACCAGGGGACTGGAGAGTAGCGAATGTTGTGCCCCTGTTCAAAAAAGGGAATAGGGATAACCCCGGGAATTACAGGCCAGTTAGTCTTACTTCTGTGGTAGGCAAAGTAATGGAAAGGGTACTGAGGGATAGGATTTACGAGTATCTGGAAAGACACTGCTTGATTAGGGACAGCCAGCACGGATTTGTGAAGGGTAGGTCTTGCCTTACACGTCTTATTGAATTCTTCGAGGAGGTGACCAAGCATGTGGATGAGGGTAGAGCAGTGGATGTAGTGTACATGGATTTTAGTAAGGCATTTGATAAGGTTCCCCATGGTAGGCTTATGCGGAAAGTCAGGAGGCATGGGATAGAGGGAAATTTGGCCAATTGGATAGAAAACTGGCTAACCGGTCGAAGTCAGAGAGTGGTGGTAGATGGTAAATATTCAGCATGGAGTCCAGTTACAAGTGGAGTTCCGCAGGGATCAGTTCTGGGTCCTCTGCTGTTTGTAATTTTTATTAATGACTTAGATGAGGGAGTCGAAGGGTGGGTCAGTAAATTTGCAGATGATACAAAGATAGGTGGAGTCGTGGACAGTGAGGAGGGCTGTTGTCGGCTGCAGAGGGACTTAGATATGATGCAGAGCTGGGCTGAGGAGTGGCAGATGGAGTTCAACCCTGCCAAGTGTGAGGTTGTCCATTTTGGAAGAACAAATAAGAATGCGGAATACAGGGTTAATGGTAGGGTTCTTGGTCAGGTGGAGGAACAGAGGGATCTTGGGGTCTATGTACATAGATCATTGAAGGTTGCCACTCAGGTGGATAGAGTTTGTAAGAAGGCCGATGGAGTATTATCGTTCATGAGCAGAGGGATTGAATTCAAGAGTCGTGAAGTGATGCTGCAGCTGTACAGGACTTTGGTTAGGCCACATTTGGAGTACTGTGTGCAGTTCTGGTCGCCTCACTTTAGGAAAGATGTGGAAGCTTTGGAGAGGGTGCAGAGAAGATTTACCAGGATGTTGCCTGGAATGGAGAGTAGCTCGTACGAGGATAGGTTGAGAGTTCTCGGCCTTTTCTCGTTGGAACGGCGAAGGATGAGGGGTGACTTGATAGAGGTTTATAAGATGATCAGAGGCATAGATAGAGTAGACAGTCAGAAACTTTTTCCCCGGGTACAACAGAGTGTTACAAGGGGACATAAATTTAAGGTGAAGGGTGGAAGGTATAGGGGAGATGTCAGGGGTGGGTTCTTTACCCAGAGAGTGGTGGGGGCATGGAATGCGCTGCCCGTGGGAGTGGTAGAGTCAGATTCATTGGCGACCTTTAAGCGGCATTTGGATAGGTACATGGATGGGTGCTTAATCTAGGATAGAAGTTCAGCACAACATCGTGGGCCGAAGGGCCTGTTCTGTGCTGTATTGTTCTATGTTCTATGTTCTATGATTGGCCAGGACATTGTTCCACTGGATCTGTGCTGGGTCCAATCTGAATGGATTTTTTTTAAAATCAGGTATGGGATGTGGGTGTCTCTGGCTGACTAACCTTTATTGCCCATCCCTTGCTGCCCTTGAGCTAAGCAGCTGGCTCGCCCATTTCACAGGGTAATTGAGAGGCAAACACTTTGCTGTGGGTATGTCGTGCAGACCACATGAGAGTGAACTGTTGTATTTCTCTGAAGGTCAAGTGTTTGTATTTTTATCAATACTTATTTATGGATTGTTAATTCCAATTTTTAAAACATATATTCATTTAAAATTCCACATGGTTAGAAGTTAGAAAGAAGAAGGGGGTGGTCACTTTGTTGGGACTGTATTGTAGACTGTTGTAGATACCAGAGGAGTAGCTGTGTAGAGCGATTGCAGATAACTATAGGAATAATAGAGGAGTGCAGGCTGTAGATTTTAATATTCCCTGTATTGACTGGGCCACCCAGAGTATAAAAAGACCTGGACGGAGGGCAATTTTTCAAATGTGTCCAAGGAAGGTTCCTAAATCAATATGCAGAGGGCCCTACTCTACTCAGGCAGGTGCAACACTGGACCTCCCCTCAGAAAACCAGGTCGGGCAAGTGACTGAACTGTCATTCAGAGAGCACTTTGGGTCCAGTGCCCACAACTGTCTTCGTTTTAACATAGTTATGGAAAAAAGATCAGCAGGTCCACAGATTGAAGAGGAAAACTGGAACAGGGCCAGGTTTGGGGCCATTCTGCAGGATCTGGCCGGCGTCAATGCCGTGAATTTAAAATTGCACAACGTCCAGTTATAATCCAACTCGCTTTGGAAGCGCTGGTGATCACTGTAACAGATGAAAGGCTTAAACTAAATTTGTTTGATATTATATTCCATGACACTACCATCCTGTTGTTATTAATTCTGTACCTTAGGATTGTGCTCCACAACCACCTGATGAAGAAGCAGTGCTCTGAAAGCTAGTGCTTTCAAATAAACCGGTTGGACTGGTGATGTCGGGTGATTTTTAACTTAGTACATCCCCAGTCGGACACCGGCACCTCCACATTATGATTCTAATCGATTGGGTGAGTCTGTTTGAAGGAAAAAGAACAACTGGCAAATGGGAGACTTTTCAAAGTGTGATCTGAAGAATCCAGGACCAGTATGCCCCATTGGGATAAAGGGAAAAGCTGGCAGGGTTAGGGATCCTTGGCTGATGAGGGATAATAAGGCTCTGGTCTTGAAATGAAGATTGCATGTATTGGGTTTAAGATTTCCGTATCTACATATTCTTAAAGAAACGATCAATCTGTGGAGACCCTACAATCCTCTCAGTCCCTGTAACCCTCCCAATCTGCAGAAGTCATTCCAATGCCTGTGACTCTTTCAATACAATTCCTACAAGACCCTCTATCTATGTGATATCTTTTCATTGCCAGCACCCACCCTGTCAATGTAAGCTCCTCCAGTGTCTCCATCCATCTACTCATTTCCACAATCTTCTCCAGCTCTTCCATGTGTAAACATCACCCTCCCCTACAGCCCTTCCCACTTTGGCCAAACGCGAGGAGGTTACTAATGCTCGCTAATCTGTGAAACTGTCTCCAACCAAAATTGTTGTCTTTGTCACTTGGAGAATCTGTCTGATTCCACACCCCCTTTATCTAAATAACCTGCAGAAACTAAGCCTTCCTGTGTCTATAAACCTCTTCAGTCACGACTACCCTCCATACGTCTATTTGTTTTTCCAATCTGTACAACCCACTTTATCTCTGTACTCAGCTCCATTCACCTGAAACATTCCTGTCTGTGTAAAACACCCCATTCTACCAACATCCTTATCCCTGTAAACTGTTCCATTCCTCCCAACCTCCCCATCTCCAAGTCCTCCTGTAGGCCCGACAGCTCTCCACATTTCTGTAACCTCCTGTGGCTCTATGCTCCTCCCTCCGTGTGAAAGCACCTCCAGTCCCCACAATTCTCGCAGTCTGGTCATCTGCTCCACATCAGACCATTGCTGTCTCTGTTACCTCATACAACTTTAGCAACGCCTCCTATTTGTGTCACTTCATTCAGATCGCATCTTCTCCCACTTTCCGGAACCTCTTGCTGCCATCATAACCCTTGCTATTTAGAACATGGAATAGCACATTCCAGTACAATCCCTTCAGCCCTCACTATTGTGCTGACCTTTTATCTTACTCTGAAGATAAAACGAACCTACATACCTTACATTTTACTATCATTGATGTGCCTATCCAAGAGTTGCTTAGATGTCTGTAATGTGTCTGAATCTACAACAATGGCTGGCAGTCCATTCCACGCACCCACCACACTCTGTGTAAATAACGTACCAGTCCCTTCCATGCCGACAGGATATCCCAACCCAATCTAGTCCTACCTGCCAGCACGTGGCCCATATCCCTCTGATATCTAAGCTAAACATTTCACCAATTACCTTCAACGTATGTCCCCTTGTGATAGCCATTTCGCCATGGGAAGTACTCTCTGGTTATCCACTCTATCTATGTCTCTCATTCCCTTGTACACCTCTATCATGTCACCATTCTTCCTCCTTCGCTCTGATCAGAAAAGCCCTAGCTTCCACAACCTACCTTCTATGGGCATGCCCTCCAGTCCAGGCAGCATCCTGCTAAATCTCCTCTGCACTGTCTTTAAAGCTTCCACGTCCTTCCTATAATGAAGTGAACAGAACTGATCACAATATTCGAAGTGTGGTCTAACTGGGGTTCTGTAGAGCTGCAGCAAAATCTCACATCTCTTCAATTCAATCCCCCTGCTAATGAAAACCAACACACCATCCGCCTTCTTAACAGCCTGTCAACTTGGGTGGGAACCTGAGGGACACAGAATCCCTTTGTTCCTGCACGCGGCGAAGAATCGTGCCTTTAACCACGGAAATGTTTTCTGCAGAATCCTCCAATCTAAAACTATCCCTTTCTTTGTAAGTTCCTCCAGTCCCTACAACAGTCATAAACTGTGAAACCTCCTCAAGTCCCTATATTCCTAATGTCTGCAAAATCCTCCCGTCCTGATGTCCCTCCATATCTCTGTAACCCCCACCATCCTCCAGTGCTCTTCAGGGGAACATTGCAGAGGAAGGAGGAGTTGGAGAGTCTGGGCCATGTTACGAGGTATGAAGGGCTGCAGAACCTGGAGGATGGTACAAATGTCGGAAGGGACATGGGACTTGCAGAAGTTTAGAGGTTCCGGGATTCATTGAACCTGCAGGATGGGACAGGGGATGGCTTCTGGAACCTGGAGGATATTATGATTTGAACCACAGGTAATTTTTGATTGGATCATTCAGCCGATCTTACAGTCATAGAGATGTACAGCATAGAAACAGACCCTTCATTCCAACCCAGCCATTCCGAGAGGATATTCCAACCCAATCTAGTCCCACCTGCCAGTACCTGGCCTATCTCCCTCCAAACCCTTTCTATTCATATATCCATCCACATGCTTCTTAAATGTTGCAATTGTACCATCTGAAAGATTGGCTGAAAGATCCAATCAAACATTACCTGTGGTTCAAATCATAACATCCTCCAGGTTCCACAACCCATTCATGGGCCCATCCTGCAGATCAGATATCCCAACCCAATGTAGTCCCACCTGCTAGCACCCGGACCATTTCCCTCTAAACCAATCCTATTCATATACCCATCCAGATGCCTTTTAACTGTTGCAGTTGTACTAGCCTCCACCACGTCCTCTGGCAGCTCATTCCATACATGTACTATCCTCTGCGTGAAAAAGTTGTCCCTTTTTATCTTTTATGTCTTTCTACTCTCAGCCTAAACCCGCCCTATAATTCTGGACTCGCACACCACAGGAGAAAAACTTTGTCTATTTACCCTATCCATGCCTCTCTTGATTTAAAAACCTCTATAAGGTCACCCTCAGCCTCCGACTCTCCAGGAAAAACAACCATCACCTGTTCAAACTCTCCCTATAGCTCAGCCCTGGCAACGTTGTTGTGAATCCTTTCTGGACCCTTTCAAGTTTCACAAAATCCTTCCGATTGGAAGTAGAACAGAGTTGCATGCAGCATTCCAAATGTGGCCTAACCACTGTCTTGTACAGCCGCAACATGACCTCCCAACTCCTGTACACAATACTCTGACCAATAAAGGAATGTATACCAAGCGCCTTCTTCGCTATCCTAACTACCTGTGACTCTACTGTCAAGGAACTCTGTATTTCGTTTGAAAGAGTACATAGACAGGTAGAGTGGTCCGAGGTCTTCTGGGTAATGCTAGTTCAGTCTAAGCTGGTAGGCAGAGCCAGTGAAGTATTTGCAGCGCTGTCTGATGAATGGGCGAGAGATAATGCTTATGTCAAACAGGATGTTTTAAGTACTTATGGATTGCTTATGAAAGGGAAGCCACTATAATTCCCTTTACTGTACCATCGCTATCTGTCAAAGCTCCTTCAGGTCGAGATCCACCGAATTGTTGAAACCTGCTCTCACCATTGCAACTCACTTATTTCCTAACATTGTTGAGTCTCTAAAAGCTTCCCTATCAGGTTAATCTCCTCCACTGCATACAACACTCCTAGCCTGTGTAATCTCTTCAATTCCTTCAGTTCCTATATACCTATTAATAGGTGTGCCTGCTTTGTGGCCATTGTATCCTCATTTATATCTGCAAAAGGCTCTGCTCACTGTAGCACATCCTATGCTCATAAGTGAATCTGGTCTCTCATAAGACTCTCTATCTCTCTCCTCCAGTCTCTACAAGCTTCCCTATCCCTGTTGTATCTTGCAGCATGCACACCACTCACTCTCTCTGACATACCTTCCAGTGCATAAATTCATCTCTCTTTCTAACTGTATCCAGTCTACAACTTCATCCCTGTCCGTGCAACATCCTCCAGTCCATATACTCCCCTCTATTGCTGCAGCATTCTCCAGCTTATATCATCTTCCATGCGCTTGTAACATTCTCCAGTCCATATTACCCACCCTTTCCCTGTAATATTCTCCAGTCCATACCATCCTCCCTATCACTGTGATATTCTCCAGATCCCACAACTGTTGTTAAATGTACGACATCCTGGAATCCTGTGAAAGTTTCTCCGCCCTGATCAACTTAGTCCATGTAACGATCCACAACCCTATACACATCCCTATCTCTGGAATCTCGTCAAAGACGCTTTATCTCTCTAATTTTCTCCAAACAATAAAATGTTTTCTCCTGCGAACATTCTGTAGCAACTGTAAATATGTTTAACCCTGCAACATTGTCGCGCCCCCAAACATCTCTCCCACTCTGTGACCTCTAACCATCCCTCAAAGGCCCTCTCTCGGTGACACGCGCCATGCATTTGCAACAAGGCAGATGGAATGACAGCATTAACTGAAGAGAACAGATATGATCGAACTGTTATTGTGGAGGTGTGGCTGCACAATGATCATGACAGCAATGTGATTATTGAGCGGTTGTAGGGATTTCAGCAGGGTCAGCAAAAACCAAACAAGGTCCTGTTTTGCTGTGAAGAAAGGACGCAGTCAGTGCATTAGTGAGACAGCAAATTTAATCTCGGAATCAAAATATAGAGTCATTTTGAATGGACAGCTTCCAAATTGCAAAGGGGATCTGGAAGATCAAATCATAATCCATGCTCGTTGTTAAGTTGGATACAACATTTTCTTGGTGATAGTAGACAGAGGCATGTGGGGTGGTCAACTTCTGATTGGACGTCTGTGGTCAATGGTGTTTCACAAGGATCAGTGCTGTGATGTCTGTGTGTAATTTATATCTGTGATTCAGATGAAAAGGTCAGCAGTTTGAGTGGTAATTTTGCAGACGACATTTGGAAAGGCATGTAATGATTAGGGATAATTAGGGAAATTGTGGATAGTGAGGAAGAGTGTTAAAGATTGCAGCAGTATGTAGATCAGCTGGAACCTGGACAGAGATGTAGCAAATTGAATTTCAACTGGACGGGTGTGAAGTGATGCATTTATGAAGTCAAATGGAAGAGAGAAGTACACTAATTGACTAATTTGAAACATTGATAAACAGAGAGACATTGGAAGCAAATCCATAGCTCCCAAAAAAAAACAACACAACAGGATGTGTTGGTCGAGGGATAGTATCGTATGCTTACCTTTATTGGTCACAGTATTGAGTACAGATGTTTGCATGTCAAGTTGTGACTGAATAATACTTCAGTCGGCCATGTTTGGAAGGTTGCGTGTCGTTCTCATCCACACACCACAGGAAGGATGTGGAGGTTTTGGGGAGGTTGCAACAGAGGTTTGGCAGAATGTTGCCTGGATGAGAATGTGTTTACTGCAAGGAGGTTGGACGCAGTTGGATTGTATTGCGAGAGTATCGGAGACTGAGGGGTGACCTGGTATAGGTATGTAGCATTAGGAGAGGCGTGGATAGTGTGGATAGTTGGAATCCTCCTTCCAATTAAGAAATATCAAATACTAGGGTGAATCAGTTTAAGGTGAGAGTGAGAAGTTTTAAGTGAGATGAATGAGGCCAGTTGTCTTTACCGAGAGGGTAGAAGCTGCTCAGGAGGTGGGAGAGGTGGCAACGAGAGCAAACATTTGAAGGGCATTTAGACAGAAACATGAACAGGCAGAGAATAGAGGGATATCGCCCATGTGCAGGCAGATGGGATTAGTTTAGAATAGCATCATGGTCAGCACAGCCATGGTGGGCTGAAGGGCCTATTACTCTGCTGTACTGTTTGATTTTCTAACTGAACGACATCTAACCTGTCAAAGCCCCTCCGAATCCTAGATGTTTCATTCAATTTCTCTCCTATTCTTCAAAACCCCAATATGTTCAAGGGCAATCTACTCCACCTCTTCTCATTGGAAAATCCCGCCATCTCCAGGATCAACCGAGTGAACCTTCCTTGGCCTGCCTCTAATACAAGAATGTCTTTCCTTAGGGCACACATACTGTTTATTATAATCTAGGTGTGGTCTGACTTGTACCTTGCATCGTTTTAGCAAGACCTCCCTATTTTTAGACTCCATTCCCTTTGTAATAAATGGCAACATTTGATTTGCCTTCTCTATGACCTGCTGATCCTTTAAGCTACCTGTTTCAGATTTATTCACAAGGATTCCCAAAACCCTTTGTGCAGTCAGTCTGAAACCAAACGGTGTTAGCCTGACAGTAAGTCGGGAACGTGCTGAAATGTGTTTTAAAGGATATGACAATAAATGATAACTAGATACTTAGAAACAATGGGAGATGTATGATTTTATAAAAGGGAAATATTTTTAAATCTGTTGGATTCTATATTTTGGTGTGACCTTAAATGGCTGAATAGATAAGGGTGTGGGAGGCTAGTTGCGGCAGAGGAATATTTGAAATTTCAGAAGCATTTTGACAAGTTTCAACCAGGGCTAAAAATTAGCTCATGAGAGAATAGGGCCCGTGAAAGGTCAATGACGCTGTCTGTGTGGAATCACTGCTGATGGAGGAGATACTGAACAAATATTTGTGTTCGGATTTCGGGATCTTAGGAAAATACATAGGGATGTCTTGAAAAGAGTTCACATTGGAGAACAGTAGGTGCTGGATGTCTTAAAATGCAATAAGTTAGATAAAACCTTGGGACATGATCAGATGTATCCCAGCGCCTTGTGAGAAGCTAGGGAGAAAATTGCAGGGCCCCTCCCAGAGATATTTGTATCATCGACATCTACGACGGACCAGTGAGACTGATGGCAGGGGTGGTAAGTTGTTGGAGGAGATTCTGAGGTAAACGATCATCATGCCTTTGGAAAGGTAAGGACAGATTAATGATCGTCAGCATGCCTTTGTGTGTGGGAAATCATGCCTCAAATGTGAGTGTGGCGATAGACAAGTGAGAGATCAAAGCAGAGCAGTACACGATCTCCACATGAACTTTATCAAGGTCTTTGACAAGATTCTGCATGGCAGACTGGTTAGTAAGTTTAGATCACACATAACCAGAGAGTGCTCACCAACTGGATACAAAACAGGATTGACTGTAGGAGACAGAGCATGTTCATAGAGGGTTACTGCTCAAACTGCAGGCCTGTGACCAACAGTGTGCCCAGGGGTTCAGTGCTGGGTCACTGCTGTGCATCATTTATATAAACAGTTTGGATGATAATACAGGAGCCATGGTTAGCAAGTTTGTGACTGAAATTGGTGATAATGTGGACAGTGAAGAGGGTTATCGAAGAGTACAATGGAATCAACAGTACTGCTGGACCAGTGAGGTTAGGAATAACAGGTGTAGAAATGCAAGATGTTTTATTGTGGTAAAGCAGACCAGGTTGGACTTGTACAATTAATGTTTGGGCCCTCTACTGTTGTCAATCAGTGACCCAGGGATGCAGGTACACAGTTTTTTGAAAGTAGCGTCACAGGTAGACAGGCTGGTGAAGCAGGCGTTTTAGATGGTTACCCTTTATTGGGCAGAGCATTGAGAATAGGAGTTGGGATGTCATGGTGTATCTGTATAGGATATTAGTGAGGCCACCGTATAAGCATTGTTGATTATCTGGAAAAATTCAACTTGTTCACGTATGTCCTTTCGGGAGGGACATCTGGCATTCTTACCTGGTCTGGCTCACATGTGACTCCAGTCCCACAGCAATATGGCTGACTCTGAGCTGCCTCTGGGCAATGAGCAGTGGGGTAATGTATGCTGGTCCATCCGGTGACATCCTTAGGCCGTGAATGAATCAATGAAAATACAGATGTCCATCCCTACCTCTGCAAACAGCTTGAGCTGCAGCAATTCGTAGTGGCTTTGTAACATTTTTCAGGCCTTTGCCCCTCTCTGTAACACCCTCACCACCTCCAGGACCTTCGATTCTCCCTGTTCTGATCATCTGATTAAACGCTGACGTTTCCTCTTCCTACTGCACTCCTCCTGCTCTGAGACTCCCTAGTGATCTCTTTCACAAATGTGTCCACATTTCTAAATGTTGGCTTCTTCAGAATTGATAGTTTTTTTTCATCTCTTAATCAAATCTGTTAAGTCCTGGGCCAAGACCGTCCGAAGTGGGGAAGGAACATTGGGAAGGTGTTGAGCACATCGAGACTTGCTGTGGAGAAAAATAGGAATCCAGGAGAAAACAGTGCAAGGAGCGTGCTGCCACACGAACGCCCCACCCACCCCCTTCCCATGGCCACCTTCTGCCCCAAGTATAACAGAATCTGTGAAAGGCAACATCAGTCTGTACAGCCAACTCAGGACCCGCACCGCCCCAGAGTGGGAGAGAGTCTGTGACCCACTGCCAAAGAGATGATGAGATAGGAAGGTTGAATCCCCTCACAATTATCCCAGTGCCTTTGTTACAAATTCAAACAATTCCCTGTTAATGCACTCTCTAATAATGTGCTATCACTCAGTATCTCTCCATGTGGTATCCCTCGCTGTGTCGGTCTATTTGATGCCTCTGTCAGCATTTCTCCCTCTTACAGATGGTCTGAGGTCCTGAGTCAACAGAATTGTCCACAACAGAGATATGCAGCAGCACGGGCGCAAGGGATGGAGACTGGGATTTTCGAGATCTCTGCTGGTCTCTGTGCCACTCTGCATGAGTTATCCTCATTGCATCAGTCTAATTTCCCATTCTGTCTCATACAGGTAATCAGGATATTCCCAACTCCTGTCTCATCCATCACCTCATTGAAGCTGGTTGGTCAGCCAGAGAGAGATGGAGAGGGAGATCTGGAACCTTCAGTAAATCCTGCAGCCGGTAAGATCACTCACAGTAAACAGCACAGGGTGGAGGTAGTAGACTTCTATATTCAGACTTGGAAGACAGAACATAGATACAGATCTGGGCAAGGAACAGCAACATTCTAGGCTTCATTTCCACCATCTTGTGAGGGTCCTGCTTTCACCTTTGCTGTACTGGTCCTCAATGCGACAGCACAGCGGATCGCAGGCATCAATCCTGACCCATGCTGTGTTCGTGATCTCTGTAATATCCTCCAGTCCCGATAATCCTACCTCTGTCAGGAATCTCCTCTAGTCCACACCATTCTCTTTGTCTCTCTCAGGTTCTCCAATCCCTAACACCCTAATTCCTAAACTTCTGCAGTAGATACTAAATTCCTTCATCCCGGTAAACCCTGGCAGTCCTGTCTATCCCTGTACCTCCCACCAATGCTACCCTCCATATCAATGTATTTGTCTTTAACCTCTCCATCGGTTCCTATCTATGTAATTTTCTCCAGCTCCTACCACCCTTACTTGGCTGTGAAAAATTGATAATCTCCTTATCCTTCTCCAATTCTTTGATCTTTATCTTGTTAAAGTTCACCCTCATTCCCGACACCATACCCCTCGCGACCACAGGAACCTCTTTCAGTTTGTGCAACCCTCCCCATCTGTGTAACTGTCTCCATCCCAGCAAACTGGCATTCTCCATTGCCTTCTGATCTCTGTAACCTTCAGATCCGAGAAGCCTTCTTATAACTGTAAACATCTTCAGTCACTACAATTTTCCATATGTCTGTTAGAATTCACAATACACTTCTCCTGGACACACTCCCCGTCTGTGCCTCTCAAACTGCCTGCCTCTCCCTACAGCCATCCGTATCCCTATCTCCAGAATCTAATCCAGCTCCCTTATCTCTGTAAATTCCTCCAATCCCCAAACCCCTTTGTCCCTCTGACATTCTTGACCAGATGTAACTTTGTTTAACTCTAACATCCTTGAGCCCCTGTAACCCTCTCTATCTCTGTAACTTCTACCCATCTGTTCAACCCCCGACTACTGAGGTGCGACTCCCTGCGTTTGCCATAAGGCAGATCGAATGACAGGGAACAGATATGATGAAACTGTCATCCGGAGATTTCGCTGCAGAATGACCATCACTGGGAGGTGAATACTGAAGGTTTGTTGGGATAGAGTTATAGAGTCAGAGAGATGTGCAGCACAGAAACCGACCCTTCGGTCCAACCCATTTATGCTGAGCAGATATCCCAACCCAATCTAGTCCCAATAGGCAGACTAGGCAAAAAGCCAACAAGTTGTGAAGGAAGGCTGAGGTAAATGTATTAATGAGACAGTCATGTGGATCTGAATATCAAATGTTGAGCTGAGAATAAGCAAACAGCAGCAACCGTTAGCAGGAATTCTTTTGTAGGCACCAGACAGTGATGGGAATGTCAATATGGTTACAGTCAGGACACTGAATGTACTTATGGCAAGGGCAGTACAGTAACTGTGTGTGACAGTGGTCTCCATGCCGACTGATACAGCACTGACTATCAGTGCTGTGATGGATAGAATCCTGGATTGTATGTGTGATGGTTTTCTATAACATCAAATCATATTTGTAGATCAAATGCTGTGTACTAATAAAAATCCAGTCATCCCATTATAAAGGAGTTTTGTGAGCAGAGACCCATAATATTATGCAGGATATATTGAGTTTGTGCTCAGACCATGAGATGTAAGAGGGGAATGAGGCCATTTGGCCCATTGAGTATGCTATGTCCTTCAGTCAGATCATGGCTGATCTGATACTGTTCAACTCTACTTTCCTGCCTTTTCCACAAAAACCTTGTTTCTCTGATTCATTAACATCTGCAGGAGGTTACAGAACAGTTGGAGAGATAGACAGAAATGGAAAATTGAGTTTAATCTGGACAAGTGTGAGATGATGTCAAATTCAATAAGAACGTTAGCATACTGAGGGACATTGATATACAGAAGGATCTTGGTGCAAGTCAGTAACTCCCAGAAAATGGCAACAGAAGTGTTTCAGATGGGAAAGAAAGCAAATGGAGTACTCGCCTTCATCAGTCACAATGTTGGGTTTCGTGGTTTGCATCTGATGTTGTGATTCCATAAAACGTTTGTTTGGCCACATTTGGAGTACTGTGTGCAGGTCTCATCTCCACACAATAGGAAGGATGGGGAGGCTTTGGAGGGGGTGCAAAAGGGGTTTATCAGCACGTTACCTGTGTTAGGGTTTATAAGGGTGTGTTAGATGTAAGAGGCAATTAAACAAAGTTGGATTGTTTTGTGAGAGTATAAGAGGCTGACAGGTGACCAGGTACAGGAATACAACATCTGGAACAGGGATAGATAATGTAGAAAGTCATAATCTCTTTTCCAATGTGTAAGTTTCAAATACTGGAGCGCATAGGTTTAAGGTGAGAAAGAGGAAGTTTAAATGAGATGTGTGAGACTTTTTTTTACGTAGAGTGGATGTTACCGAGGGAGGTCGTGGAAGCAGAAATGTGAGTTAAGTTTTGAAGTGGGATTTAGACAGAAACATGAACGGGCAGAGAGTAGAGGGATATGGACCATGTGCAAGCAGATGCTATGAGTTAGAGTATTATCTTGGACAGCATAGACGTGGTGTGCCGAAGGGCCTGTTGCTATGCTGTACTGTTCTATTTTCTAACTTCCCAGCATCTGCCCGATCAGACCCCCTCAGAATCTTGGATGTTTCATTCCATTTCTCTCTCATTATCTAAACTTCAATGGGTTCAACCTCCACGTCCTCCACCTCTTCTCATTAGAAAATCCCTGTATTCCCAAGATCAGACGAGTGAACCTTCTCTGGATTGCCTCCAATGCAACAATATATTTCCTGCGGGCACTCACGCTGCTCATAATATTCGAGGTGTAGTCTGACTTGTACCTTGCATAGTTTTAGCTAGACCTGCCTATTTTTAGACTCCATTCCCTCTGTAATAAATGTCAGCATTTGATTTGCCTTCTCTATTACCTGCTGACCCTGTAAGCTACCTTTTCAGATTGATAAGCAAGAACTCCCTCAACCCTTTCTGCTGTCAGTCTGAAACCAAATATTGTTAGCCTAAAAGTAAGTCGGGAGCATACGGAAATTGTGAGAAAGAATATGTCAATACACAATAACTGGCCACTTAGAAAGCCAATTGATTAAAAGAGAATTTGTTTTTGAGCCTGTTGAATTTCATCTGTTGGTGTGAATATAAGTGGCAGAATTGTAATGGTGTAGGAGGGTGTGGTGGTATGGGGGATATGGTGTATTTCAATTCTCAGAAGCCTTTACGTAAGTTTCAATAAGGGCTAAAGAGTAACTTGGTAGAGAATAGGGCCCCTTACATATCAATAAGGTCACCCATGTGTGAACCAATGGAGATGGGTGAGATATTAGACAAAATAATCTTGTCAGTATTTACTGTGGCGAAAGACATGGAAGCTCGGGAACTTGGGGAAATAAATAGTGATGTCTTGGAAAGAATCCTCACCAGAGAAGAGAAACTGCTGGAATCTTAAAACAAATAAAGGTAGATCAATCCTCAGTAGTTCATTGGGTCGATCCTAGAATATTAATGGAAGCTAGAGAATAGATTTCAGTGTCTCTAACAGAGGTATTTATATTATGTTGTAGTTTGCAACGGGACATTGACAAGATGCTTAGAAGTAGCAGATGGAGTTCAATCTGGAAAAGTGTGAAGTCATTCATTTTAGAAGCTTGAAGTTGAATGCAGAATTCAGGGTTAATGGTAGGATCCTTGGCAGTGTGAACGAACAGATTCATAGATCCCTCAAAGTTGCCAATCAGTGTTGCAGCTCGATAGAGCCCTGGTTAGACCCCATTTGGAATATTGTGTTCAGTTCTGGTCCCCTCATTACAGGAAGAATGTGGAAGTTTTAGAGAGGGTAAAGAGGAGATTTACCAGGATGCTGCCTGTACTGGAGAGCATGTCCTATGAAGAAAGGTTGAGGGAGCTAAGGCTTTTCTCATTGGAGTGAAGAAGGGTGAGGGGTGATATGGCAGAGGTGAACAAGGTGATGAAAGTCATAGATAGGGTAAATAGAGAGAGATTTTTTACCCTGACATAAATAGCTATTACAAGGGAGTATAATTTTCTGGTGATTAGCAGATGGTTAAGAAGAGATTTCAGAGGTAGGTTCGTTCCATATAGAGTGGTGTATGTGGAATGCACTGCCTGCGGTGGCAGTAAAATTAGATGCATTAGAGACATTTAATATACTTCTGGATAGGCACATGGATGATAATAAAATGAAGGGAATGGAAGTTAGAGCCGTAGAGATGTACAGCATGGAAACAGACCCTTCACTCCAACCTGTCCATGCCGACCACCTATCCCAACCCAATCTAGTCCCACCTGCCAGCACCTGGTCCACGTCTCTCCAAAACCTTCATATTCATATACCCATCCAAATACCTCTTAAATGTTGCAATTGTACCAGCCTCCACCACTTCTTCTGGCAGCTCATTCCATACACGTACCACCTTCTGTGTGAGAAAGTTGCCCCTTAGGTCTCTTTTATATCTTTCACCTCTTATCCTAAACCTATGGACTTCCCAACCCCAGGGAAAATACTTTGTCTCTTTACCCTATCCCCATGTCCTTCATAATTTTGTAAACCTCTATAAGGTCATCCCTCAGCCTCCGACACTCCAATGAAAAAAGCCCCAGCCAGTTCAGCCTCTCCCTATAGCTCAAATCCTCCAACCCTGGTAACATACTTGGAAATCTTTTCTGAACACTGTCATGTTTCCCAACATCTTTCCAATAGTAAGGAGATCAAAATTGCACGCATTATTACAACAGTGGCCTAACCAATGTGCTGTACAGTCTCAACATGACCTGCCAACTCCTGTACTCAACACTCAGACCAATAAACGAAAGCATACCAAACACCTTCTTCATTATCCTATCTACCTGCGACTCCACTTTCAAGGTGCTATGAACCTGAACCTCAAGGTCCCTTGGTTCAGCAACACTCCCTAGGACCTTACCATTAAATGTGTCAGTCCTGCTAAGATTTGCTTTCCCAAAATGCGGCACCTCGCATTTATCTGAATTAAACTCTATCTGCCACTTTTTTTTTAACTTACTGTCGGATAAAAGATTGGCATATCATCATAGCCGAAGGGTCTTGTTCTGTGTTCTACATGTCGTATGGTAAACTGGGTAATAAGCTCACATCAGTGGAAAAGGTTATGGCATTCAGGAGGAGCAAGTCAACTGGGCAGAAAATTGGGCTTGATGGTAGGAGACTGAGGGTGATGGGAGACATGTTGTTTTTCTGACTGGAGGCATGTGACCAGCGGTGAAGTGGGTCCACTGTTGTTTGTCATTTGGATAAATGGTTTGGATGGGAATATTGTTAAGTCAGTTAAGTAAGTTTTTTGGTTGACACTGAAATTGGTGGTAAACTGGACAGTGAAGAAGGTTATCTGTGATACAACAGGATGAACAGTACTGCTGAGATAGTGGGCTGAAGAATAGCAGATAGAGTTTAATTAGATAAAGGTGAATTGTGTCATTTTGGTGAAACAAACCAGGGTGGGACTTGTCCAGTTAATGTTAGAGCCCTGGGTCGTGTTGTCGATCAGTGACCCAGTGACCCAGGTACACAGTTCTTTAAAAGTGGTGTCACAGATAGACAGGCTGGTGGAGAAAGCGTTTGGGATGGTTTCCTTCACTGGGCAGAGCACTGAGAGTAGGAGTTGGGATGTCATGTTGTATCTGTACAAGACATTGGTCAGGCCACCATAAAAGCATTGTTGATCAGTGGGAAGAACTCATCTGGTTCACTGACCTCCTTTTGTGTAGAACATCTGACATTCTAACTTGGCCTGGCTAACATGTGACTCCAGACCCACTGCAACATGGCTGACTCTGAGCTGCCCTCTGGGTAATTCGCAGTGACACCCACAGCCCATGAATGAATAAATAAAAATACATATGTCCCTCCTACCTCTGCAAACACCTCCAGCTGCAGCAATCCGTACTGGCTTTGTAACACCGTTCAGGTCCTGACCACTCTCTGTAACACTCTCACCACCTCCAGCACCTTCACCTCTCCCTGTTCCTTTTGTGACATTAAACCCTTGCAATGATTCCTCTTCCCACTGCCCAACTCCTGCGAGCAGACCCTTTGCAATCCCTTCAACACTTACTCCTAAAACACTCTCTCACTTCAGGATTTTCAGTACTTTTTGGTGATCTTCTAAGCCTCATAATCTAATATGATCCATTTTGTCCCGAGTGAGGGTCTGGTGGGAATTTCTTGCTGAGATTTTGTCTGTTTCAATGGAATGTTCTTTTATTGATTGATTTACACTGTTCCTTCAAACTGTTCATTTACAGGCACATATTTCAGTCTGATTCGCCTCTTTGCCATGGTCCGTTCTCATCTCAAACACATGTCATTGTCTATTTTTGTTTCTAGTCGTAGCTAATCCTTTCTGTGGTTCACTTTAAAACTTTATATTTCTTTAAACTGCGCTTTATCACAATTTCCCTGAGGATCTCTCCAGGTGACATTACTCATTCACTAAGTTTCATCACACAACGGTCGCTCTGACATTGTTATGTCCCTAGCCAGTTGTACAAACTTGTTATTCAAAAAAAAAACACCGAAAAAAAAAATTTCTGAACTCCTCTTCCAATATCACTGTTGTCGGTATGACTGTCCCAGATTATGTGAATATTGAAGTTTCCCAAAATTATCACAATGCCTTTGTTAAAAAAATTCCAATGAGTTCCTGTTTAATGCAGTGATGAACAATGGAATGCTGTTCGGTGGCCTAAAAAACTGTTCTACTGCTTGTGTCCTTGGCAAGTAGTAGCCAGAATTTACATTCAGCCTGACTCTACTTCATGATCTGAGGTCAGATGCTTTCTCTGGAATGCCTTTCTTATCCATTATTGTTAGCGTTACCCATTTTGCCTGAGTTTGCACAAGGTGGTGAACCATTAAATATTTATGTCCACCTTTTGTTCGCCCTGTAACCACGTCTCTCTGATGTCTAAACCTCTTTTATCTCTTTGTCACAAATCAATCTACCTTATTGAAGAGACATTATCCATTCCAAAAAAAAACATAATTCACTCTTTCCCACAATTTCCTTTCACAGACCTATTCCCTGATTTAGTAAAACTCTGTCCCATCCTGTTCCTTTCGGCTTGTCTTCCGTCACATTCCCAGCTGCTCCCATACTTCACCTTTTCTCTTTGCATTTGGAAAGCTCGTTTCACCTGAACCCTGTCCCAGCATCCTGTGTGTGTCAGTTTAAAACCCTGTCACACAAACCGACAGACATGATTGGCCAGGACACTGGTTCCAGTACAGTTCCAGTGGGACCATCCTAATGGATTATTTATTAAATCGGGTATGGGATGTGGGTGTCTCTGGCTGACCAGCCTTTCTTGCCCAGCCCTAGCTGCCTTCGAGCTGAGTAACTTGCTCGGCCATTTCAGAGGGTAATTGAGAGGCAAACACTTTGCTGTGGGGATGTTGTGTAGACCACGTGATGATGAGCAGATGTCCTTCTCGAAAGGAGAAGTATTTGGTATTTTTGTACATCAGCAATGGTTTCATATTTATTTATGGATTGTTAATTACTATTTTTAAAATTATTAATTTCAAACTCCACCATTTCTCATGGTGGGATTCAAACCCTCTTCCCCTGAACATTAGCTGAGGTCTTGGATACATGCTCGAGCAATACTACCACTCGGCCATCACTTCGCCTGCTCACTGGTTGCTCATCCCTGAGCACTGATACATGAAGCTAAACCCATTCTTCCAACATGATTGTGTGATCCTGAAGTCTTGTAGAACTCTGGTGATATCACTCAGTCTCTCTCCATGTGGTATCCCTCACTGTGTGGGTCTAATTGCTGCCTCTGTCAGCGCCTCCCGCTCTTCCAGTTACTCCAGATCCTGAGCCAACAGAATTCTCCACTCCAGAGAAATGCAACAGCACAACCAAGGGATGGAGTGGGATTTTCCAGATATCTGTGGGGCTCATTTCCATTCTCCATGTGTAACCCTCACTGCATCAGTCGAATTTTCTATTCTGTCTATTTCTCTGTCTCCTTTAGGTATTTAGGAAGTTCCTGAAACAATAAACCTCCCAATTGCTGGGGGTCTCGTCCAATACCTCATTGAAGATGATTGGTCAGCCAGAGAGACAAAGGGTAGGGACATGTGGAGGCTCCTGCAGTGAGGTAAGATCACTCAGAGTGCACAGAGCAGGGAGCAATGAGAGGGCTCCAAACATTGCTAACAGGACATGACATATACAGTGCTGGATGGGGAGCACAGTACAGTACAGACACACCCCAGACTCAATCACCACCTCTACTTTAATTTTCGTTGCGCTGAGACAGCATGGGGAGTTCATAGTTATCAATCCAGGCCTGCGATGTCTTAGTGAGCATCAGGACAACAAAGCGGAGAATAGGCCTCCGACGAGAGGTTGGGAATGCTGCCTGGGATCTTTCTGTTCTGTGTTCTCCCTCCATCACTGTGCTAAGACTCACTACTCTGCAACATTGTGTCTATGGAATGGCTTGTGCACCGGTGTCTTCAGTAATTTTTCATTCCTATAATAGTTCCTGTCCCTGTAACTACCTCCCTTCCCGATAGTCCTCCACATATTTGAAATGTACTGCATTCCAGACTACCATCCTTATCGCTGTAAATTGCTTCAGTGTCTACAACATGCTTTATTTTGGTACTGTAATCTTCTTTAACTGGATAAGAGTGATATAGCACGGAAACAGAACCTGTGGTACAACTCATCAATGCTCTCCATGTTTCCTATAATGAATGAGTCTCATTTGCCTGTGTTCGGCCCTTAGCTCTTCAAATCTTCTCCCCTCCATGTACCTGCCCAAATTTGTTTTCCATGTTGTCATTGTTCTTGTTTCTCCCATGTTCCCCTGGCAGTCTGTTCTGTCTGTGCACCATCCTCTGTGGATAATGTTGCCCCTCAGCTCCCTCTTTAAATCTTTGCGCTCTCATGTCCCCTTTTTACTCTCGTGTTTTGGACTCCCTTACCTTTGGCTATTCACCATTCGTAGGCCCAATCCTTGTGGCACTCCACTGGTCACAGACCTCCAGTCTGATAAGCAAACCTCCACCACCACCCTCTGTCTTCTACCTTTGAGCCAGTTCTGTATCCAAATAGCTAGTTCTCCCTGTATTCCATGAGATCGAATCTTGCGAATCGGTCTCCCATGGGGAACCTTGTCGAACGTCTTACTGAAGTCCATATAGATCACATCTACCTCTCAGCCCTCTTCAATCCTCTTTGATACTTCTTCAAAAAACTCGATCAAGTTTGTGAGACATGATATCCCACGCACACATCTCTATCTCTAATCAGTCCTTGCTTTTCCAAATACATGTGATATCATCCTGTCCCTCAGGATCCCTTCCAACAACTTGCCCACCAGCGATGTCAGGTTCACTGCTCTATAATTCCCTGGCTTGTCCTTACCACTCTTCTTAAACAGTGGCACCACGTTAGCCGACCCAAGTCTTCCGGCACCTCACGTGTGACTATCGATGATACAAATATCTCAACATAAGGCCCAGTAATCGCTTTTCCAGCTTCCCACAGGGTTCGAGAGCACACCTGATCAGGTCCTGGGAATTTATCCACCTTTAGCATTTCAAGACATCCAGCACTTGCTCCTCTGTAATATGGACATTTTGCAAGGTGTCACCATCTATTTCCCTACATTCTATATCTTCCATATCCTTTTCCCCAGTAAAAACTGATGCAAAATATTCGTTTAGTATCTCTGTCTTTTAAACGTTGTAATTGTAACCACGTCCATCCCTTCCTCAGGAGGTTCATTCCACAATCAAAACACTCCATGTGTAGCAATTTGCCCCCATGTCTTTTTTTTGAACATCTCTCTCTTCTAACCTTAAAAATGTGGTCCCTCCTCTTGAGCCTCCCCCATCTTACGGAAAAGGCAACTACCATTAAATCGATCTATATCTCATGATTTTAAAAATAAACTTTTATAACATCACATCGCAAACTCCAGGCTCCAGTGAAAAAAGACTCAGCCTATCCAGCCATTTTTCAGAACTCAAGTCTTTCATATTCAGCAAGTCTTGGTAAATGTCTTCTGAACCCCCTGCAGCTTCATAATATCCTCCCTATAACTGGGTGACCAGAACTCGACAGAGTAGTGCAGAAGAGGCCTCCTAAATGTCTGCATAATCTCAGCATGACGTCCCGAATCCTCTACTCAATGGACTGAGCAACAGTCAGGCATGCCAAGCAGTGCCTTATCCATCCTGTGATGCAAACTTCAAGAATTATGTACCTGAACCTGGAGGTCCCTCTTCTCTAAAACACTAACTGAGGCCCGAACATTAATTGTATAAGGTCTACCCTTGTTTGTTTTACCAAGTGCACTTCCTCGCATTTATTCAGATTGAATACCATCTACAGTTTTTCAGCCCATTCACCCATTTCATCAAGATCCCTTTGTAATCTCAAAAAACCTCCTTCACTGCCCATTATGCCACCCTCCAGCCTTTCCAGCACATCACACATGGTTGTCAATGGTATAAATATCTTTGCTCGTGGCTCAATAATTTCTTCCCTAGCATCGCACAATGTCCTGTGATACACTTAATCAGGTCCTGGGTCTTTCCATTCCTTTGTGTTGTAAAATCTCCAGCACCACCTCTTCTATAACATGCCTCTTTTTAAGTCATAGAGATGGGCAGCATGGAAACAGACCCTTTGTTCCAACTCATCTATGCTGACCAGAAGATCTAAATATATCCATCCCATTTACCAGCATTTGGCCCATGTACCTCTAAACCCTTATTATTCATATACCCATCCAGATACCTTTTAAATTTTGTCATAGTATCAGTATCTGCTACTTTCTCTCTCAGCTCATTCCATACACACACCACCGTGTGCATAAAAAAGCTGCCCCTTCAGTGCCATTTAAACCTTTCCCCTTCAACCTTTAACCTATGCCCTCTAGTTTTGGACTTTCCAAGACCTGGGAAAAGACCTTGACTGTTTACCCAATCCATACCCCTCATGTTTATATAAAGCTCTGTCAGGTCACCCCTCAGTCTCTGATGCTCCAGGGAAAATAACCCCAGCTTATTCAGCAACAATCCTGGCAACATCTTGTAATTTTTTTCTGAGCACTTTCAACTTTCACAACATCCTTCCTGTAGCGGGGACACTGGAATTGCAGAAAACTCCAAATGTATTACTCTTGTTCCCTGAGTTCCCCAGTCTTTGTCCACAGTAAATTCTGGAATAGAAAATGTGTTTAATTTCTTAGCCATATCCTGCTGTTCCACACATCAATGGCCTCGTTGATCTTTAAGGGACACTATTTTGTCTTGAATTACTCTTTTATTCAATATATTTATACAATCACTCCTGGACTCTCCTTATCATGACTGCTGAGGCTATTTCATGTAGCCTTTCTCCATTCCTGATTTCTACCCAAAGTGTATTCCTATAGCCCCTGTGATCCTCAGGGATTCCCTTGATCCAGCTGGCTATACGTGACATGTGCCCCCTTTTCCTTGACCAGACCCTCAGTAGACAGCCAGTGTTTCCTAATGCTGTCAGCATTGAGCTGCACACAAACAGGAACATGCTCGTGGTGATCGCTCAATTTATCTCACTTTTAAAATATTCTCACTTGTCAGACTTCCCTTTCTCTGCAAATAGACTCCCCAGTCACCTTTTGAAAGTTCCTGGCTACTACAATCATGATTGGTCTGGCCCCATTTTATAACTTGAACCTGTGGACCAGCCCTGTCCTTTTCCATTGCTGTTTTCAAACTAATGGAACTGTGGTCACTTTGGTAAAATGCTTTACTCACACCTTAGTCCCTTTCCCTACCTTGTTTCCCAAAGGGGAGGTCAGGTTTTGCCCCTTTCTCTTTTCAGGCCATTTACTTATTGATTGGGAGTTTTCTGGAACACAATTACCAAATTCCTCCCTTAAACACTGAACACTGGCAGTCCCAGTCTAGGTTTGGAAAGTTTAAAAACCCCAACCATAACAGCCCTTTTATTATGGTTGATATTTGAGATCTCCCGACATATTTGTTCCTCAGTCTGCCACGGATTATTCGGGGTCAGTAAGACAATCGTGTCAGAGTGATGACCCATTCTTATTTCTCTGTTCCACTAACGTAGCTTCACTGGGCGATCCCACAGGAATATCCTCTCTAAGTACTGCTGTGATGATTCATGCAATCAAAACCCACCACCACGCGTCCTCTCTTGCCTCCCCTTCGATGCTTCCTGTAGCATCTCCACCTTGAAACATGACCTGCCAGTCCTGTCCCTCCTTCAGCTGTGTTGCTGTAATAACTATAATATCCCAGTCCCATGTTCCAATCCATGCCCTGAGTTCATCTTCCTTAGCTGCCAATCTCCTTGAATTGAAATAAATGCAGTTTAATTATCGGTTCCCCCCCCCCCCCCCCGCCAATTCCCTGCTATGTTCTTGCCTGCCTTGTCTGCTGAAATTGCTGTCTTTAACTTGTGCACCAACCTGAATCTTCTTTCTGGCCTTACAACTGTTTAAGGTCCAACACCCTGCCAGATTAGATTATATCCTCTCAAGCAGCTCTAACAATTCGCCCCATCAGGAAGTTGGTCCCCCTCCTGCTCCCAGTTCAGGTGCCTTTCCCACCCTGTCAACCTGTGCTGACACCTTCAGACATCCAGAGACTTGCCCACCTGTGCTCCTCGGTACTCCAGGAGGACCTACCCTTCATGATGTACATTCTTTGCTTATGAGACTTCCCACAGTGCATTACCTCACAGTGATCAGAAGTAAACTCCATCTGCCATTACTCTGCTCAGTTTATCATCTGATTGATGTATGACTGCAGCCTGAGACCATCCTCCTCACCTTTCATGTCATCTGCACACATACTAATGATTCCTTCAGCTTTCACATTGGAGTTATTATTCCACAGAATAACCAACAATGGTTGCTGCACAGATCCCTGTGGTACACCCGATGGTGAAAGCATTTCAAACACTAAGAAGTCTATCCACTAATTTTGTATCCAAATTATCAAAATGCCTTGGATCCCAGTGGCTCTTCCCTTTTGGACCATCCTTCCATGAGGGACCTTGTCAAAGGTCTTATTCAAGTCCATGTAAACCGCATCATCTGCACTGCCCTCATCAATATTTTTACATACCATTTCAAAAAAAGTGACCTGAATTCCTCAGACAGTATCTTCCTCTACCAAATCCGTGATGATACTGCCGAGGTGATCCTTGCCTTTGGAAGTGTTGATTCATCCTCACAATTGTTCCCAATAATTTCCCTTCACCTGCTGTCAGACTATCTGCTCTGTAATTACCTGGCCTGCCCCTGCTGCCCTTCTTGAACAAATCACCCACATTAGCGATCCTCCAGTCATTCAGCACTTCACCTATGACCAGCAAAGTATTAAATATATCCACCAGGGCACCAGCAATCTCCTCCCTTACCTCCTATAGCAGCCTGGGATACATTTCATTGGGCACTGGGGATTTCTCCACCTTTATGACTGTGATAACAGTTAATACCTCCTACTTATTGATCTTTACATGACCTCACCATCTCAACTGAAATCCCCAGCTACAATGCCTTTCTCCTGTGTGAATACAGACGGGAAGTATTCATTGAAGACCTCACCTACCTCCTCTGGCTCTATGCACAGAGTGTCCCTTTGGTTTCTAACAGGCCTCGCTGTTTGCCTGGGAATCCTCTTGCTCCAACTATACTCATTAAATACCTTGTGGCCTCTCCTTAACAGTATCTGCCAAGGATATTTCATGCCCATTATTGACCCGTCATTTGATAATGCCCAGTGATGGTGATATTCTAACGATTAGGGGGCTTCCACAAATGTGGCCTCTTCACTTCTGCCCTATCCTTATATTTTTCTAAAACGACTTTGAAACGTGGTGTTATGACCATATCACTAAAACCCTCTAAAAATCCTTATATCTGTCATCTTGTCTAGAAACCGATCGCCCACTCTGTCTGTACCATCCAGCCCATACTGACCTCCCCATCTATGTACCTTCCACCAGCATCTCCAGCACATGATGCGACTGTAGCCTTCTCAAGTCACCACAGCACTCCTCCATCCTGTCCTCCAGCACCTCATTACCTCTAACCTTCCACAATCCTTTCACCTCACTGTCTGTACAGAGTCCTCCAGTTCCTACAGTGTTTCCTACCAGCCCTCCCTATGTGTAACGTTCTGAAGCCACCTGAACGCTCCCGAGATCTATAAACTTGCCCTCTCTTTCTCTCTTTAATCTTCTCTGTCTCTGTGACTAACTCCCATCACTACAATATTCCTTACCTCTGACCACCTCCAGTCACTAGTAGCCTTCCGAGCTCTCGAACATCCTGCAGCCACTAAAACCATCCATGTGCCTGAAGTATCCTCCCAATTGTTGTAACAACTCTCAACTGCATATGTCCATAACGTCAGCCAGTCAGTAGAATCCTTGCTAACTCAGTAACCTCACCCAATGTGTACAACTCTGAGTATGACGAACTTCATCCAGTCTCCCCAACTGTCCCTACCTTTAATTGTAGAGAGAATCCACAACCTTCCCTATTGCGTTAACCTCCTCCAGTCCCTCTCATGGACACCATCTATGTAAACTTCTCCTGTTTCTGACTATATTTTCCTCCTGTTCCAATAAACCTTTGTGACCTAGTCCAATCTCTGCAGTGCTCTGTATAACCAGCCTCACTTTGCCTGGAACCTGGATTCAATTCCAGCCTTGGCCGACTGTCTGTGTGGACTTTGCATGTTCTCCCCCGACTGTGTGGTTTTCTTCTGGGTGCTCTGGTTTCCTGCCATAGCCCAACATTTGCACGATACGTGGATGGGCCATCATAAATTGCCTGTAGTATTCAGGCAAGTGTAGTTTAGGTGTGTTCACCATGAGGAATGCAGGGTTTATTGGACAGGGAGAGGGATGGGTCTGGTTAGGATGCTCTTTAGAGGGGTTGGTGTGGACTTGTTGGGCCGAATGTCCTGTTTACACACTGTGTAGATTCTATTCAGGTTATTGTCCAGTCCTGTCAACCGTTCCTGTCTCTTGAACCTTGCCTCATCTCCAATACTCTCCTTATATGTGTAATCTCCAACAGTTTCTGGAACATTCCTTGGCAATGTACGCTTCTCCAGTCCTTACCATGATCGATATGACTGTCACTTCTTCCTGCTTTTAGAATAATCCCTATAACTGTTGACATTTGTTACATCACTCACAATCACTGTTCCACCCTGAAGCCCCCCAAAACATTTATACCTCTGTAAACTCATCTGGACTGTCTATACTTTCTTTTGACAGTCCCGTTCTGAGACTTTCTCTATATCAAAAAAGTCATTAAGAGTCGGTAACGCTTATTATTGTAACCTCCCTCCAGCCTTATAGCACTGAGGATCTGTAGAAGCTCTTTTCAAACAGGCAACCATATCTGTGTCTGTAATCTCCTCCACTCCCAATAATACATTCTCTCTGAGCTCCTCTGTAGTCCATTAAACACTCCCTAACACTGTCTGTATCATTGTAACCTTCTCCAAAAACACAACCTTCCCTATCTGTGTGCATCCCTACACCTATCCCTATCCCTCTAAGCTCTGTCTAACAATACAACCCTCCACGTTTGTGTATTCACCTTCAGTCCCTACATCCCTCCCTATCTGTGTAACCTTCTCCATGCATTTTTGCTTCAGTCTCTTCAACTGTTCTTGTCAGTGTAATATCTTCCGGACCCGAAAGCTCTCCATCTCTTTAACTTTCTCAGGCCACACAGCCCTCACTATCTGTGACCTACTCCTGTCGGAGAACCCTCCCTCTGTGAACTGATCCAACTCTTCAACTCTCCACAAGCTCCTGCAGCTCTTACAGCCCTCCCTCTCAACCAAACCTCTTCCAGTCCCTAAAATGCCATCAGTCTATGGAGACCGTACCACCATCCCTCTCTGTGTTATCCTCTCAGGTCCCTGCAACAGTCCCAATCTGTAGATCCCACTCCAATGCCTGTGCCTCTGCCAGTCCTGTTCCTATAAGACTGATTAACAATGTAACATCCTCCCGTCACGATCACCCACCCTGTCAATGTAAGCTCCTCCTGTACCTCCATCCATTTACCCATCTCCGTAACCTTCTCCAGCTCTTACACCCCTATCTGTGTAAACATCACTCTCCACTCGAACCCTTCCTATCACAGGAACTTCGTCCTGTTTGTGCTATGCTCCCTTATCTGTGAAACTGTCTCCAACCAAACTTGCAACCCCAATCTCTCAAGAAAGAATCCAGATTCTACAGCCTCCATGTCTAAATAACCCCCAGAACCTAAGCCTTCCTATATCTATAAACATCTTCAGTCACGATGACCCTCCATATCTCTGTTTGTTCTGCCAGATGATACAAACTTCTTTATCTCTGTAATCTGCTCAGCTCCCTAAAACAGTCCCTGTCTGTGTAATCTAACCCTGGCCTACAAACATTCTTTTCCGTGTAAACTTCTCCATCCCTCCCAACATTCCCATCTCCATGAACCCCTGTCAGCCCTACAGCTCTCCACATTTCTGTAACCTCCTGTGGGTCTATGGTCCTCCTTCCCTGTGAAATCACCTCCAGTCCCCACATCCCTCCCAATCTGGGTCCTCTGCTCCAGATCAGACCATTGCTGTCTCTGTAAACACCTCCCCTCCTGTCAACTCTTCCCATTTGTGTAACCTCGTTCAGACCCCATACTCTCCAGCTTCCTGAATCCTCTTCCTGCATTGTAACCAAAACCACATGTTTCTGTAATATCCACCAGTGCTAACACCCTCCCCAACTCAGTAACCACTTACAGCCCTAACAAAGCAACTAAACTGTGAAACCTCTTAATTCCCTACAATCCTCCCTCTCTTCCCCCCTCAAATGCCTTCATCACCATGAAACCTCACAATTACTGAGGCCTCCTTGGCATTGCAACCCTCCGAATGCCTGCAAAATCCTCCTGTCCTGATATTCCTCTCTATCTCTGTAACCCCCACCACCCTCCAGTACCCTTCTAGGGAACATTGCAGAGGAGGGAAGATTTATAAAGTCCGTGCCATGTTACGGAGGTAGAATTCTGGGAATTACGGATTTAGTCGAATGTCTGTGGTGTGCAGATTATTGGCGAGGACTGTAAAGACAGAATTTATGACGACTTGGAAAACCATAGTTAAATTAGTGACAGTCAGCATGGGTTTGTGAGGGGTCAGGTCATGCCTCACAAACCGTATTGAATTATTTGAGGATATGACAGAATACGTTGATGGCTCTTTCAGAAAAGAAGGATTATTGGGATACAGGGAAATCTGTCTGTCTGGATACAGGATTGGATGGCCTAGAGAAGATAGAGGGTGGCAGCAGATGGACAGTATTGAGCCTGGAGCTCAGTATCCAGTGGGGTTCTGTAACAATCAGCTCTGGGACTCTGCTCTTTGTGATTTTTGGAAATGACTTGGTTGTGGATGTTGGAGAGTGGGTTAGTAAGTTTGCCAATAACATGATGGTTGGTGGAGTGGTGGGGAATGTGGAGGGCTATTGTAGGTTGCAATGGGACATTGACAGGACACAGAGCTGGGCTGGAAGTGGCAGATGGAGTTCAATCTGGAAAAGTGTGAAGTGATTCATTCTGGAAGGTCGAATTTGAATCCAGAATACAGGGTGAAAGGCAGAATACTTGGCAGTGTGGAGGAACAGAGAGATCATGGGGCCTGTGTCCATAGATCCCTCAAAATCGCCACGCACGTTGGTAGGGTTGTTAAAAAGGCATATGTTGTGTTGGCTCCCCTTAGAAGGGGATTGACTGTAAGAGCCGTGAGGTTTTACTGCATCTTTATAGCGTCCTGGTAAGACCACACTTGGAATATTGTGTTCAGTTCTGGTCCCCTGTTTACAGGAAGGATGTGCATGTTTTAGAGAGTGTACACAGGAGATTTACCAAGATGCTGCCTGTAATGGAGGGCAGTTCTTATGGAGAACATTTGAGGGAGCTAAGGCTTTTCTCATGGGAGTGAAGAAGGGGGTGGGGCGACCTGGTAGAGGTGAACAAGATGATGAGAATCACACAGAGAGAGTGAATTGTCAGAGACATTTCCTCCTATGGAATAAATGGCTATTACACAGCGGCAGAATTTGAAGGTGAATGGAGGATGGATAAGAGGATAGAGAATGGTAGGTGGTTGGATGGACTGCCAATGGTGGGAGTAAAATTAGATACTTTCGGAACATTTAATAGACTCTTGGACAGACACATGGATAACAGTAAAATGAAGGGTAGGTAGGTTAGTTTGAGCTTACATTTGGATAAAAGGTTGGCATGAAATCATGGCCGAAGGGCCTTGTGCTGAACTGTTCTGTGTTCTTTGTTCTATCTGGTAAACTGGGTAATAAGCTCAGATCAGTGTAAAAGGATATGGCATTCAGGAGGAGCTCGTGAACAGGAAACAAAATTGGCCTGATGGTAGGAGACAGAGGGTGATGGGAGACATGTTTTTCTGACAGGAGGCATGTGACCAGCGGTGGAGTGTGTCCCCTGTTGTTTGTTATTTGGATAAATGGTTTAGATGGGAATATTGGTTTCCTGGTAAGTAAGGTTTTTGGGTGACACTGCGATTGGTGGGAAAGTGGACAGTGAAGAAGGTTATCCATGATACAACAGGATGAAGAGTACTGCTGGGATAGTGGGCTGAAGAATAGCAGATGGAGTTTAATTAGATAAAGGTGAAGTGTTCCATTTTGGTGAAACAAACCAGGGTGGGACTTGTCCAGTTAATGTTCGTGCTCTGTGTAGTGTTGTCAGTCAGTGACCCAGGTACACAGTTCATTGAATGTGGTGTCACAGGTAGACAGGCTGGTGAAGCAGGTGTTTGGGATGGTTACCTTCATTCGGGAGAGCATTAAGGGTAGGAGTTGGGATGTCATGTTGTGGCTGTAAAAGACATTGGTGGGGCCACCAAAAAACATTGTTGATCAGTAGGAAGAACTCATCTAGTTCACTAACCTCCTTTAGGGAAGGACATCAAATATTCTAACCTGGTCTGGCCACATGTGACTCCAGACCCACCGCAATATGGCTGACTCTGATCTATCCTCTGGGTAATTAGCAGAGGGGTCAAAGAACGTTGTTCCAGGCAGTGACACCCACATCCCTTGAATGAATATATAAAAATACCTATGTCCCTCCGTACCTCTGCAAGCCCCTCCAGCTGCAGCAATCCGTCCTGGCTTTGTAACACCCTGACCACTCTCTGTAATACTCTCACCATCTCCAGCACGTTCACCTCTCCCTGTTCCTGTCGTGTCAATGAACCCTGACCGTGGATCCCCTTCCCACAGCCCTCCTCCTGAGAGCAGACCCATTGCAATCCATTAAGATTTACTCCTAAATTACTCTCTCACTTCAGGATTTTCAGTACTTTTTGGTGATCTTCTCAGCCTCATAATCTAGTATGATCCCTTTTGTCCTGAGTGAGGGATCCGTGGGAATTTTTTGCTGAGGGTTTTACTGTTTCAATCGAATGACCTTCTGTTGTGTTTTACACTGTTCCTTCAAATGTTTTCCACTGTTCATTTCCAGCCACATATTTCAGTCTGTTTAGACTGTTTATCTTGGTCAGTTCTCTCACACGCATGTAATTGGCTATTTTTGTTTCTAGTTGTAGCTTGCCTTTTCTGTGACTCACTTTAAAACTTTATATTTATTTAAACTGCACTTTATCACAATTTCTCGAAGGATCTCGGCAGGTGACATTACTCATTCACTAAGTTTCATCACACGGTCGCTCTGCGATAGTTATGTCTCTAGTCAGTTGCACAATGTGTTTTTCAAAGAAACACTGAAAAAAATTCTCCTAGCTCCTTTTCCAATATCAATGTTGTCCGTGTGATTGTCCCAGATTATACAATTATTGAAGTTTTCCAAAATTACCACAATGCCCTTTTTAGAAAATTCCAATGAGTTCCTGTTGAATGCAGTGATGAGCAATGAAATGCTGTTCAATGGCTAAAACTGTTCTGCTGCTTGTGTCCTTGGCAAGTAGTAGCCAGAATTTACATTCAGACTTACTCTACTTCATGATCTGAAACCAAATGCTTTCTCTGTAATGCCTTTGTTATCCATTATTATTTGTGTTGTCCGTTTTGCCTAGTTTGCACAAGATTGTGAACCACTGAATATTTTTGTTCACCCTGTATTCATCTCTCCCAGCTGTCTAAATCACTTTTATCTCTGTGTCTCAAATCCATCTACCTTATTACAGCGACGTTGTCCATTTAAAAAAACCCACAACTTACTCTTTCCCACAATTTTCTGTCACAAATCTATTCGCTGATGTACAATTTTCGTTCAACTCTGTCCCTTCCTGCTCCGTTCTGCTTGTCTTCAGCTGCACTCACATACTGTTCCGATGCTCCATGTTTTCTCTCTGGATTTGGAAAGCTCCTTTCACCTGAACCCTCTCCCTGCATCCTCTCTGTCATTTGAAAGCCCTGTCCATAAACCTACCTTCATGATTGGCCAGGACACTGTTCCCAGCACAGTTCCAGTGGGACCATCCTAATGGATTATTTATTGAATCAGGTATGGGATGTGGGTGTCTCTGGCTGACCAGCCTTTCTTGCCCAGCCCTTGCTGACCTTGAGCTGAGTAACTTGCTCGGCCATTTCAGAGGGTCTTTGAGAGGCAAACACTTTGCTGTGGGGATGTCGTGCAGACCATATCAGGATGGGCAGATGTCTTTCCCGAAAGGACAAGCGTTTGGGTTTTTTGTACATCAGCAATGGTCCCATACTTATTTGTGGATTGTTAATTACTATTTTTAAAATTATTCATTTCAAATTGCACCATTTCTGATGGTGGGATTCAAACCTATCTCCCCTGAACATTAGCTGAGGTTTTGGGTACCTGCTCTAGCAATAAAACCACTCAGCCATCACTTCACCTGCTCACAGGTTGCTCATTCCTGACCGGTTATACCAGTGCATGATGAAGCAAAACCTGTTCTTCCAACACAGTTGTGTGTGATCCTGATATCTTCCAGCACTCTGGTGATATCACTTAGTATCTCGCGCTTTCTTTCTCTCTCTCTCTCTCTCTCTCTCTCTCTCTCTCTCTCTCCCTCTATTGAAGCTACACCAGAACCTGAGGTAACAGAATTCCCCACCCCAGAGAGACGAGGCACGTACCTGCCCAAATTGAACATTTCTCTACCACTTCCCCTGGAAGCTCATTCCATAACTGCACCATCCTCTGTGTAGAAACTTTTCTCCTAAAATAGCTTTTAAGTCTTTCCTCTCCACCCTATATTTTTGCCCACTCGAACACAGAACATGACAGCGCAATGCAGGCCCTTCGTCCTTCGATTTTGCACTAACGTGTGTAACCAATCTGAAGCCCAAGTAGCCAACACTATTCCAATTCTTGTCCAGATGCCCATCCAATGACCGTTTAAATGCCCTTAATGTTGGTGCGTCTACCATTGTTCCAGATAATGCATTCCATGCCCCGACTATTCTGAGTAAAAAACCTACCGCTGGCATCTGTCCCATATCTATTTATTAATATTTATATCTACCTCAATGTAAAGCTATCTCCCCTCGTGGTAGGCATCGCCACCCAAGAGAAAAGACTCTCACTGTCCAACCCATCTCACATGCTGATTATCTTATATGTCTCAATTAATTGACCTCAAACACATTCTTTTAAACAAATACAGCTTGAAGTCCCTCAGCATTTCCTTTCATAAGACCTTCCCTCCATACTGGGTAACTTCCTAGGAAATCTGCTCGGAATCATTTCTAAAGTTTACACATCCATCCTGTAATGCAGTGACCTGAAAAAATGTGGCCATACCCAGACTTTTGTACAGCTGCAGCATGATCTCCTGGTTCTGAAACTCAATCCCTCTACCAAGACAAGCTCACACACTGAATGGCTTCTTAAAAAAACCATAAACCTGGGTGGAAACTTTCAAGGATCTCTGTACATGGACATAGAGATCTCTCTGTTCATCTACACTACAAACAATCTTACCATTATCCCAGTACCCTGTGTTCCTGTTACTCCCTCCAGAGTGAATCGCCTCACACCTTTCCACATTAAACTCCATTTGGGAACTTTCAGTCCGGGTGTGCAGCTTATCTAAACCTTTCTGTAACCTACAACATCCTTCGTCACTATCCACAACTCGACTGACCTTAGTGTCTTCTGCAAATTGACTAACCCATCCTTCAATATCCTCATTCCGGTCATTTATATAATTGACAGCAACAGTGGACCCAAAACACATCCTGGCAGTACCCACCAGTACCTGAACTCCAGGATCGATATTTCCCATCAACTACTACCCTCTGCCTTCTTTCAGTGAGCCAATTTCTGATCCAAACTGCTAAATCTCCCACAATCCCATGCCTCCGTATTATCGGCAAAAGCCTACCATGGGGAACCGTAACAAACACCTTACTGAAATACATTTATACCACACCAACTGCTTTACCCTCATCCATCTCTTTGTTCATCTTTTTAAAGAACTCAATAAGGTTTGCGAGGGCACGACCTACCCTTCACAAAATCGTGTTGGCTATCCCTAATCAACTTACTCATCTCCAGATGATTATAAATCCTATCCCCTCCAAGCCTTTCCAACACTTTACCCAGAATCAAAGTCAGGCTCACAGGTCTATAACTACCAGGGTTGTCTCCACTCCCCTGCTAGGGGTGGCACGATGGCACAGTGGTTAGCACTACTGCCCCAGATCACCAGAGACCTGGCTTCAATTCCTTCCTCAGCCAACTGTCTGTGTGGACTTTGCTCATTCTTTGCGTGTTTGTGTGGGTTTCCTCCTGCTGTTCCGGTTTCCTCCCACAATCCAACATGTGCAGTTTAGGTGAATTGGCCATGCTAAATAGCCCATCGTGTTAGGTGAAGGGGTAAATGTATATAAACATGTTTATATAAATGTCTGTAGATTCACCTCTCAGTCTCCGATGCTCCAGGGAAAATAGCCCCAGCCTATTCAGCAACAACCCTGGAAACGTCTTATTAATATTTTCTAAACCCTTTCGAGTTTCACAAAATCTTTCTGACAGCAGGGAGACTAGAATTGCATAGTGTACTCCAATTGTGTTGTAACGTAGTAATCTGAGTACCCCAGTCTTGGTGCACAGTAAGTCCTGGAATGAACAATTTGTTTAGCATCTTAGCCATATCCAGAAGTCATGCACATCGATGGCTTCATTGAACTTTAAGGGCCTCTACTTTGTCCTGAGTTAGTCGTTTACTCTTATTGTATCGATATTATCTAAAATCAGTTTTGGATTGTACTCGTCCTTCTTTGCCGAGGCGATTTCATGTCCCCTTTTTGCATTCCTGATTTCCATCCTACAGCCCATGTGATCCTCAGGGATTCCCTTGATCCAGCTGGCTATACCTGACAAGTGCCCCCTTTTCCTTGACCAGACCCTCAGTAGACAGCCAGTGTTTCCGAATGCTGTCAGCATTGACCTGCACACAAACAGGAACATGCTGGCACTGATCGCTCAGTTTAACTCACTTTTAAAATATTCTCACTTGCCAGACTTCGCTTTCCCTGTAAATAGACTCTACAATCACCTTTTGAAAGGTCCTGGCTAATACGATCAAGATTAGACTGGCCCCATTTTATAACTTGAACTTGTTGACCAGGCCTATCCTTTTCCATCGCTGTTTCCAGACTAATAGAACTGTGATCACTTTGGCAAAATGTTTTCCCACCACCACCTCAGTCCCTTTCCCTACCTTGTTTCCCAAAGGGAAGTCAGATTTTGCCCAATTCTGTTTTCAGGCCATTTATATATTGATTGCAAGTTTACTGGAAATCAATTACCAAATTCCTCCCTTGCAAACGCTGAACACTGGCAGTCCTGGTCTAAGATGGAAAGTTAAAAAAACATCTACCATAAGAGCCCTATTATTATGATTGACATTTGAGATCTCCTGACATATTTGTTCCTCAGTTTGCCACTTGTTATTAGGGATTAGTAGGACAATCAAATCGAAGTGATGACACATTCTTATTTCTCACTTCCACTAACATAGCTTCGCTAGGTGATCCCACAGGAATATCCTCTCTAAATACTGCTGGGATGAGTCATGCAATCAAAACACATCACCACACATCCTGTCTTGCCTCCCCTTCGATGCTTCCTGCAGTCCCTCTACCTTGAAACAATGAACTGCCAGCCCTGCCCCTCCCTTAGCTGTGTTTCTGTAATAACTATAATATCCCAGTCCCATGTTCCAATCCATGCCCTGAGTTCATCTTCCTTAGCTGTCAGGCTCCATGCATTGAAATAAATGCAGTTTAATCATTAGTTTTCCGCCATTCCCTGCTATGTTCTTGCCTGCCTTATCTCTTGAAATGGCTCTGTTTAACTTGTGTACCAGCCTCAATCTTCTTTCTGACCCTTCGACTGTTTAAGATACAACACCCTGCCAGATTAGATTATATCCTCTCAAGCAGCTCTAGCAATTTGCCCCATCAGGATATGGGCCCCCTCCTGCTCCCTTCAGGTGCCTTCCCCACCCGGTCCACCTGTGCTGACACCTTCATGGATCTTTGAGTTGTCCACTGAGGTCCCTGTGTTCCTCTGCACTCCGCAAGGTCCAAGCATTCATTTTGTCTGTCCTTCACTTATCGTACCTCCCACAGGGTATGACCTCACATTGATCAGAACTAAACTCTACTCAGATTACCATCTGATCGTCATCAGACTGTCGCCTGAGATCATCCCCCTCACTCTGAGCAACACCCTCACCTCTCATATCATCTGCAAACCGACTAATGATATCTTCTGCTTTCACATCGAAGTTATTATTCCCCAGAATAACCAGCGATCGTTCCTGCACTGATCCCTGTGGTACACCCGCTGGTGAAACAACTTCAAACACGGAAAAGATTATACACCAATTTTGTTACCAATTTGCCAACTTGCCTTGGATCCCATGGGCTCTTTCCTTTTGGATCTGCCTTCCATGTGGGAACTTGTCAAAGGCCTTAATGAACTCCATGTAACCCACATCATCTGCACTGCCTTCTTCAGTATTTTTAGACACCATTTCAAAAAACTAAACTGAATTCCTCCTACAGTATCTTCCTCTACCAAATCCGTGATGACTTATCCGAGTTGATTCTTGCATTTGCAAGTTTTGATTCATCCTCAGGGTGGTATCCAATGATTTCCCTCCCCCTGCTGTCAGACTATCTGCTCTGTAATTACCTGGCCTATCCCTGCTGCCCTTCTTGAACAAAGGAACCACATTAGCGATCCTCCAGTCATTCAGCACTTCACCTGTGGCCAGCAAAGTAGTAAATAAGTCCACCAGAGCCCCAGCAATCTCCTCCCTTACCTCCCATAGCTGCCTGGGATACATTTCATTGGGCACTGGGGATTTCTGCACCTTTTTATGCCTGTGAAAATATTTAGTACCTCCTCCTTACTGATCTTAACATGTCCTAGAACCTCACCATCCTGTCTGATATCCCCAGCTACAATGCCTTTCTCCTGCATGAATACAGATGGGAAGTATTCATTGAAGACCTCACCTATTTCCTCTGGCTCCATGCATAGATTGTTGCTTTGGTTTCTACTAGGCCTCACCCTTTCCTCAGTTACCTTTTTATTCTAACTATACTGACAAAGTACCTTGTGGCTTTTCCTTCATAGGATCTGACAAGGATATTTCACAGCCATTTCTAAGGACCCCGTTGCACTCCCTGTCCTTGTGAATGGCTTCACCTGGTTTTATTGCACTGTGTTTTCTTCATCCAACTCACGATATCGCCTGATCTGTATTTGCTGGACTTGCTGCCTTTACTACTCCCTCTTCATGAACACAATGTGAAATGAGTATCAGGCGTTAGGTAAGAAGTTAAAAAGCAGGGCCCCAAGGGCAGTGATCGCTATATTACTCCTGGTGCCAACTGCCCCAGTGAGGATAGACATAGAAAGATAGGCCAGGGGGTGGATGTATGACTAAGGAGCTGTTGGAGGGGGCAGGGTTTTCAGTTCTTGGATCATTGGGATCTCTTCTGGGATAGAGGTGACCTGTATAAGGAGGGTTAGACTTGAACCAGAGGTGCACCGGTATCACTGTGGGGAGATTTGCTCGTGTTACCCTGTGAGGTTTAAACTAGTTTGGCAGGAAATTGGGATTCTGATTAAGAGAGGGACCATCGAAAACTGAGGAGAAAATACATTAGCCATCGAGAGCAAGTTTCCTATTCAGGATATCCAGGGGCACAGACGAGGGAGGGAAAAGACTTATGGTTTAAAGTTCATTTATTTCAATGCATGAGGCCTGACTGGTAAGGCAGATGAGCTCAGAGCATGGAATAGATCTGGGGACTGGGATATTATAGCCATAATGGAAACATGGCTGAGAAAAGGGCCGGACTGGCAGCTCAGTGTTCCTGGATACCGAAGCTACAGGCGGGACAGAAGGACATGTAAGTGAGGAGGGGAGTTGTCCTTTTGATAAGGGAGGATTTCACACCAGTGCTTAGACAGGATACGCTTAAAGAGTCGTCAAATGAGGCTACATGTTTAGAACATAGAAATAAACCAGGGGTGGTCACTCTGTTGGGACTGTATTATAGACCCCCAAATAGCTGGCAGGTACTAGAGGAGCTGATGTGTAGAGAGATTGGAAATACCTGTCGTAATAATAGAGTAGTATTGGTTGGAGATTTTAATTTTCCCAGCATTGACTGGGTCACCCACAGGGTAAAAGGCCCGTACTGAGCGCAATTTGTCAAATGTGTCCAAGAATGTTTCCTAAATCAAGATGCAACTCTAACAAGTTCCAACTCTACTCAGGTGGGTGCAACACTGGACCTCCCCTCTGAAAATGTGGTCGGGCAAGTGACTGAAGTGTCAGTCGGAGAGCACTTTGGGTCCAGTGACCACAACTGTCTTAGTTTTAACATAGTAACAGAAAAAGATCAGACAGATCCACTGATTAAGGTGCGAAACTGGAACAGGGCCAGGTTTGGGGCCATGAGGCAGGATCTAGCAGAGGTCGATTGGGTGAATTAAAAATAACACAATACCAGGTTATAGTCCAACAGGTTTATCTCAAAGCACCAGCTTTCAAAGCGAGATGATCATCCTAAAAGATGAAAACTTAAACTAAATGTGTTTGGTATTACATTCCATGACACTGCAATCCTGTTGCTATAAATTCTGTGCCTTTTGGTTGTGCTCCACAACCACCTGATGAAGCAGTTCTCTGAAACCTAGTGCCTCCACATAAACCTGCTGGACTGGAAGCTGGTCTTGTGTGATTTTTAACTTTGCCCATCCCAGTCACTACCGGCTCCTCCACATCATGCTACCGTCAACTGGGTGAGTCTGTTTGAAGGAAAAGGAATGACTGGCAAATAGAAGCCTTTTAAAAGTGTGATATTAAGAATTCAGGGCAAATCTGTCCCTGTTAGAGTGAAGGGAAAAGCAGGCAGGTTTAGGGATTCGTGGCTTATGAGGGATATTGAAGTTCAGGTCTGGAAAATGAAGATAGTATACATTGGATTTAAGCTTTCCATATCTACCTCACCTAGCTCACCAGACTGACTGACACAATCAATCTGTGAAGACCCTCCATTCATCGCAGGTCCCTGCAGCATTCCGATCTGTAGAACCCGCTCCAATGCCTGTGACTCTCCCAATCCAGCTCCTATAAGATTCCCTATCTGTGTGACGTCCAACCGTGGCCAGCACACACCCTGTCAATGCAAGCTCCTCCAGTCTCTCTATAAATCCACCCATCTCTATAACCTTCTCCAGCTCTTACACCCCTATCTGTGTAAACATCACCGTCCCCTACAACACTTCCCACTTTTACCAACTGTAAGTGATTACTAATGCTCCCTTATCTGTGAAACTGTCTCCAACCAAAATTGCCCTTGTTACCTCCTGGAAAATCTGTCCGATTCCACATCCTCCATGTCTATATAACCTGCACAACTCAAACCTTCCTGTATCTATAAACATCTACTGTCACGACTACCCTCCATAAGTCTGTATGTTCTTCCCATCTGTACAACCGTGTTTACCTCTATCATCTGCTCCGGTCCCTAAACAATCCCTGTCTGTGTAAACCTCCCCAACCTAACAACATCCTTATCCCTGTAAAGTGCTCCACCCCTCCCAATCTTCTTTTCTCAGTGAAACCCCTCCAGCTCTCCACATCTCTGCAGGGTCCTGCAGTTTCACAGAACATCCCTCTATGCGGAACTTCCACCAGAGACCACTACCCACCATATTTCTAATCCCCTGCTTATCCCTCTATCTCTGTTCCCAGCTTCAGTCCCGACAACCCTACTTCCATATACAACATCATCAAGTCCTTGCAATCCTCCAGATCTGAGGAAACTCCAGCAGACATTGTCACTCCCTCATGATCTCTGACTGCCTACAGTGATTTGAAACTTCTGCAATTCAATAACATCTCCAGTCTCCGTGCTCCTGCCGATCATGGTGAACTGCTCCAAACCTCTCAACCCTCCCTGCCTGTGTTCATCATCAAGTTGATACAACTCGTCTCATGTCTGTAGTGCCCTGCAGACCCTACAATCCTCCCCGTTTTTGTGAATTCTGCCTATCACTATTACTGTCCCTATCTGTGTAACTGCCTCCAGTTTCTACAGCCTCTTTACTGTGTTGCCCCCATCAGACCCTAAAGCCATGCTATCTGTGTAACCTCCTTCAGGTCTATATCCTCCAACTTGCTGAAACCTGCTGTCACCATTGCAATCCCCATTATTACTCAACATTGCTTCGTCTTTAAAACCATCCCTATCAGTGTGATCTCCTCCACTTTGTACAACACTCCCAGTCTGTGCAATGGGCGATGTGTGGTTTTATAAATGGGGAATTTTTTAAAAATCTGTTGGATTCTATATTTTGGTGTGACCATAATAGGCAGAATATATAAGGGTGGGGGAGGCTAGTAGCAGCCGAAGTATATTTGAAATTTAGGAAGCATTTTGATAAGTTTCAACAGGGGCTAAATATTAGCTCGGGAGAGAATAGGGACCCTGAAAGATCAATGATGTGATGTATTGAACAGAGTTCACATTGGATAACAGGATGGTGTAAAATGAAAAAAGGTTGATAAAACCTTGGGACATGATCAGATGTATCCCAGCGCTCTGTGAGAAACTCGGGAGGAATTTACAGGGCACGTCACCGAAATATTTGTATCATCAACAGCCACTACAGACCAGTGACACTGATGGAAGAGGTGGGTAAGTTGTTGGAGGAGATTCTGAGAGAAAATATCATCATGCATTTGGAAAGGCAAGGATGGATCAGCGATAGTCAGCATGGCTTTGTACATGGGAAACCATGTCTGACAAACTGGATGGAGTGTTTGTGGAGGTAGAAAAGTGATAGATCAAGGCGGAGCAGTGGAAGATGTCCACATTAACTTTAGCAAGGCCTTTGACAAGGTTCTGCATGGCAGACTGGTTAATAAGTTTAGATCACACATAATCAGGGATCACTCACCAACTGGATACAAAACAGGATTGACTGTAGGAGACAGAGCATGTTCATAGAGAGTTGCTGCTCAAACTGTAGGCCTGTGACCCAACGGTGTGTCATGGGGATCGGTGCTGGTTAATTGTTGTGCATCATTTATATGAACGGTTTAGATGATAATACAGGAGTCATGGTTCGCAAGTTTGTAAGTGAGACTGGAAGTGGTGGTAAAGTGGACAGTGAAGAGGATTATCTGAGAGTGGGCCAGTGACTTTACGAATAGCAAGTGGAGAAATACACAGTGTTGCACTCTGGTAAAGCTGACCAGAGCTGGACTTGTACAGTCAGAGACCCAGGGATGCAGGTAAAAGGTTCTTTGAAAGTGGTGTGACAGGTAGACAGGTTGCTAAAGCAGATGTTTGGGATGGTTACCTTCATTGGTCAGTGCATTGAGATTAGGAGTTGGGATGTCATGTCATGTTATATCTGTACAGGACATTTGTGAGGCCATCATAAAAATAGTGTTGATTACCTGGAAAAAGTTAACTGGTTCATGTCTGTCCTTGAGGGAAGGACATCTGACATTGTTACCTGACATCTGACACCATGGTTCACGTGTGACTCCAGACCCGTAGCAATATGGCTGACTCTGAGCTGCCCTCTGGGAAATTAGCTGTGGGGCAAAGAATGCTGACTCAATCAGTGACATCCTTATTGAATGAATGAATAAATAGAAAATATGTGTCCCTCCCTACCACTGCAACCCCCTCCAGTGCAGCAATCTGTACTGGCTTTCTAACACCGTTCAGGCCCTTTCCCCTCTCTGTAACACTATCACCACCTCCAGCAGCTTCACCTCTCCCTGTTCCGATCATCTGATTAAATCCTGACAATGTTTGCCTTTCCTACTGCACTCCTCCTGCTAGTAGACCCATAGCAATCCCTTTAACAAATACTTCCATATTTCTAAAGCATTGGCTTCTTCAGAATTGTTAGGGTTTTTTTGTCTTCTGCGCATCGCTTAAAGAAGTCTGGTAAATCCTGGGAATTACTGAGCCAAGACCATCCAAAGTGGGGGAGGAGCATTGGGACGGTGTCGAGCAGCTGGACACGTGATGTGGGGATAAAGGGGAATCCCCGAGAAAACCGCACAAGGAGCGCGTTGTCACACCAATGTCCCAGCCATCCCCATCCCACAGCCACCTTCTGCCCCAAGTGTGGAAGGCCACATCGGTCTTTACAGCCACCCACAGGCTCCCCTGAGAGTGGGAGAGAGTCAGCCTCGTTTGTGACCCACCGCCAATGAGATGGTGAGATAGGGAAGTTGAATCCCCTTTCAGTTGTCCTACTGTCTTTGTTACAAATTCCAATAATTCCCTGTCCAATGCCATGCCTCACAATGTAATGCTGTAATGGGGCCTTAACACTGCCCTTCACCTTCTGTGTTCTGACTCTTATTACCCAGAATTTGGTTTCCTAATGATTAATAATCTGAGGCCCCATATAATCCCATTGTTATCCCTCACGATGAGAGTTTCCCATTCTCCTTCCTACTCTGCCTGACTTTCCACAATGTTGTGTAGCCGTGAATATTAAGGCTCCACCTTTTGTTCACCCTGTGACCACGTCTCCCTGATGGTGATTAGATAGAAATCACAGTCACACGAGCATATCCCTTATTACAAATGCTTCGTGCATTCAAATTACGAAATAGTAATTTACTTTTGAAATCACAAATTCCTGTCACAAACCTATCTGCTGATGTATAGTTTTCGTTAAACTTAGTCTCTTCCTGTTTCTTCCTGTTTTTCCTCAGCCACAGCCCCATGTTTCAATTTGACACTGGCCCCAGAAATGTACCATCCCAATAAAATAGCTGACTCCTCCCTGAGTACTGGTAGCAGTGCCCACTGCATCAGACCCACTTCTTCTGACACCATAGTTTGATCCTGAAATCTTCCAGCACTCTGGTGATATCACTCAGTCTCTCCATTTGGTATCCCTCACTGTGTGGGTCTAATTGCTGCTTCTGTTAGCATCTCTCACTCTTACAGCTACTCCCGATCCGGAGCGAAAAGAATCCTCCAATCCGCAACAGCATAGACCAGGGATGGAGACTGGGATTTTTGTGATCTCTGTTGGACTCAGTGCTACTCTACATGAGGTATCCTCACTGCACCAGTCTAATTGCCCATTCTGTCTATTTCTGTCTCATGCAGGTAATCAGGATATTTCTAACTCCTGTCTCATCCATCACCTCATTGAAGCTGGTTGGTCAGCCAGAGAGAGATGGAGAGGGAGATCTGGAGCCTTCAGTAAATCCTGCAGCCGGTATGATCGCTCACAGTAAACAGCACAGGGTGGAGGTCATTTGAGCAGGAGCAGCGTCGAAGTAAAAGAGAACCCGGGAGACTACAGCAAAGGTAAGACAGTTTGTTTTAAAATTGCTTACCTGTAGCGGGCAGCGGTGTGTTTTTTTTCTCTCTCTCTCCACAGAAAGAGCGGGAGCTGCAGAGGAAGTGACGGCGAGCAGAGGGGCAGCCGGGAAGGAAAAGTGAGTATATAAGTCCGGAAGGCGGCTTAACCCCAGATTCTACACCTGTAGTATCTTCCACCCACCCTCCTCCTCTAACCTTCTTAACTACTCTGTTTTTTCTTTTACGGTAAGAATTTTTATTTCTTTACTGGGGACTAGTTAAAAAATTACTTCGTTTTTTTTGTGTGTATACATCAAGTCCTTACTTAGGGTAAAAAAAAATATAGCAGAGAGGTATCAGAAGGTATTCTAACTCATACTTGTACAAAGTAAGTAATTAACTAACTAGGCAGAGATGGCTGGGCAGGTGATGTGCTGTTGCTGTATGATGAGGGAGCTGGCTGATCCCATTGTGAACGGCAGTGACCACATCTGCAGCAAGTGTTGGTTGCTGGAAGAACTCCGGATCAGAGTTGATGATCTGGAATCTGAGCTTCAAACACTGCGGCATATCCGGGAGGTGGAGAGTTACCTGGACGCTTTGTTTCAGGAGGCAGTCACACCTGGGAGACTAATTAATTCACACTCAGCTAGTGATCAGGCACAAAAGAGTGTGACTGTAAGTGAGGCAGGTAGGGGGAACCAGAGTTCAGGAGTGGAGGAGCCTCAGCCCTTGACCTTGTCCAACAGGTACGAGATTCTTGCTCCCTGTTTGGATGAGGAAAAGGGCTCTGGAAAGGATGAGCCAACTGACCAAGGCACCATGGTGCAGAAGGCCATTCAAGAGGGGGGAGCTAATAGACAAGTAGTGGTTATAGGGGATTCTATAATTAGGGGGACAGATAGTATCCTTTGCAAGCCGGATCGGGAGTCTCGCATGGTGTGTTGCCTGCCCGGTGCCAGGGTGCGAGACATCTCTGACTGGCTTGAAAGGATATTGGAGCGGGAGGGGGAGGATCCAGTTGTTGTGGTCCACGTTGGTACCAACAACATTGGCAAGACTAGGGTGGAGGACCTGTTTGGGCATTATGAAGCACTAGGCAGGAAATTGAAGCACAGGTCCACAAGGGTTATAATCTCCGGATTACTGCCCGAGCCACGTGCCAATTGGCATAGGGACAAGAAAATTAGGCAAGTAAACACGTGGCTAAGGGATTGGTGTGGGAAAGAGGGATTCCACTTCATGGGGCATTGGCATCAGTTTTGGAACGGGGGGATCTGTACCGTTGGGACGGTCTCCACCTGAACCGATCAGGTACCAATTTTCTAGCGAAGAGGATAAATAGGGTGGTCAGAAGGACTTTAAACTTCTGAGTTGGGGGGAAGAGAAAGTGAAAGCGACAGGGAGTATGGAGGTAAATGGAAAGATAAGCAGCAGGTTAGCATGTTTCCAGGCGGATTTAAAATTGAGGCAGACTGAGAATGCAGAAAAAAGCAAGGATAACTTAGGACATATGACTTCCAACATCTCTAATGATAAGGAAGTTAGCATTAAGGCACTTTACCTGAATGCTCGTAGCATTCATAACAAAGCCGATGAACTAATGGCACAGATAATAGTGAATGATTATGATGTAGTAGGCATCACAGAGACGTGGTTACATGGGGGTCAGGACTGGCAGTTAAACCTCCATGGTTTTTCAACTTATCGAAAAGACAGAGAGGTGGGCAGAGGGGGTGGGGTTGCCTTGTTAGTTAAGAACAAAATTAAATCTATGGTATTGAATGACATAGCGTCGGATGATGTGGAATCTGTGTGGGTGGAATTGAGGAACCACAAAGACAAAAAAACCATAATTGGAGTTGTGTACAGACAACCTAACAGTGGTCAGGACCAGGGACGCAACATGTACCGGGAAATAGAGAAGGCATGTCAGAAAGGCAAGGTTACATTGATCATGGGTGACTTCAATATGCAGGTGGACTGGGTAAATAATGTTGCTAGTGGATCTAAAGAAAGGGAATTCATGGAATGCTTACAGGATGGCTTTTTGGAACAGCTTGTCATGGAGCTCACAAGAGAGCAGGCTATTGTGGACCTAGTGCTTTGCAATGAACCAGACTCTATAAAAGACCTTAAAGTAAGGGAACCCTTAGGAAGTAGCGACCATAATATGGTAGAGTTCAGTCTGGAGTTTGAAAGGGAGAAGGCAAAATCTGATGTAATGGTGTCACAGTTGAATAAAGGTAATTATGAAGGCATGAGAGAGGAACTGACTAAAATAGACTGGAAGCAGAGGTTAACCGGGAAGACACTAGAGCAAAAATGGCAGGAGTTTGTAGGTATAATTGAGGACACTGTACAGAGGTTCATTCCCAAGAAAAGAAAGATTAACCGGGGAGGGATTAGACAACCTTGGCTGACAAAGGAAGTCAGGAAATGTATTAAAGAAAAAGAGAGATCCTATAAAGTGGCTAAGAACAGTGGGAAATCAGAAGATTGGGAAGGATACAAAAGCAAACAGAGGATAACAAAGAGTGTAATAAGAAATGAGAGGATCAAATATGAAGGTAGGCTAGCCAGTAATATTAGAAATAATGGTAAAAGTTTCTTTCAGTACATAAGAAACAAACGACAGGCAAAAGTAGACATTGGGCCACTTCAAACTGATGCAGGGAGCCTAGTGATGGGAGATAAGGAAATAGCAGGAGAACTTAACAAGTACTTTGCGTCAGTTTTCACAGTGGAAGACATGAGTAATATCCCAAAAATTAAAGGGTGTCACGGGGCTGAGTTGAGTATGGTTGCCATTACGAAAGAGACAGTGCTAGAAAAGTTAAAAAGTCTTAAAATTGATAAATCTCCTGGCCCCGATGGGATACACCCTAGAGTTCTGAGAGAGGTTGCTGAGGAAATAGCAGAGGCATTGGTTGAGATCTTTCAAGAGTCACTGGAGTCAGGAAAGGTCCCGGATGATTGGAAGATGGCTGTAGTAACCCCCTTGTTCAAGAAAGTATCAAGGCAAAAGATGGAAAATTATAGGCCAATCAGCTTAACCTCGGTTGTTGGTAAAATTCTAGAATCCATCATTAAGGATGAGGTTTCTAAATTCTTGGAAGAGCAGAGTCTGATTTGAACAAGTCAACATGGATTTAGTAAAGGGAGGTCATGCCTGACAAACCTGTTGGAATTTTTTGAAGAGGTAACAAGTAGGTTAGACCAGGGAAACCCAGTAGATGTGGTCTATCTAGACGTTCAAAAGGCCTTTGATAAGGTGCCACACGGGAGGCTGCTGAGCAAGGTGAGGGCCCATGGTGTTCGAGGTGAGCTGCTGGGATGGATTGAGGATTGGCTGTCTAACAGAAGGCAGAGATTTGGGATAAAAGGTTCTTTTTCAGAATGGCAGCCGGTGACGGGTGGTGTCCCGCAGGGTTCGGTGCTGGGGCCACAGCTGTTCGCATTATATATTAATGATTTGGATGAGGGAACCGGGGGCATTCTAGCGAAGTTTGCCGATGATACGAAGTTAGGTGGACCGGCAGGTAGTACTGAGGAAGTGGGGAGGCTACAGAAGGATATAGACAGGTTGGGAGAGTGGTCCAGGAAATGGCTGATGGAATTTAACGTGAGCAAGTGCGAGGTCTTGCAGTTTGGCAAAAAGAATACAAGCATGGACTACTTTCTAAATGGTGAGAAAATTAATAAAGCCAAAGCACAAAGGGATCTGGGAGTGCTAGTCGAGGATTCTCTAAAGGTAAACATGCAGGTTGAGTCTGTGATTAAGAAAGCGAATGCAATGTTGTCTCTTATCTCAAGAGGGTTGGAATATAAAAGCAGAGATGTACGACGAAGACTTTATAAAGCTCTGGTTAGGCCCCATTTGGAGTACTGTGTCCAGGTTGGTCCCCACACCTCAGGAAGGACATACTGGCACTGGAACGTGTCCAGCGGAGATTCACACGGATGATCCCTGGAATGACAGGTCTAGCATATGAGGAACGGCTGAGGATACTGGGATTGTATTCGTTGGAGTTTAGAAGATTAAGGGGAGATCTAATAGAGACGTACAAAATAATACATGGCTTTGAAAAGGTGGATGCAAGGAAATTGTTTCTTTTAGGCGAGGAGACTAGGACCCGTGGACACAGTCTTAGAATTACAGGAGGTCATTTCAGAACAGAAATGCGGAGACATTTCTTCAGTCAGAGATTTGTGGGCCTGTGGAATTCATTGCCACGAAGTGCAGTGGAAGCCGGGACGCTAAATGTCTTCAAGGCCGAGATTGATAGGTTCTTGTTGTCTAGAGGAATTAAGGGCTACGGGGAGAACGCTGGTAAGTGGAGCTGAAATGCGCATCAGCCATGATTGAATGGTGGAGTGGACTCGATGGGCCAAATGGCCTTACTTCCACTCCTATGTCTTATGGTCTTATGGTAGTGGCCATCTTTATTCAGACCTGGAACACAGGACATAGTTACAATGCTGGGCAAGGAACAGCAACATTCTCGGCTTCATTCCCAGCATCTTGTGAGGGCCCTGTTGTCACCTCTGCTGTACTGGAACTCCCTGAGACTGCACAGGAGGTCCCAGGCATCAGTCTTGGCACATACTCTATGAGTGATCTCAGTAGTATACTACAGTCCCGATAATCCTTCCTCTCTTTGGAATCTCCTCTAGTACACACAATGCTATCTGTCTCTGTCAGGTTCTCCAATCCCTGACACCCTAATCCCTAAACATCTCCAGTAGATACTAAATAAATTCATCCCTGTAATTGCCGGGCCCTGTCTATCCCTGTAAGCTCCTCCTACCAATGCCACCTTCATGTAAATGTGTTTTGTCTCTCACCTCTTCATCCATCCCTATCTGGGTAAACTTCTCCAGCTCTTACAACCCTTCCTTACCTGTGAAAAAAATGTAACCTCCTTATTGTTCGACTAATCTTCGATCTTAATCTCTTTAAACTTCACCCTCTCCCCACCAACCCTCCCGACCACAGGAACTTCGTTCATTTTGTGCAACCCTCCCCATTTGTGTAACTGTCTCCAACCCAGTAACCTGGCATTCTCCATTGCCTTCCTATCTATGCAGCCTCCAGAACCTAGAAGCCTTCTTATATCTGTAAACATCTGCAGTCACGACAACCTTCCATATCTCTGTCAATATACACAATAATCTCCGACTGAAACACTCCCTGTCTGTGCCTCTCAGTCTGCCTGCCTTTCCCTATATCCATCCCTATCCCTATCTCCAGAATCTAATCCAGCTCCCTCTACCTCTGTAAATTCCTCGAATCCGCACACCCCTTTGTCCCATGAACATTATTGCCCACATTTAGCTCGAAAATTCTCGAGTGCCTGTAAGCCTCCCTATCTCTGCAACCTCTATCCATCTGTTCATCCTCCCAGTACTGAGGAATGACTCCCTGTATTCGCCATAAGGCAGATGGAATGACAGGGAACAGATATGATGGAACTGTCATTCCGGAGATGTAGCTGCAGAATGACCATCGCTGGGAAGGGAATATTGAAGGGTTGTTGGGATACAGGCAGGATAGGCAAAAATCCAACAAGTTGTGAAGAAAGGATGAGGTTAATGCATTAATGAGACAGCCACGTGGAACTGAAGATCAAAATTTGGATTCTATTTGGATGGAGCTGGGAATGAACAAGCAGCTGCAGCAATCATTGGCTGGAATTCTTTTAAAGGAATCAAGCAGTGATGGGAATGTCAATATGGTTACAGTCAGGACACTGAATGTACTTGTAGCGAGGGCAGTACAGTAACTGTGTGTGACAGTGGTCTCCATCCCGACTGGATAACTAATGAGTATCAGGGCTGTAATGGATGGAATCCTGGATTGGATACGAGATGGTTTTCTATAACATCATGTCACGGAGCCAGCAAAAATTTGTCCAGTGGAGTTCAAATGCTGTGTAGTAATAAATATCCAATAGACCCATCTTAGAGGAGTTTTGTGAGGAAAGACCCATAGTGTTATAATGCAGATATTGAGTTCGAGTTAAGACCATAAGATGTGGGAGCAGGATGAGGCCATTTGGCCCATTGAGGATGCTCTGCCCTTCAATCAGATCATGGCTGATCTGATACTCTCCAACTCTACATTCCTGCCTTTTCCACAAAACCCTTGTTTCCCTGATCCATTAACATCTGACCATCTCTGCTGTCAACATTCTTATTGACCCAGCCTCGACAGACCCCTGCAGTCAGGAATTCCCACAAATTCCCTACCCTCTGAGTGAAGACATTCCTCCTCATCTCCATCTTAAATGGGTGAGCCCTTGCTGGGTTTTTCTCCCGTCTGGTTACTCATTCTCACACAATTGAAATGAAAGGAAGTGACAAAGGTAATTATTGCAGATGAAATGAAATTTGGTGGAGTGGGCGTGAATGGGCAAGGAGATCCAAGGTTGCAGGAGGTTACTGATCAGTTGGAAAGATGTGCAAAGAAATGGCAAAATGAGTTTAATCTGTACAAGTGTGAGGTCATGTCAAATTCAAGAAGAAATTTAGGATACTGAGGGACATTGATATACAGAAGGATCTTGGTGCACTGAGTGGTAAGGACCTAGGGAGTGGTACTGAACAAAGAGACCTTGGAGTCCAGCTTCATAGTTCCTTGCAATTATGATCCCAGGTAAATAGGATAATGAAGAAGTTGTTTATTCTGCTTGCGTTTACTGATCAGAGCACTGAGTAGAGGAGTTAGGAGGTCATGTTGTGGCTGTACAGGACATTGGATAAACCACTTTTGGAATATTGCATGCAGTTCTTGTCCTCTCCCTATCAGAAGGATGTTGTATAAATTGCAAGGTTTCAGAAAAGATTTACAAGGATGTTGCCAGGATTGGAAGATTTGAGCTAAAGGGAGAGGTTGATTGGGCTGGGGCTACTTGAGGCTGAGGGGTGACCATATAGAGATTTATACAACCATGAGAGGCATGGATAGGTGTAACAGACGAGGTCTTTTCCCTGAGGTAGTGGAGTCCAGAACCAGACGGCCTAGGTTCAGGGTGAGAAGGGAAATATATAAAAGGAACCGAAGGGGCAACGTTTTCAGGCAGAGGGAGATGCGGGAATGCAATGAACTGCTAGATGAAGTGGTGGAGACTGGTACAATTACTGCATCTAAAAGGCATCTGGATGGGAATACGAACAGGAAGGGTTGAGGGGAATTTGGGCCAAGTGCTGGCAAATGAGACAAAATTATGTTAGTGTATGTGGGCAGCGTGAATGAGATGGACCGAAGGCCCTATTTCTGTGCTGTACATCTCTATGACTAAATGTTTTGTACTGTCCATTTCCAGCCACACATTTCACTGTTTCCCCTGTTTACCTTGGTCAGTTCTCCTCTCAAACACATGTAAATGGCTTTGGTTGTGATTGTTGGGTGTGCCTTATGGTCACTTTAACAATCCATCATCTCTCAGAATTCCACTACACTACAATTTCCCAGAGGATATCTCAGTGTGACATTACTCGTTCACTCAGCTTCTCGACCCAACGGTCGATCTGAGATAGTCACGTCCCTGGCCATTTACACAATGTGTTATTCAAAGAAACACTGACACAAACACTTGAAGAGGAGTTCGGAGAATATCATTGTTGACAAAGATTGAAGTCTCCCAAAATGATCACATTGCCTTTGCATTAGACAGGAATTCATTGGAAAGTGTAACAGTGTTGAGCAATGAAATGCTGTCAGGCAGCGTAAAAACTGTTCTCTTGCTTGTGTTTTTGACACGTGTAACTCATAATCTGCATTCAGGTTGATTCAGCTGCATCATCAGATGCCAAATGCTTTCTCTGTAATGCCTTTGTTCCCCATTACTGTCAGGGTTATCCATCCTGCACTCCCTGAGACCCCTCAAGGAGGTGTACAATAGAATATTTATGTTCCACCTTTCGCTTCTCCTCTAACCACATCTTCCTGGTGACTAAATCTTATTTATCTCTGTGTCACAAGTCTATTACCTTTTTGCAGATATTTTGTCCATTCCAAAAAAAGAACAGTATAATTGACTTTTTCCCAGAATATCCTGTCACAGCCTAATTCACTGATGTACAGTTTTAGTTAAACTCTGTCCCTTCCTGTTCCTTTCTGCTTGTCTTCAGCCACATTCCCATGCTGTTGCAATGTGTCCCCTTTTCTCTTTGGATTTGGAAAGCTCCTTTCACCTGAACCCTGTCCCTGCATCTTCTCTGTCAATTAAAGCCCTGTCCATAAACCCACCGACATAATTTGCCAGGACACTGCTCCCTGCAGTGTTGTTTTTAATTCACTCCATGGGATGTTGCTGTCTCTGACTGGCCAGCATTTCATGCCCACCCTCGAGCTGCCATTGAGCCGAGTGCCTTGGGAGACTATTAGAGAAGGCGGTTTAGAGTCAACCCCATTGCTCTGGGTCTGGAGTCATATGTAGGTCAGACCAGTTGCCTATCACAGATTTCGTTCCTGAAAGGATATTGAGCATTCAGATGGGTATCCCTGCCACTGTCATTAAATTCTGGACGAACACTCTCGTGAGAGTAACACTAGGCCATCGCCTGTCCCACTGATAGCTCCCTCATCCCTGAGTACTGATCCCAGTGCACCATGAATCAACACCCTTCTTCTTGACTGTAGTTTGATCCTTACACCTTCCTGCAATTTGATGCTCTCACTCAGTCTCACTCCATGTGGTATCTGTCACTGTGAGAGTCTAATTGCTGCCAGTGACTGCAGCTTTTGCAGTTACTCCAGATCCTGAGCCAACAGAACTCTCCACTCCAGAGAGACACAGCAGCACAGGCCAGGCATGGAGACTGGGATATTCCAGATCTCTGCGGTACTCAGCGCCATTCTCCCTGTGCAACCCTCACTGCATCAGTCTAATTTCCCATTCTGTCTATTTCTCTGTCTCCTGCAGGTACTCAGGATGTTCCTGACTCAATAAACCTTCTAATTGCTGGGTGTTTCATTCATCTTCTCATTGAAAACAATTGGTCAGCCTGAGGGGAGGGAGATCTGGTTTCTTCAATAAATCCTGCAGCCAGGTAAGATCACTCACAGTGAACAGAGCAGAGCGAATTTAAGGGATCGAAGTTTAGTCCGGAAGATTTGACACAGATACAGTGTTGAAGGGTGAATAGAGATTATGATGGGCCCAGACTCAATCCACACTCTCTTGTTTACTTTTATCACTGCTGTACTGAGCCTTCGTATGTCAATATAGGAAGTTGAGAGTTATCAGTCCAGGCCTGTGCTGTCTTAGTGAGGATCAGGAGAACAGAGGGAAAAGCAGGCCTTCCTTAAGAAGGTGGTATTGAAACCTGGGATCTTTCTGTTCTATATTCACCCTCTGACATTGTCTCTTGTCTTGTGATAGAGTCATACAGCAAGGAGACATCCTTTCAGTCCAACGCATCTGTACCAGTGTCTTGAATGCTTGAAATTCACAGAAAAGCTCCAATTTCTGTAACCTCCACCCCTCCCATAATCCTGCTGTTTATTTGAAACCTACTCCAATGCTGACGAGGCTCCCTATGTATAATTTGCTCCAAACTCGGTAACGTGCCCAATCTCAGTAACCTCATCCTGCACTCAGTACAATAATTTCTATTTCTGTAGTTTTCCACAATAACTACTGTCCACCCTGTCTCTGTGAAATCCTCCAGCCTGGACCAAAATACCCACCTGTGCACTTTCCCCAAGCCCCAAGAGAACATGATATCACTTTAATCTTCTGCAGGTCCGATCACACTCCTGCCTCCTGACCTATAGCACCACATGACCTCTGTAACCATCTCCCATCCCGACCGGACTCCTTATCTGTGTAAACACCTCCAGACCCTTTTCTAGCTGCAACAACACTTCCCATCTCTGTGTGCTCCTCCCTGCCCCTCAAATACTCTCTCTTTGTGTAGGTCTGCAGTTTGGGATGGTTCAGTGGTGAGCACTGCTGCTTTACAGCGCCAGAGACGCAGGTTCAATTCCAGCCTCGGTGACTGTCTGTATGGAGTTGGCACATTGTCTCCGTGTCTTCATGGGTTTCCTCCCACAGTCCAAAGATGTGCAGGTCAGATAAATTGACCATTCTAAACTGACCGACCTTTCGGTGCATCATTCAGAGGGAAGTGAGTCTGGGTGGATTACTCTTTGGAGAGTTGGTGTGGCCGTGTTGGGCCGAAGTGCCATTTCCATATTGTAGGGAATCTCATAAAATCTAAACTCTCCATCTGCGTTCCAAAATAATGACCCTAAAAATATCCCTCTAACAATTAAACAGCTCCAACCACCCAATCTCTGTAAACTACGACAGCTCCAACATTCCTCCTTATCGGTGTAACCTCTTCCTGAAAACCTCTCAACATGTGGAGACCCCACAATCCTCCCTATCTGTGTAATCCAACAGATCCCTGCATTACTCCTGATCTGTAGAACCCAATCCAGTTCCTGCAAGACTCACTATCTGTGTAACATTCTCCCGTCACTATCACCCACCCTGTCAATGTAAGCTCCTCTAGTATCTCCATCCATCTAATCATCTCCATAACCTTCTCCAGCTCTTGTACCCTCTCTAGTAAATGCCACCCTCTTCTATAACCCTCCCTACGGTAGGAACCGTTCCACAGATTCATCACCCTCGGGCTGAATATATTCCTCCAGATCTCCATTCTAAAGGTTTGTTCCTTCACTCTGAAGCCGTGCTCTTGAGCCCTAGTCTCTCCAGCAGTGAAAACATCTCCCCACCCCCGTCCACTCGATCTCGGCCCCTCAGTATTCTGTAAGTTTGAATGAGATCCTGCCATCGCCGCCTCTGAAAATTCATCAAGTACAGACTCAAAGACTTCACCAGCTTCTCATATGACAAACATTTAATCCTGGGCTCTTTCTTGTAAAACTAGTTCTTGTACCCACTCACATCCTTTGTCCAGACTGTTAATGTATAACATGTACAGCGTGGTCCCAACATTGACCTCTGCAGAGTTCCCCTCGTCACCATTTCCCATCGTGAAAACGACCCCTTTATGCCTACTCTGTCTTCTGCTAATCAGCCAATCCTCTACCCATGCCAAGCATGTTGTTCTGAAACTGAAATTTTATTTCACAAACCCTGCTGGATTTGTTTTCCTGTCTGGCTGTGAATAAGCAGAGTAGATAAAAGGGAGGAATGGTTTGTCGGGATTTTCAGAAACCTTTCAACAAGATCCCAATGAAGAGGTGGATAAGCAAAATTGGCAAATGTGGGATTGGAGGGAATGTACTGGCATGGATTGCGAATTCTTTAACAGAAAACTAAGTGGGAAGAAATGGATTAGTGCTTGACCCCTAACTATTCACAAAGGGATTTGATACATTTGATGGACAAAATCTACTGCTTCCATGTTTGTTGCTGACACAGAACGAGATGGGAATGTGGGTTGTGTGGATGAAGCAAAGGGGACATGGACAGTCCATGAGTTTCATTTGTACAAATTCATTGATGTGATGTGGCAATCACTTGCTTGGCCATCATTACCTTTCCATTTGTAATTCCTTGGAGAAGGTGGTGGGGAGCTGCCTTCCTCACCCAGTGCAATCCTTTAGGTGTAGGGACAGACACAGTGCTGGGAGGATGGAGTGTGGCTTGGAGAGCACCTGGAGCTCCTGTCCTTCCAGGGTATAGTGGTTCCGGGTTTGTGAAGTGCTGCTGAAAGGGCCTTCCTGAGTGACCTCAGTGCTGCTTGTAGATACTTTATTTATTTATTTATTCACTCGTGGTTATGAACATTGCTGGATGTATTGTTGATGTGGAGTTGTCCCTGAGAAGGTGGTGGTGAGCTGCCTTCCTGAACCACTGCACCAGCCGTTGGAACTGTTGTTATCTGTGTTCCCTCCAGCAGGCGCTACAACACTCCTCACATCTGTAACTGCATACAGACAATTCAGCTCTTCCTGTATATGTGACATCCTCCTCTGCTGACAACTCTTACTGTTCATGAGAATGTCTCACCACCTCCATTGCCATCTGTACTAGTGCTCTCTCAAAGTTCCTTATTCTTGTTTAAACTTTCGATCACCTATAACCTCTTCCTTTCTAAATTTGTAACTCCTCAGTACCTGTAACTCTCCATATAACTGTATGCAATGATAGCACAGGTTCCCTTCCTTAAATCTCTGTGAATTACAGCGACTGGTTGTGCTAAATTGGTACTTCTCATCCTCCTCATCCATCTTAGCTCTTCCAGCCCCTACAATCCCACTATTTAGAATGCTCCCATCTCTGTACCTCATGTTCTGAGGGTCCCTGAACACCACGAGTGCTTCAAACATCTGTAACCCCCCCCCCCCCCCCCCCAGTTACTGCGAGTCTTCTAACTCTGTAACATCCAACAGTCTCCAGTGTCACACAACACTCACTGGCTGTCAATTTGAATTTGTTGATGTCTTCACATCTCAGTAAGCAGCTCACAAAATTCCCTTTAGACTCCACAAGGTTCCATCACTAACACGCCGCCATCTCTCTACTTCTTTGCTTCCCTCAGTGCCTACAACCCTCCTTGTATCTTCCAGTAACCTGCTTTAGACACTGCAGGTCTGCCTACCTCTCCAGATAACCTGTTCCATCCCCAACAGCTCCCTCAATCTCTGTAACACCGTCTGCTCTGTCTAATCCTTCTCTTTTCCACTGTCTTCCAGGCACAGCGCGATCCTGTGAGGGACCAGTGTGTAATGGGATGTTATACATCTCAGCTGAGGCTTGAGGCCTACCATTATCTGGAAGTCACAAAGGGAGAGAACCTGAGAGAGAGCACCACAGACCTGGACAATATTAATCAGCAGCGAGAATCGAGGCCGACTGGGACTTAGAGTTGGAGAAACAGCAGAGCAGGAGGTGCGAAATCAGCATCGAGTCACAGAGGGAGTGACCATGTGAGGGAGTAACTTGAAGCAGGAACATGAGGTTCACTCACGCCTGGGAGTTACAGAAGCACATAAGTGAGAGGATATAAATCAGCACTGAGGATCGAGGCCTAGTCATACCTGGAACTCACAGAGACAGTGACACTGTGAAGGAGCAGAGTGGAGTGGGAGCTGGAGCATTACACGTACCTGGGAGTCACGGTGATGGTGAATCTGTGAGGGAACAGAGTGGAGTGGGAGCTGGAGGATTACACGTACGTTGGAGTCACAGAGACGGTGACGTTGTGAGGGAGCAGAGGGGAGTGGGAGCTGGAGAATTCCACGTACCTGGGAGTCACAGAGACGGTGACCCTGTGAGGGAGCAGAGTGGAGTGGGAGTTGGAGGATTACACGTACCTGGGAGTCACAGAGATAACTTTCTGCTGCTGGGACCTGCCTGCACTGAGTTTGAAACAAGTGCAAGAGCCATCACAGAAAAGGCTGTAAGTTTATTGGCTGATAAATTCGCTGTTATTAGCGACTGTCAGTTAATTGCTATAAGTTCGCAAATTTCTTTCAACTTCTGAAAAAGGGTTGAACATAGAAATAAGAGGGAGATGTAAAATTCTGAGCCAATATAATAAATTACCCTCAGTAAGCCACAGTTGAATAAGGGATTTAAACATATTGTTATTTCCTGGATGTTAACTTCATTCTAAGTAATTAATTAAGTAACTCGAGACAAAATGCATTTTAGGACATGTTTGTCAGATGGAAAATGTGTTCTGTTAATTAGGAAGTCATAGCCCCTGCTCGTGTCCTAGATGGACACTGGCTCATGGAGCTCAGACAGTGACTAGAGACAATATGGGACATCTGTGATGCTGAGATTAAGTGTAAAGCACACACACAGAGCAAATCACCCTGCAGACATGACGGCCTGGAAGAAGGAAGGGTGTGGGGGACTAGGCAATCGCAGAGAAACAGTAAAGGAATACAAGCATATCCTGGTGTTTCCCTCCCAATTCAATTTCCCAGTTTGGAAGCTGATGAAGGTGTAGGCTGCTCAAGGGAGGGCAGTCAGAGCCATGTCAGGGAGAAGGAAAAGGGGGCGATAGTCACAGGAGAGACTGGGAAGTGAAGAAGGTGTCAGCGTGCCTGTAATTCCAGGATAGTGGGGTTAAGAATGTCACTGTATCTGCAGAACATTCGTCTGGGGGACAGTGAGCAGTCAAAGATCATGCCCATGTTGGTAGGAATGACCTGGGTAGGAAGGGTGAAGTGGTCTGGGAGTCAGAATTTAGGGAACCGGGTGGATGGTGAGCAAGCCGGTCCGCAAATGTAGCAATCCCTGGAATACTCCCAGTGCCATGTCCTGTTGAGAACAGGACTCGGAGTTTTAGGTAGATGAGAGTGTGACTGGAACGATGGTGCAGCAGGAAGGGCTTCAGATTCCTGGGACATTGGAACTGGTTCTGGGGAAGGCAGCAACTGTACAAGCTGGATGGGCTAACGTGACAGAGCTGGGACTGAATTTCTTCTGCGTTATTTTTGGGAGGGATTGTCAATAACTTGGTGTGTGCTTAGGATCCAAAAAGAAATAGTAGAGGAGAGTACCAGGATTCTCCAAATAATGGGAGATACAGTTGGTAATAATTTACAACAACACGATTAACAGTGGAAGACGGAGTGAGAAAGAAAGCCTTAATCTGAGGTAATCTGCATGGACCTGAATACTGGGAGTGTTCCGAGTTACAGAAGCAGTTTGGTGTGTGGAAATCTGATGTACTGATCACCGAGAGCTGGCTCAAGGGATGGCAGGACGGCATGTTAAATATTGCTGGGTATAAAATACTCCAAAATGATAGAACGGAAGGGAAAGGATGAAGGTAGAAGTATTGGTTTAGATTAGCGTTAGTTAAGGAGTCCAAGAGAAAGAGGATCCGTCCACGGATAGAATGAATTTGGCTGGAGCTACAGAACAAAAAGTGTACAATTACACTGTGAGGTACAGTCTGTCAGCCAGCAACCAAAGAAACGATGGAGAGAATAAATATGCTGGCGCATTTGAGAGCGATGACAATATTACAGATTAGTTATAATGAGAAACTTAATTTATTAAGACATTGACTGGGTTACTGGTGGTGCAGCGTCCTGAGGGGGCGAGTGTTCCTGGGTTACATGAAGGAGAGATCACTGCAGGAGTATGTGTCCAGCCCAAGAGAGCATGTACTGTTGGTCCTGGTCCTGGGGGAAGAGGTGGGGCAAGTGGATCCAGTGTCAGTAGGGGAACGTTTTGGGGGGCAGCGATCATTTTATTGTAACGTTCAGGATGATGATGGAGAATGCTATGCAATAATTGAGAGTGAGAACCATTAGGTTGACTGAGAGCAGCCTTCAATGCGGCAAGAATGAAGCTGGGAACGTTTCAACGAGGCCAGTGAACTGTTAGCATTAAACAGTGTGAACCAGCTCAGATGTAGCTGGGATTATGGAGATGGAGTTGCAGTGTGACCATGACTGGGAACTGGATAATTAAAGGTTTTCCCTGTTTCTACAGGAGGGGTAAATAGGCCAACACAGTGAAGGAGCATTGTGTATAAAGGATGGGATCAGTAATATTGTGATGCTAATCAACTCACACACTGCTCCTCCCTGCCCTCACCCTCATCTCTGCGTATTGATTCTATCAGATATTGGTAACCTTTGAAAACTTCAGAAAATAGTAGTATAGACAAGATCAATCTGTCCACCGTCTGAATTGACAAGAAGTAATGTTGTTTTGTTAAAGTCCTAGTTCTGTCTCCCCGGATACTATAGGACTTCAGCTGCAGATCCCAGCACCTTTTAAAAATGATTTGAGAGTTTCTGCCTCTACTCCGCTTCCATGTGTGCCTCCCAGATCGCGACCATACTCTGGGTGAAATAACAAATTTCCTCACCATTTTTCTGATATTTCAGCCAATTATATTAAATGTTCACCACTGGTAAAGCAGTTTATCAACAGGAACAAGATGATATTTCCATCTCTACCCAGGCCCCTGACAGCATGTGCACCCCGATCAAATCTCCTCTCAGCATCCTCCATTCCTATCTTTCTTCAGAACTGCACTTCCACTGTCACAGGACAACGGATCTTTTATGTACCCTCTCCAGTCCAATTCCATCCTTCCATGTGATGGGGTGACCAGAACTGCATACCATACCCAAGCTGTGACTGAGCTCATTATTTATGCAGTTCCAGCATAAGTTTGCTGCTCTGAAATTCTGCCCTTTGACTGATAGAGGAAATGATGCCATTTGCTACATTAACGAGATTATTGATGTTTCCAGCTACCTTCATTTATCCGCCCACACAGACTATGCTCTCATTTATTGTCCATTCCTCTCTATTGTTGATGTCCCCAAATGTCTTGCCTTGCACTTCTCTGGGTTGTTTGCTCCGTTCACCTAGACCCCATAGTTACTGTTTTTAAACAGTCTGCCATGGGATCTCTCGTCAAATCCAAATAAGTCACATGCAGTTCCAAGTTACTGCCTCAGACCGATACAGTCAGATTAATTAATCAGGATCTTCCTTGCACAAATCCAGACCGACTGTCCTGGAATCCCCGGGACTTCCTCAGTGACCGTGTATCCACTGTCTCAGAATTCCAGCCTCGACCTATTCAGTCAGTCCCTTGCTCCAAATTAAACAAAGTTGCCGTGTCAGCTGTTCTCCAGGCCTCCAGCACTATCCCTGCACACAGTGAGGATTGGATAATGTGGGTAACTAGAAGGCAGGGGATTTTCCCCGGTTCCTTTTAACAGTCTGGAACGTTGTGTTACCCCTTTTTAAGAATTTGAATCTCCTTTGTAATTCTCCGTTCCAAGTTTGTTGCTCCCAATGTTTAACACTGCATCCCTACTTTGATTCAGACAAACAGAGGCGTAACCCATCTTATGATTTGGTCAAGTCTCGTTTTAGTCAGGTTTTTGGAGGGTTTCTCTCCACAAGGTGAAGTGCATTTTCTCATGACACCATCCGCAATCTGCCTCATTAACTACCCTCCCTGCACACGTGGTTATCTTCTCAACTGACACGAACACGATGATTTTCCCCTTCGTCTTAACAACTACACACTGCCTGGATATACCAGAATGAACCGGCCTCCCTGTTCCAGGTGCCATTTGTAAAAAGTCATTGCACTCTTAGATTGTCAATCCGAAACTGCCCAAGACATGGCAGAGGGGGTAAATCTGGGGCTTCACTTTGAGACCAAGCCGCTGAGGCTCTGGTGGATGGCATGGTGCACGAGAGGGACATTATCTTCCTCCAGGACTGTCAGGGGAGGCCAGGATACTATACCCTGCCAGCTTGGTTGGTGGTTGACCCCTGTGTCAGTGAGGTGCCAGCCTGCTGGGTGAATGCCCAGCAGTGTTGGAAGGAGGTCAGTGACCTTCTCCACTCCACCATGGTAAGTACCACCATCTGCACTTTGTGAGCTCGCCCTCACTATCTCTCTGTTACTGCACCCACTTCCCACAAAGGCTCATATTCTCCCACTCTCACTGAATGCAGCACCTTCTCTCGGTCTGTACCAGCTGTAACAAACAATTCTTAATACCACTTGGTAATTTTCACATTTCCGAAGGAAGCACCCCACACGAGAGGAGAAACAGCCAAGAGGGATGGGGGCTCCGAACATTCTGCTCTTCTCCCCCTCACTGGGGAAGGACCCTGACCCTAACAACCACGAGAGGCTGTCTGACCGTGTCCGAGCCCCTGGACTGGGATCTGAGACTCCCCCTGACTCACTGTGCTGGGCACCGTGACTGACTGTGGACAATAATATCAAGCTTCCTGGGTTTGTGTCTGCGCTAAACACCAAGACAATACAGTAGGCGTGTGAGCCTGGTAGTTTTGGCTTCGGGGAAACACTGCTAAAGACAGGGTAAGGCAAGGCAATAATTCTGTGAGCATTCAAGTCAGCTCAAAGTTTGAGTGTGTACAAACACGGAGTGATCAGCCCAGTGGGACAGTCCATGAGCTGGGTGAGTGTCCCTGAGCACAGTGTCCTTGCAGCAGGCTTGCAATGAGAGTTGTCAGTGCACCCTGAGCTGCAGCATTGAAGTACAGAAGCGTACTGTCAGTGGGTGAGAGATGTGCTGGGATGGCATGGTGAAGCTGGCATGTGTCAGATGTCAGCATTGGTGGGTGTGGAGTACATGCAGCTTCTGTTCATGTAGTTTCCCCTGAGACGTTGGTGTCCAGGATAGAAGTCTGCAGGAGCGAGCGGCGAGATGGAGTCACCAGGTACCAGGTCTGACTTTCATGTCAAATACTCTGTATTGAGTTTCCCCACAGTGAGGGAGGATATGAAGCTGCAAGTTGATAGGGGGGGGATCCACAGTTATGTGGCTGTTGATCATCAGTAATCATTCAGTGAGCATCTCGCCTATCCCGCGCTCAAATCTTGTCTTAAAGAACAGTCCAGTACAGGAACAGGCCCTTCAGCCCAGCTAGCCCGCACTGACACATGATGCCTTTCAAAAGTTAAAACAAAAGTTTTTGCTCCAACACCCTCTATGTCATTCTGTTCCCTACATACTCATATTTGTGCCAAGATCCCTCTTAAACCTTGCTATATTGGCTTCTTCCCCTCTATCTGGCACTTTCACATTCTGTCCAAAAGCAAAAAAAAACCCTTACCTATCACATCTCCTGAACATTCTCCCTTTTACCTAAAACCTACAGTCCTGAGTAATTGATATTCCTACTCTGGGAAAAAGCCTCTAACTGCCCTTCTATCTATGCCTCTGATAATTTTGTAAATATCTATCAGGTAGCCCCATAGCCAATGATACCCAGGTGAAAACAAAACATGTGTGTTCAATTTCTCCTTCTGGCTAATACCCACCAAACCAGACAACACTCTGGTAAAACTTTTCCGTACCCTCTCCAACACTTCCACATCGTGTGGCAACCAGTACTGTACCCAATATTATAAATGTGCCTGAACTAAGCTTCTCTACAGCTGCAATATGACCTGTTAATTTTCATACTGCATGCTCCGATGCCTGTCTGCAAGTTTACCGTCCGTCTTCTTGATCACCCTCTCCACCCGTCTTATCACTTTCAGGGAACTGTGGAGCTGTACCCCTTGATACCTTCTGATGTTGATGTAATCAGTATTTTTACATCCACTTTATACTTCTCTCCTACATTAGACCTTCTAAATTGCATCACGTCACAACTGTCCAAATAAAGTTACATTTGTGTTTTCTCTGTCCAAGTCTGCAGCTGACCTATATCCTGCTGTATTCTCTGGCAATCATCCTCACAATCTGCAAGTCCAACAATCAATTTACAGATCTCCAGTCACAAAAACACTGTTCCATCACTACTCTGTATTCAATGGCCAAGCAGTTCTCTATCCATCTTACTAACTGTCCGCTGATACAATTTCACTTCACCTTCTGTATGAGCCTGCCATAAGGAACCATATCAAAGGCCTTGCTAAGGTCCAAACGGCCAACATCCAGCCCCTTGCCCTCAACAAATGATTTTGTCACTTCCTCGAAACATTCAATCAAGTTTGTGAGACATGATCTTCCCCATGCAACTGTGTTGCCTGTATTCGTAAGTCCATACTAGAGTGCTGTTGGAGCTGCACTCATTCAGACAATTGATTATTCCATCATATACCTGACTTGAACCTTGGAGAGTAGATTAGATTCCTTACAGCGTGGAAACAGGCCCTTCGGACTAACCAGTCCACATCAACCCTCCGGAGAGTAACCCACCCACACCCATTTCTCTATGAATAAAACACTTCGCAATTTAATGTGGCCAATTCAACTGATCTGAACATCTTTGGACTGTGGGAGGAAACCCATGCAGACACGGCGGCGATTGTGCACACTCCACACAGTTAGATACCCAAGGCCAGAATCGAACTGAGGACCTTGGCGCTGTGAAGGAGCAGTGCTAAACACTGAGCCACCATGCCGCTCTTAATAGCACCCGTAGACTGGGAGGCATATTTGGCCGTGACGGTTACTGTACAGTGGGAGGTATGTCAGGCCGTGATGGTTACTGTACAGTGGGAGGTATGTCAGGGTGTGATGGTTACTGAACAGTGGGAGGTATGTCGGGGTGTGATGGTTACTGTACAGTTGGAGGTATGTCGGGGTGTGATGGTTACTGTACAGTGGGAGGTATGTCGGGGTGTGATGGTTACTGTACAGTGGGAGGTATGTCGGGGTGTGATGGTTACTGTACAGTGGGAGGTATGTCGGGGTGTGATGGTTACTGTACAGTGGGAGGTATGTCGGGGTGTGATGGTTACTGTACAGTGGGAGGTATGTCGGGGTGTGATGGTTACTGTACAGTGGGAGCTATGTCGGGGTGTGATGGTTACTGTACAGTGGGAGGTATGTCGGGCTGTGATGGTTACTGTACAGTGGGAGGTATGTCGGGGTGTGATGGTTACTGTACAGTGGGAGGTATGTCGGGCTGTGATGGTTACTGTACAGTGGGAGGTATGTCGGGCTGTGATGGTTACTGTACAGTGGGAGGTATGTAGGGCCGTGATGGTTACTGTACAGTGGGAGGTATGTCGGGCTGTGATGGTTACTGTACAGTGGGAGGTATGTCGGGCCGTGATGGTTACTGTACTGTGGGAGGTATGTCGGGCTGTGATGGTTACTGTACAGTGGGAGGTATGTCGGGCTGTGGTTACTGTACAGTGGGAGGTATGTCGGGCTGTGATGGTTACTGTACAGTGGGAGGTATGTCGGGGTGTGATGGTTACTGTACAGTGGGAGGTATGTCGGCCTGTGACGGTTACTGTACAGTGGGAGGTATGTCGGGGTGTGATGGTTCCTGTATAGTGGGGGGTATGTAGGGCCTTGATGGTTACTGTACAGTGGGAGGTATGTCGGGGTGTGATGGTTACTTTACAGTGGGAGGTATGTAGGGCCTTGATGGTTACTGAACAGTGGGAGGTATGTAGGGCCTTGATGGTTACTGTACAGTGGGAGGTATGTCGGGCAGTAATGGTTACTGTACAGTGGGAGGTATGTAGGGCCTTGATGGTTACTGTACAGTGGGAGGTATGTAGGGCCTTGATGGTTACTGTACAGTGGGAGGTATGTAGGGCCGTGATGGTTACTGTACAGTGGGAGGTATGACGGTCCAGGAAGTTGCAGACTGTATGAATTGTACAGAATATGATGCTGCTGCCGCCGTCAAGGGCCATTGCACCTCATGGATGCATCATCATTAGTTGTTTAACCTGTTTAACGTCTGTACCATTCAGTACATGTCATTGTGTGGAGGGTCTGAAAAATGTGAAGATAGCTCTTGCTCCCTATAAGGACTGTGTAGTGTCCATTCTTACAGATATATGAAATGAAGAGGTGTATCTGCAGCAGGCAGAAAGGTGACAATGTGGTCGATTATAGCTTTCCCTTTTATTGATTCCCGCAAATCCTGCTGCAGAGCAGTCACAGAATCCAGCATCAGTGCTGAGCACTGTGATTAGAATAGATTCCCTACAGTGTGGGAACAGACCCTTCGGTCCAACCAGTCCGCACTAACCCTCCAGAGAGCAGCCCACCTGGCCAGTTCACCTGAGCAGCACATATTTGGACTGTGGGAGGAAACCCACGCAGAAATGGGAAGAATGTGTAAACTCCACGCAGGCAGTTGCCCAAGGCTGGAATTGAACCTGGATCCCTGGTGCTGTAAGGCAGCAGTGCTAACCACTGAGCCACCATGCTGCCCTATATGCCAATGACCTGCCCTCTTCTGCCTGGCTGTGTCCTTTCAGTGGGACAGAACCTACCAGAGAGGGTGCTGATGTTGCCTGGGACATAGTCCTGTTCACATAATCTTGCTTTCCCGACAATATTATTTGTTGCTTGATTAGTCTGAGGGAAATATGCAGCAGGTCAATTTTACATTTTGTATAGTGAGGAGTTAATATCACTTTATTTCTTACATATTTTAAAATAAACCAAACATCAATATTTTTCATTTGAAAACAATTGAAGTGAACAATAATTTAAATACCAGAGCGCACACCTAACTATTACACAATTCAGTGACTGTAGTAAACAGCCGATTCATGTTCAGATCAGTGAACACACCATCTTGCAGGCAGCCAAGCTGTTGGAAATGACTTTGAGGAAAAGCCTGAATTCAGACACAGTGTTACTGGCCCTCACCATGACCTCCAAAACACTGACCATCTCCAAAATCTGTCCAGAGAGCATCCAAACTGGAGCTGGGCAGTAACTCATACAATCCCTCACAATAGACTGGTTACAGACATACCTGACATAACTGGGAGATGTGTGGGGGGCAGACTGGTCAATGGACTCGCACATGGCACTGGTCCAGATGCAGTTCAATATTTATAACAATGACCTGTAAACAGCCATGTCTTGCAAGTATATTTCTTCTGGTGTGTCCCTAAACTCTAATTCTGAACCTTGGACCCGATCCTGAATGAAGGTGTTATAAAGGTGATGGTCTCCCACAGCACATGGCATCTTACATTGAATCAATCATAAACAAAATCCAGTGTATGTTAGCCCCACAATGTTAGTATCCAAACAGAATTGTGCAGCTCCATTGATGGCTAGCATCATTCCAGCCCAATGTCCTTGTGTGTGACTTGAGCTGGAAATCTCTGTGTAAATGTTTACAACATTGTTCTAACCATAAACAGCAAAGTCTCTTTACTGAAGTTCCGACATCTTTTCATAATACCAGCTTTTAGATTGTCCAAATGCATAAAATCCACCCATTTATTCTGTTCACTTTTGTAACAACAATATGATGAAAACAGTGCCCAACTCACAGTAAGGAACATTGAAATGATGAATATCATTCCCAAACCCAAGACCACATTATTATTAAGTGCAAGAACTTTGAACATATGAAATTATTTTCCTTTGTACTAATATTGTGAACTAATAGTCGACTCTCCTGCTCCTCAGATGCTGCCTGAACTGCTGTGCTTTTTCAGAACCACATTTTTTTACACTGATCTTCAGCATCTGCAGTCCTCACTTTCTCCCTGGTAATATTCAATCATAATCATTTTTTGTGGTAACAGTATCACTGTGTGTTTAAGCATGTTAGTCAGATATGAATACATTTTGAATTGCTTATGTCTATCTCAGAGCTCAGTGATGTTGGGTTTGAATGTCAATGTCTGTGTGATGCTCGGTATGTAGGCCATGCCTCTGAGAGACTGACGGGTTATCCCTTCAGCTGTTCACAACAAGCAAGTTACGGACTGAACCCAACCAGCCTGAGCTCACAAAACCCAAAGCATAGTGTCCAGCATTGGGCATGTTTGGACAATATTTTTCATTTTAATTTATTCATAGAATATGATTGGGCCAGTATTTATTGTCCGTCTCTTGTTGCCCTTGAGAAGGTGGTGGTGAACTGCCGCACTGAACCACTGGAGTCCATATGTTGTAGTTAGACTTACAATACCATTCGGGAGGGACATTGAAACAGTAACACTGAAGGAACAGCAGTATACTTCCCAATCATAATGGTGGATGGCTTGGAACAGAACCCGAACGTGGTGGGGGTCCCATGTATCGGCTTCCCTTGTCCTTCTTGATGGTCGGGCTTCAGAGGTACGTTGTAAGGAGCCTTGGTAAATTTCTGCAGAGCACCGTGTAGATGGCAGGTGTTGCTACTACTGAGTATCAGTGAATTAAGGGTGAAGCTGCACTCACCCAAGGAAATGGGGGGTATTTCATCACAACCATATTCAACATGTGTCTTATCGATGGGGGACAGGCTTTCGGAGATCATGAAGTGAGTTATTTCTGCTGGATTCCTAGCCCCTGACATATTCTTGTGGCCAATTAATTTACATACGTCAAAGTGTGGCACTGGTAAAGCATAACAGGTCAGGCCACATCTGAGGTACAGGAGAGTCGATGTTTTAGCATAAGCCCTTTACAGGAATGGGTAATGGAATCATATGGTCAGTCCAGTTCTGGTTAATGGTAATCCCCAGGATATTGCTAGTTGGGTGTTCAGTGATGGTGATGACATTGAACGTTAGAGCATACGGTACAATTTTGTCTTGTTAGAGGAAATTGTTGTCTGGCACATGTGTAATGGGAATGGTTTTGTCACTGTTAAGTACCCACCTGGATACTTCCAGGTGTTGTTGCATTTAGACAAGGTCTGCTTCAGTATCTGAGTAAATCATGAATGGCATTGAACATTGGCAAACATCAAAGGCAAACATCCCCACTTGTGAATTTACACTGTCAGGATGGTCATTTATGATTGGGCCAAGGGCAGAGATCACTCTTAAAGCTCACTGATACTGTCCCTCTCTCTGATTTAGGAAGTTTGCTTCAAGTTCCACCTGCTCCAGAGGTGTTTAACAACATATCTGAATGGGATAACATTGCAGTATCTTCCCCAAGGAGCTGAGTGAGGACTTGGTTAGCTCAATCAGTTAGATGGCTAGATATTAATGCCAACAGTGTGGGTTCAGTTCCTGCACTGACTGTGGTGACTAAAGGACTGTCCTTGAGGTATCAGTTAAACTACCACCAATCGTCTCTGTCTAACGAGAGAGCAGCCCAATCATCCTCTAGGCGTAAGATGCCTTACCTTTCCATTTCTGATTTACAGGCTTACCCAGAAACCCGGCCCCTAGGGAACTGCTGCGGAGCTGAGATGGCTTCTCTCCACCAACCCCCTCCACCATCATTTGTGCTAGATATAACTTCAGCCAGTGCATACGAGACTTATTTGCTCTAGTTTTGCCGATAATCCTGGATACGACACTTGGTCAAATGCAGTTATGATAATGTTAAAAAATGTCGCCTCACCTGTAGAATTCAGCGATGTGTTTTCTTGTTGTACACCATTAAACCAAGGCTTCAATGAGCCCAAGGGATGAGTGGCCCTGGCAGAGACTAAGCTGAGTTGCAGTGAGCAGGTTGGTGTTGAGGAAGTGCTACTTGATCCCACTGTAGATTCCAATAACATTGCAACACTTTATTAGTGATATGGATTAGAGCAATGGGGCAGTCATTGATTGTCTGATGTTTTGTCTGTGTGTGTACAGGACCAGCCCAGATAGTTTCCCACATTGTCAGGGAGACCCCAGTGCAATATGCCTGCAGGAACAGCTTGAATGGAATGTTCTCAGGGCCCACAGCTTTCACATTATCCCATCCCTCCAGCCACTTGGAGAAACCAAACAAAAATGAATTGATTTGTTGACGACTGCCATCTGGAGGAGACTAAAATAGATCATCCCATCGATACTTCTGTCTGAACATTGTTGTGAATGTTTCAGCCTTATCTCGGCCTCTACCATCACTGAGGAGAGTGATATTTGTGGATTCTCCTCTTCCAGTGAGTAGTTTGATTGACCACACAATTCACCCTGATTTCATGTGACAGGATTGTAGAGAGTTGATCTGATTTGTTGGTTAGATCTGCCTGTCACTGGCTGTTTATGCTATTTGGTCAGTAAGTGGTCTTGATTTGTAATGTCACCTCATTGTGAGGTATAGCTGGTGCTGCTCTTGGAAGGCCCTCCTGTATTCTCCATTGAACAAGGGTTTATCCCCTGACCTGATGGTCAAGGTAAAGTGGAGCATACGCTAGGTAGTGACAGTGGAAATTGTTCTGGAATACAATTCTGCTGCTGTTGGTAATGACTCGAAACACCTCACAAAGGCCAGTGCTGCGTTCTAGACCTATTCGAAATCTGTCCCATTTAGCATGGTGATAGTATCTCTCATATGTACGTGCATGTATGTAGAACCTTGTCTCCCGGGATACTGTGTGCGGTAGTCACCGTTCCCAATATGGTCATCATCAATGTGTCTGCAGCAGTAGGTTGGTGAAGATGAGGTCAAGTGTGTTTCTCCCTCTCCGTCGTTCCCCCCTGCCCCGGTGCAGACTCAGTCTCAAAGCTGTGTCCTTTTGGACACGACCATCTCGATCAGCAGTGCTGCAGCTGATCCCCTCTTGGTGGGGTTTGAAATGGCCCACCCAGTATACATTCTCCAGCTCTGTCACCCTCTCAGTGCGTCCTCCGCGTGTTGTTCAATGTGGAGGGACACAGAACCATCAGCTGATGGAGGGGAGTCAGCAGGAGGTTTCCGTGTCAGTGTTTGATCTGACACCGTGAGGCTGAGGGAGGGGAGTCAGCGGGAGGTTTCCGTGTCAGTGTTTGATCTGACACGGTGAGGCTGAGGGAGGGGATTCAGCAGGAGGTTTCCGTGTCAGTGTTTGATCTGACACCGTGAGGCTGAGGGAGGGGAGTCAGCAGGAGGTTTCTGTGTCAGTGTTTGATCTGACACAATGAGGTGTTGTTATGTCACATTGTTGTTTGAGCAGTCGAAAGGACACCTCTCCCAAATCTAGCCCTTGCCCCCAGACGTTAAGGAGGAGGGGTTTCCAGGGTCCACAGGGCTTTTTATTTGTGTCACTGTCAACCGAAGGGCCTGTCCTGTGCTGAATGACACTGACTCTATTTCTTTCGTGTTTGGACAATCCAAGGTCTCATTCCTTCAGTTCCTCCCAGTGCCTTGTCTATTCCAAAGATTTCTATAATATTTTCTCTATTACGAAATCGCTCAATTCCATTTTTAAACTATCTACGTGTATGTCTGTATCTTTCCCTGTCATCTCCTCCAGCCGCTGCATCCATCTGTATCTCAGTAACCCTCCATATCTCCACAATCTTTATCTCAAACTCCAGACTCATCTATCGCTATAAATTCTACCAGCCCCTACATGTCTCCCTATCTCTATAACTTCCAGCTGCTACACCTCTCCCTATATCCTGTGATTGAATTTAAAATACCTCACGAACCTGTTCTAGCATGGGCAGGCCACGCCATCTCTCGGCCATCTCCAGCCATGTTTTCCTATCTCTGAAACATCTGCAGCTTGCTTTACTATCACTCTGACATCTCTAGCCTTGCTTTCCTATCTCTTTAACATCTCTAGCCTTGCTTTCCTATCTCTGCAACATCTCCAGCCTTCCTTTCCTATATCTATAACATCTCCAACCTTGCTTTCCGATCTCTGTTAAATCTCTGGCCTTGCTTTCCTATCGATGTAACATCTGCAAACTTGCTTTCCTATTTCTGTAACATCTCTGGCCTTGCTTTCCTACACACCTCAGTGAATTGGTTATATATCTTCTCCTGTATTTTCATCTTTGTGGGCTCTATAAAATATCCCCAGCAGTGTGTTCTGTCATCGTTTTGATCGCAACCTCGGCCCATAAACCCTCATTTGAAGAAACTTCCAAGATGTAGTAACTGACTCCTTAATTAATAATACAACACCACCTTCTATTCAACACCCTCTCCTCTCCTGCCCATATTTTACAGTATAACAGAATATTGAGTTGTTGGCCCTGACCTCCCTCAAACATGTCTCTGTGATGGCAAAAATGTCACACCTCCACTTATCAATTCATTCCCTTACAAAATCAGTCTCTCTGATAATATTCCCAGCATTAACGTAAGCTGGAATATAACACCTGGAATACTCTGTATATCGGAGTTCTTCAGTCATTCACTATTTCTTATCAGGTTGCTCAAACCATGAACCAAAATTATAACTCTGGCATTGAATGAACATTTGTTCAACTGTAATTTCTTTTTTTAAAAAAAAATATTCATCAAGTGCAACTTTCCAGAACTGATCAGTCAGCTCCACATACAATGAAGTCCTGATGGATAATTCCCCCCTCAGTTTGCAGAGGGGACAGCCCTCAGTAATGGAGAAAGTGAGGACTGCAGTTGATAGAGATCAGAGTCGAAAAGTGTGGTGCTGGGAAAGCACAGCAGGTCAGGCAGCATCCGAGGAGTAGGAGAGTTGATGATTCGGGCATAAGCCCTTCATCAGGAAGGCATTGGTGTATTTCATTTTTTTCATTCTGTGATTCAGAGGACTTTGGGAACCGTACTTACTCAGGCAGGCAGCACTCTATATAGCATTGAAATGGAAACAGTGAATCAATTGGTTGGACAGGGTGTAGAAAAGTTGATAGGAAGTACAGACTGATTGAAGTACAAACGTAAGGATAGATAAATTACCTGGATCAGATGGGGTATACCCGAGGTTTCCAGGAAGTGATGAGAGAGATTTGTGTGCCTTTGGCGATAACCTTTGCATTGTCATTGTCCACTGGAGTAGTGCCAGATGATTGGAGGATGGCAAATGTTATTCCCTTGTTCAGGAAAGGGAATAAGGATAACCCTGGGAATGACAGAACTGTCAGTCTTACATCATTGGTGGGCAAAGTATTGGAGACGCTTCTGAGAGGCAGGATTTACAATAACTTAGAAAACCATAGTTTGGTCAGAGATAGTCAGCATGGTTTTGTGAGGAGCAGGTCATCCCTCAGAAACTTTATTGAATTATCTGAAGATGTGAAAATAATATACTGATGGAGGTAGACTAGTAGATGTGGTGAACAAAAATGTTAGCAAGGAGTTTGATAAGGTTCCCCATTGTAGGCACAGTCAGAAGGTAAAGAGGCATGGGGCAAAGGGACATTTGGATGTCTGGATGTGGATTTGGAAGGCCCATAGAAGACAGAGGGTAGTAGCAGATGGAAAGTATTCAGCCTGGACATCAGTGACCAATGGTGTACCACAGGGATCAGCTCTGGGACCTGTGCTCTTTGTGATTTTTATAGATGAGTTTGATGAGTCAGTGGAATGGCGGGTTAATAAGTTTGCCAATGACATGAAGGTTGGTGGAGTTGTGGATAGTATGGAGGGTTGGTATAGGTTACAAGAGGACATTGACAGGATGCAGAGCTGGGCTGATAAGTGGCAGATACAGCTGAACCTTAAAAATTGTGAAGCGATTTATTTTGGAAAGTTGCATTTGCATACACCACACAGAGTTAAAGGCAAAGTTCTTGGCAGCGTGGAGTGACAAAGGGATCTTTGGCTTCATGTCCATAGATCCCACAAAGTTGCCACCCAAGTTGGCAGGTTTGTTCAGAAGGTGTATGGTGTGTTGGCTTTCATTACCAGGGGAATTGAGATTAAGAGCGGGGAGGTTAATGCTTAGCCCTATAAAGCTGTGGTTCAACCACATTTGGAATATTGGGTTTAGTTCTGGTTGCCTCATTATAGGAAATATGTGGAAGCCTCAGAGTGTGTGCACAGCAGATCTACCAGGATGCTGCCTGGATGGAGCACATGTCTTAGGAAGAAAGGGTGAGAGAGCTAGAGCTTTTTCTCACTGGAGCAAAGAAGGATGACAGGTGACATAATAGAGGTGTTCAAGATGTTGAGAAAATAGACAGATTGGATAGCCAGAGCCTTTCCCAGGGCAGAATTGGCTATCATCAAAGGGCATAACTGTAAGGTGATTGGAGGAAGGTTTAGAGGAGATTCTTTATTCAAAGAAGTAGGTTCTTTATTCAAAGAGTGGTGGGTGGGCGGAATGCACCGCCAGCGGTGGTAGTAGAGTCAGATACATTAGGGATAGTTAAGAAGACTCTTGGATAGGCACATGGGAGTTAGTATATTGAAGGGCATGTAGGTTAGTCTGATCTAAGAGTAGGATAAAAGGCCAGCAAAACATTGAGGGCTTGAAGGGATCTTACTGTGCTGTACTGTTCTGTGTTCCAAGTTTCACTCAGTTTGTGGATTATCATTAATTGGTAATTGTTTGAGGGAGTGAGGTGTGCGAGGGAGTGAGGTGTGTGAGGTCAGGAAGCTGGGGTGGGACGTTAGACCAAGACTTCCAGTTTTGATGTGCATTGTTACATTCACCTAAATGCCAGTACAATATGCATGGTTACCTAGACCAGACAAAATCCAACAAGTTCATTTATTAAAACGATTCTTGGCTTGCTGTTAACTCCTGGTTTCTTAAGATACATTCTGTTGGATGACCTACGAATTAGTATCTGACCATCCACATACATGTACAATTTTATTTTGATACTGTTGAATATGAAGGTGCATTTATTGGATACAGTTTCAGAGGGTTCACTGTGAGACACAACATGCTGCAATAGACTGCCAGTTGTGAACATTTTCACCCAGTGTCTGGTCCACGGGACAAATGTATGGAGTCTGGGGGACATGCCAGATGTCATCACCATCAGTAACTTGTGTGGTGTGATGCTGAGACTCGATGTCCACACATATGCTCCATGGGCCAGGCTCTGACTGAGGATAAATTTGTATGACCTGGTTCCTGGTCAGTCGTCGGTATCTAATTTAGACAGCATTTGTCCCTACACTGAGAGCAGTGATAGCCTGTTGGCTAGTTTCCTGCTGCTGAAGGTGGATTCCAAATGATTCTCTGTGAAGGAATATTTGAATGACTGCCCTGACCCAGGTTGGAAACTCTCTGGACAGATTCAGGAGCAGGTCAGTGTCTCACTCAGTGCACAGGTAGCTGCGAGGTCCAGTAGCACTGTACCCGAATTCAGGCCTTTTGGAATCCACTTTTAATGTCAGTCATGATGTAAAGTGATGTGTCTACTGACCTGAACAATGATCAGGAGTTTGCCATGTTTGTGAATTGGGAAACAATAAGGTATGAGCTACAATTATTCAACTGCACAATAACTGCACCATCTCTGAAAACAATGAATTGATTCTACATTGATGGAATTAAACTATAAACAACAAACAACCTTTTATGATACAAAAGCAAAGTAAAGAATGCACATTTGTTTCGAAAAAGAACATGTTGTCTGACTATTTCGGTGATCACAATTACACATTGAATCTCAGTATTCAAATGCATACATTGTTGCTCCATTATTTGCAAAGTGGTTGACCTCTGACTGATTGCATATTCAGAGTAAGCAAATGATTGAACAATCAAATCGACTTATCATACTTACACATTTAAATATAATCACATTAAGATTTAATATCTCACTGAAATGTGTGACCTCATGCTATTTGACAATAATTCCACTAGTTTTAAAATAACAATGGAAAAGGACAGACAAGAACTTAAAGTTGAAGTTCTAAATTGGAGAAAGGACAATTTTGACATTATTAGGCAACAACGTTTAAAAGCTGATGGTGGCAGATGTTCACGGGGAAAGGGATGGCTGAAAAATGGCAAGCGTACAGAAATGAAATAACGAGAGTCCAGAGACAGTATATTCTTATTAGGGTGAAAGGAAAGGCTGGTAGGTATAGACAGTGCTGAATGACTAAAGAAATTGAGGGTCTAGTTAAGAATAAGAAGGAAGCATATGTCAGGTACAGGCAGGATAGATCGAGTGAATCCTCAGAAGAGTATAAAGGCAATAGGCAATACTAAAGAGGTAAATCAGGAATGCAAAAAGGCAACATGAGATATGTTTGGCAAATTGAGTTAAGAAGAATCCAAAAGGATTTTACAAATACTTTGAGGACAAAAGGGTAAATAGGGAGAGAATAGAGCCCTCAAAGATTCGCAAGGTGCCTTTGTGTGGAGCCGCAGGAGATGGGGTAGATACTAAACGAGTATTTTGTATCAGTGTTTACTCAGGAGAAGAAATGGGAGATGTAGATATACAGAGAAATAGATGGCAACATCTTGAAAAATTTCCTTATTACAGAGAAAGAAGTGCTGATGTCTTGAAACGCATAAAAGTGCATAAATCCCCAGGATCTGATCGATCAAGTTTACCCTACAACTCTGCGAAGCTAGGAAAGTAATTGCTAGGCCTCTTACTGAGATACTTGTACCATTGATAGTCACAGGTGAGGTTCAGAAGACTGGAGGTTGGCGAACGTGGTGTCACTGTTTAAGAAAGGTGGTAAGGACAAGCCAGGGAACTTTCGACCATTGAGCCTGACGTCAGTGGAGGGCAAGTTGTTGGAGGGAATCCTGAGGGACAGGTTGGATATTTATTTGGGAAGGCAAGGACTGATTAGGGAGAGTCAACATGGCTTTGTGCGTGGGAAATCATGTCTCACAAACCTGATTGAGTTTTTTACAGAAGTAACAAAAAGGATTGATGAGGGCAGAGCAGTGGACGTGATCAATAAGGACTTCAAGTAAGGCATTTGAGGCTTGCAAGGGTAGATCTCGTGGAATACAGGGAGAACTAGCCATTTTGATACCGAACTGACTTAAGGTAGAACGCAGACGATGGTGGTGCAGAGTTGTTTTTTAGATTGTTGGAATGTGACCAGTGGAGTGTCACAAGGATCGGTGCTGGGTCCACTACTTTTAGTCATTCAGATAAATGATTTGCATGTGAGTATAAATGGTATAGTTAGTAAATTTGCTGATGACACCCAAATTGGAGGTGTAGTGGACAGCAAAGAAGGTTACCTCACATTAAGATGGGATTTTGATCAGATGGGCTAATGGGCTGAGGAGTGGTAGATGGAGTTTAATTTAGATAAATGCGAGACATTGCATTTTGGGAAAGCAAATCTTAGCAGGAGTTATACTCTAAATGGTGAGGTTCAAGGGAGTGTTGCTGAACAGAGAGAACTTTGAGTGCAGGTTCATTGTTCCTTGAAAGTAGAGTCACAGATAGATAAGACATTGAAGAAGACATTTGGTATGCTTTTCTTAATTGGTCAGAGCATTGAGTACAGTGGTTGGAAGGTCGTGTTGCAGCTGTACAGGAGGTTAGTTAGCCCACTTTTGGAATATTATGTGCAATTCTGGTCTCCATCCTATCGGTAGGATGTTGTGAAACTTGAAAGGGTTCTGAAAATATTTACAAGAATGTTGCCAAGGTTGGAGGATTTGAGCTATAGGTGGAGGTTGAATAGGCTAGGGATATTTTCCCTGGAACTTTGGAGGCTGAGGGGTGACCTTATAGGGGTCTATAAAACCATGAGGGGCATGAATGGGGAAATAGGCAAGCTATTTTCCCTGGTGTGGGGGAGTCCAGAACTAGAGGGCATAGGTTTAGGTTGGGATGGAAAAATGTAAAAGTGACGTAAGGGGCAACATTTTCACACACAGGGTGGTACGTGTATGGAATGAACTGCCAGAGGAAGCAGTGAAGGTTGGTACAATTGCAACATTTAGATGGCGTCTGGATGGGTATATGAATAGAAAGTGTTTAGAGGGACATGGGCTGAGTGCTGGCAGGCGCGACTAGATTGGGTTGGGATATATGGTTAGCATGGACGAGTTGGACAGAAGGGTCTGTTTCCATGCTGTACATCTGTATGACCCTGTATCTGAAATTTAGCAATGACAATAATTTGACATGCACTGCCAAATAAATAAATGGTTTGTATTATTAAATTGTAGCATACAGTAAGTTGAAAACTTGCTATTTTTAGAATAAATGATAAAGAACAAAGAGCATTCCAAAACAGGAACAGACCCTTCGGCCCTCCAAGCCTGCGCTGATCCAGATCCCCTATTTTCTAAATCTGCCACCGATTTTCTAAGGGCCTGTATCCCTCTGCTCCCCGCCCATTCATGTATCTGGCAGATACATCTTAGATGACATTATCGTTCCTGCCCCTACCATCTCCAAGCTTCCCACATATATCCCTCATGCCCTAAATCTTTCCCTCTCACTTTGGAACTCAAATACTAGGGGTCATGAGTTCACAATTTGTGGTAAAGCTTCTTGGTATCTTCCCTGTCTATCTCTCTCTTGATTTTGTAGACCTCTATCAGGTTCCCCCCTCAACCTTTGTCCTTATAATTAAAATAATCCTAATCTACCCAACCTCTTTCCATAATCAGCACCCTCCATCCCAGGCAACACCCTGGTGAACCTACTCTGCACTCTATTCAATCATCCACATCCTATTGGTAATGAAGTGCCCAGAACTATATGCAGTATTCCAAATGCGGCCAAACCAAAGTCCTAAGCAACCGTAAGATGACCTGCCAGCACTTGTACTCAACAACTGATCCAATCAAGGAAAGCATGCTGTATGCCTTATTGACCACTTTACTGACCTGCATTGCCAGATTCAGGAAACAATGAACAGAACACACAGATCTCTCTGTACGTCAATTTTCCGCAGAATTTTTCCATTTAATGCACAGTTTGCTATAGAATTGGATCCTCCAAAATGCATCACCATGCATTTGCACAGATTGAACTCCATCTGCCATATCTGAGCCCAATTTCTCCAATCTATCTATATTCTGCTGCATTCTCTGGCAGTCCTCTTCATTATCTGATTCTCCAACAATCTTGGTATCATCTGCAAACTGGGAGAAAGTGAGGACTGCAGATGCTGGGGATCTGAGCTTAAAAATGTGTTGCTGGAAAAGGGCAGCATCACAGGAGCAGGAGAATCGACGCTTATGCCCGAAACGTAGATTCTCCTGCTCCTTTGATGTTGCCTGACCTACTTCGCTTTTCCAGCAACACATTTTTTGTCATCTGCAAACTTGCTAATCAGGCAAACGATACCTTCTTCCAAATCATTAATATATATCACAAACAACAGTGGTACCAACACCATTTTGAGATATCCTCTTCTATTACTACTCTCTGTCTCATGTTGCCCAGCCAGTTCTCTTTCCATCTGGATAGAACAAACTGAGGCCCATGCGACTTCACCTACTCCATCAGCCTACTATGGGGAACCGAATAAAACACCTTACTCAAGTCCCTCAGTAGCTTCTCCAGCAGCTTCTCTACCATTGATATCAGGCTCGCCGGTCTATAATTACCTGGATTATCCCCGCTCCCCTTCTTAAACAAGGGTGCGTCATTAGCAATTCTCCAGTCCTCCAGGACCTCACCAATGTTCAAGGATCCTGCAAAGAAATAAGTTAAAGCCCCACTTATTTCTTCTCTCAATTCCCTTCGTAACGTGTGGTAGATCCCATCCAGATCTGGGGGCTTGTCTACATTAATACCTCTTAGAATATCCAAAACCTCCTCCCTCTTTATGTCAACTTGACCCAGAATACTCAAAGATCTATCCCTAACCTCAACATTCGTCATGTCCCTCTCCTTGGTGAATACAGATGCAAAGTACTCGTTAAGAATCTCACCCATTTTCTCTGACACAACGCATAACTTTCTTCCTTTGTCCTTGTGTTGGCCAAACATTTCTCTAGTTACACTTTTGCTCCTTATATATGAAGACAAAGGCTTTGTGATTTTCCTCAACCCTGTTTGCTAAAGATATCTCATGACCACTTGTAGCTCTGTTAATTCCTCAATATTTACTGTGAAATGTGGTTAGTGTAAAGAAAATAAACATTTGTTTGTACAAGTGGGAGCTCAGACCTTTTCAAACTGTTTTGTGTCAAAACATGTTTGAAATCCGTCTCAGTGCAAATAAAAAAAATGGGAAGAAACTTCTTGGGAAGGGTAATTTTCAGCCTCTCTGACCCAAAGTACTTCTGAGGTAGAAAAGAGTGAGGGTTTGTAACAAGGGCACAACAGTAACTATGGGTGGTTTGAACATGCAAATTGACTCAATTAATCAACTTAACAGTGATAGCCTCGAATAAAGATTCATAGAGTGTATGAGAGATTATTTCTAAGAGCAGGACGTCATGGAACCAACCACAGAACGGGCTAATTTAGATTTAATATTATGTTACAAGGAAGGATTGGTGGATGAGCTTTGTCTTGGAAAGAGGAACCACAACTTGCTGGAGTTTCACATTCAGATTGAAAGAGTGAAGACTGAGTTATACATGAGAGTTTTAGTGTTAGACAATGATAATTATCCTTGGATAAGGGAGTATTTGGCCTGGGTGGACTGGGGGAGAAAAGAACAGTCAAAGGCAGGACAGATGAAGAAATTTGGCAAATAACTAGGGAGATACTAAAGACCGAAGAGGAATTGCATAATGGGGAAAAATCATCCATATCTTGATAAGGAAGTCAAAGTTAACATGAAGGCAAATCACAGGGCATGTCATACTGCGCACGTTAGTCACACTGTGGAGGATTGGGCAAATTAGTGGCCTTGTGGTGTTATCACTGAATTCGTATGTGATAAACCCAGATAATGTTCGAGTGACCTGGGTTCAAATGCTGCCACAGCAAGTCACGGAGCTTGACTTCAAATCTGGAATTAAGAGACTGATGGTGGTTATTAATCGATTGTCAAGAAAAACTCACCTGGGTCACTAATGTCCTTTAGGGAATGAAACTGCTATTCTACCACTGTCAGGCTGAAGGTATTTCTCCTTATCTCTGTTCTCAAAGATCTTCTCTTGACTCTCAGGCTATGTCCTTGAGTGCCTTCTCTCCTAACAGTGGAAGCAATTTACCAACATCTACTCTGACCAGGCAACCAGTATTCTGTAAGTTTCAATTAGATCCACCTTCATCCTTCTAAACTCCAGCGAATATAGACACAGAGAACTCATATGTTAAGGTTTTCATTCCTAAGACCATTCTTATGAAGCTCCTCTGAATACTGTCCGGGGCGGTACATCCTTCCTGAGTTATGGGGCCCAAAACGGTAGACAATACTCCATGCTGCTTTAATATTCAAGCCCTCTGAAAATAAATGCCATCACTTTATTTGCCTTTCTGACCAGATGGACCACCTGAAAGAATAACCTTACGATGGACAATAATGAATTTACCATGGAGTTACAAAAATGAACAATGATTAAAGCATGCTGGGAAGTAGAACTCAGCCTTGACAAAAGTCTCTGTGGTAATGTACATATTACAGAATCCAGACAGGCTGCATCTCCCTACAAATGCCAACAAACTTGACAGCTACAGACCTGTAACACCTGCATGAAGTTGGACCTGAATGGGACAATGGAATGCCGTCCTTGGGCCATCAATGTGACAACCCCAGGTTGAGTCTGATTGATCAGGGTAAATGAACCTGATCATTCCATTGTCAGATCCTCCATACCCTCCAAAAAAGGTGTGAAGACTTGGAAGGATAAGAATTGCTGCAAAACCCCTCGATAATAACCACTTGAAGAGAAGACCCCTCCAAGAGACGATCAGAAGAACAAAAAGTTTTCACCACATGGAATCCGGTCACCTTCTAGTGGGGTGGGATGGGATCATCCAAAGGTATGTTAGTTTGTAGTGTTTTTCGTTACATTATAATGCATTTTATTGTTCTAATATTAAATGTGTTCAATAAACAAATATTATTGTTTATAAGAGTTGACTCAGTTCTTTTTCTGAATGTAACATTTCCAACACACTGTGTGGCAGATATAACACCTCCCTAAATAGTGACTCAACTTGCACACTTACCTTGAGACAATCCCGAACTGGATCTAGAAAATCTATTTGTACTTCAGATTTCTGAATTTTCTCCCCAGTTATAAAATAGTCCATGCCTCTCTTCTATCCTCTAAACTGCATCACCGTGCACTTTCTCAGGTTGAACTCCATCTACCACTTCGTTGCCCATTCTCCTACCCTATCTAAATCCTTCTGCCTCCTCAATGATACCTGTCCCTCTACCTACCTTTGCGAAATCTAAAAGCCTCGCCGGAATGCCCTCAGTTCCTTCATCTAGATCCTTAATATTCAAAGTAAAAAGTTGTGGTTTCCTTGCAGAACACCAGTTGCCATCGTCTGCTATCCAGAGAAGGACCCTTATATTCCCACTCTCTACTTTCTGCCAGACAGCTGAGATTCTGTACACGCTAGTACCTTGTCTCGGACACCACGGGCCTCCTGACACTCAGCAGCCTCCTGTGAAGCACATTGTCAACGTCCTTCTTGTAGTCCAAATAGATAGTATCCATTAGCTCTCCTTGGTCTAACCTGTTTGTTACATCCTCAAAGAATTCTAAAAAATTCATTAGCATCATCTCTTTTGACAAAACCATCCTGACTTTGCCCTACTTTACCATGCACTGGCAATTATTCAGAAATCTCAACCTTCACAATAGATTCCAGGAACTTACCCACGACCGAGGTTAGGCTGATCAGTTTGTAATTTTCTGTCTTTTGCCTTATTCCTTTTTTTAAACAGGGTGTCAGGGAGATACAAAATGGCGGTGACCCAGGAGGTATGAGACTGCATAGCTCTGCCCAAGACACGGGCAAAGTGGGGAAACCAGCCTCACCACACCTGTTAAATGGTTTAAACCAGTTTTTGCCCAGGAGCCTTGGCCATTCTACATAAAACTTTAGAATTTGATGCTTTTTAAAATGACCGAAGGCAAAGGTTCTCGCAGTTCACACCGGAGAGGGACCCCTCCCCCAACCCCGCAGCAACACAGACGTCTGCGGCTGCCCCGGGGGACTCACCTGCAGGGGTGAGCCTGATCTCGGAGCTAGTTAAACTCCGAGAGAAGATTGATACGTCCATTGAAGAGACCCAGTCCAGGTGGGAGTCAGTCTCGGTCATACTGCAGAAACATGACTAAGAGATCGAGAAACTCGGGCAGTGTGTTGGGGAGAGCGGGGTAACAGGCCATGGCCTCCAAGACCACTGCTGAGTCATCCATGGGTCAGGTCTGGGTTCTGGAAAATCGAGTCCCGAATTTAGAGGAACATATTGATGACATCGGAAATCCAGGTCATTGGAAACACATTCGGTTGCTTGGCCTTCCCGAACGGGAGGAGGAAGGCCCGCTTGTTGATTTTCTGGAGCAATGGCACCCACAGTTGCTGTAACTGGAGTCAGAACTGGGCCAGGTGTGGGCTGAATTGGCCCACCGGTTTGCTGTGCACCGGAAGGGGTCAGACCAGCGACCCCGCCCAGTCCTAGTTCAACTACAGCATTACAGGGAAAAATACATGCTGCTAGAGGCCTCCATAGTCTCGGGGAAGGATTCTCATGCCATGATATACAAGAGCTCCAGGATAATGCAGTTCCAGGACTTTTCTCCGTCTGTGGACCGCAAGAGAAAGGCATTTGATGAGGCGAAGAAGCGTCTGAGGGATTTAAATATTCAATATTCTGTGCAATATCCGGCAACGCTGTGCTGCAATCATGGAAGATCTGTGCATAAATTCGGATCACCAGAAGAAGTAAACGAATTCCTGGATGCTCTCAAGTAGATTGTGGGACTTGAACTGTATGGATAATGACTTTATTTTGCCCTCCTTTTGTTTTTTTCATCCTCCTTTCTTCCTCTTTCTCTTCTCCATCTTTCCTTGGTGGGTGAGGGTGGGGGTAGTGTGTGGATCATTCCTTATCCTTTCTATGGACTCTTATCTATAGCTCTGGGTTTTTAAAAATTTGTTTGCTTATTACTTGCTGGGATTGTAATTTTGTAATTTTATGTATTTTCATCTTGTGTTGTTTTGCTATGTGTATCCAGGTGATGGTGTCGGGGGGGGGGGTGGAGTGGGAGGGTCACCCATCTTTAACTTCTGTCCTATAAGACATTGGAATTTATTTGCTCTAATTTATAATGCCTTGTCCGAGGGCATGTCTCTGGCTGGGACATGTTATGGCGGGATTATTGGAAGGTAGTAGTGCCTCCTGTGAACAAGGGGGAAAGTCTCCGTTTAAGTATGTTTTATGTTATTTGTTTTTAGGAGTAGTTCTTAGTTTTTTTTGATTTAGCTGTTTTAAAGAGTGTTTTATGTGTGAATCATTTTTGGTTTTATTCAATGTCTTTGGGTGGGGATCTCCCTCCTGGGACGATCATGACGAGTCATTTGTTTTGGTGGTGCACCTGGAATGTCAAGGGGAGCCACTCACCAATCAAAGGAACAAGATATTATCAAGTCTTAAAAAAGAAAGGGCGGATGTCACCCTTCTATAGGAGACATATCTACTTGATAAGGAGCATTCGAAGCTGCAATAGGGTGGTTTCGGCGAGGTGTTCTTTTCATCTTTCAGATCAAAAAGTAGGAGAGTAGCCATTCTTATTCGGAAGAATCTTCCCTTCAAATGGTAAGCCAGATAAAAGATGACTCTGGATGGTATATATTAAGTTATACACTAATACATGGAAAGGAATCTGGGATTTTGAATCTTTATTGCCCCCCGGTGCACACTTTTAAATTTGTAATGGAAGCGTTCTCCAAGTTGATGGCTCTCGGGGTGCACCACATAATTATAGCGGGGGATTATAATTGTATCATCGATCCAGGAGTGGCCAGAATACCTAAGAGCTCTGCGGGTATATCTTTGAGATTTAGGCAGTTGGCGGATCTGAATGTGGAGTTGGGGCTGGTAGATGTGTGGAGGTGTCTTCACCCGGAGGCTAGAGACTTTATTTTTTATTCTAACCACACAACTGCCATACCGGAATCGATATGCTTCTGTCCCCTCAACACTTTTGAATTCAATATTGTTTTGTGAAGTTGGTAATATATATATTTCCGACCATGCCACAGTATAAATGGAGGTTAAGACTAGTGATGATGAGATAGCTTCCCGACAATGGCATATGGACCCTTTTCTATTGAAGGATAGTAAGCATATAAAATATTTCTTGAAGAATTTAAAACATTCTGGGATATCAACTCAGGCACGGCTAGTAACCCGTCGGTGATGTGGGAGACTGCTAAGGCACACGCATGAGGCTTGGTTATCTCATATTCTGTGCCCCGGAAAAGACAAAAGGGAGAGCAACAGTGTCTGCTCGAGGCTTGCCGGAAGTTGGCTAAGACAGCATATGTGGATAGACCCTCCATTACTAAACTACAGCGGGTCACAGCACTTAGGGTAACCTTGAATACCTTAATCAAACAGCAAAGAGGGAGATAATACTGGCAGAGCAGAGATTATTTGAATACAGTGACAAGCCTGGCAGGTATCTAGCATAACTTGCCAGAAAGAAGAAGGCTGCCCAAGCCTTTCTGTCTTTCGAAAGAGTAATGGTACCTTGACCTATGATCGTAAAAAAGATCAATGCAGTCTTTAGAAGATTCTATTTCGAATTTTATAGGCCACAGGGCTGTGAGGATAGAACAAGGAAGATAAAGAGATTTTTTTTAAAAAAAAGCCTTGCCCTCCTGGCCCTAACCTGGAAGCAGATATTGTTATTCAATGCCCACCTAGCAACTCAGGAAATACAGGAGGCAGTGATGCAACTCCAGAGTGGCAAAGCGCTAGGACCAGTTGGATTCCAGGCTGAGTTCCATCACGAATTGATTGGGGAATTGGTCGGGCCACTTATAAATATGTATAATTACTCACATAGTCTGGGCTGCCTCACGCCTTCTCTGAGAGAAGCAAATATTTGTCTCATTCTCAACAAGGAAAAGGCTCCAAATGACTGCTCTTCATATAGACCTATATCCTTGTTGAATGTGGACTTTAAAATTCTCTCAAAAGCGTTGTCATGAAGACTGGAGAGGGTTTTGCCATTCATTATTAAAGAAGGCTAGATGGGATTTATAATGGGTCGCAGATCAACTAATAACACTAGAAGAGTCTTAAATATGGCACAAGCCAGCCAGCAGGGAGCGATGCCAGGATTAGTTGTCTCCCTAGAGGCAGAGAACGCATTCGATCGGGTAGAATGGCCATATCTCGTTTATATGCTGGAATGGTTTGGTGTTGGAGAGGTCTTTACTAAATGGGTTACAGTATTATATAATGATCCCAAAGCAGCGGTGATCACCAAACGTTTAAGTTCAGATAGCTTTCACGTTGGCAGAGATTGTCATCAGGAATGCCCTGTCTCACCATTATTATTTCCACAAGTGATTGAGCCGTTGGTGGAATCTGTACGAGCTGACCTTCATATAATGGCTCCGGAAGTTGAATCGGGTAAGCACAGAATTACTCTCTATGCAGTTGATGTCCTCCTATTCTTAAATAATCCATTGACATCTGTGCCCCGCTTAATTCAAGTGGTTAAATTATTTGGCAAGTTCTCAGGTTATAAAATCAATTTGTGAAATCAGAGGCCATGCTGCTGTGAGGTCTTGCCAGTATATCCAATTTTCCGAATGAATCCCGTTTTGCCTTTGGGTGGTCACTGGGAGGTTTTCTTTACTTAGGTATTTTTAATACTCCGGCGTTTGGTCAACTATATAAAGTCAATTATACACATTTATTGGAGGAATTATGATAGGACCTTCAACGCTGGGAAGATCTCCCAATATCCTGGCTCGGTAGAATAGCTTTGCTCAACATGAACATCCTACCTGGCTTTTTATACGCTATGAGAATGCTCCCCTTGATGCTGCCGAGACAAGCGCTGCGTAAGCTTTATGGTTGGCTCGGCTCCTTTATTTGGAGTCATAGACGGCCCCTTATTAAATTAGAAAAGCTGCAGCTTCCACAAGTAAGGGGTGGGCTGGATTTTCCGGATTTGAGGAGGTACCAATTGAGCTCTCTATTACCTACGTAGCTGATTGGGTCTCTTGTGATCCACAATCAATCTGGTTCGATATTGAAGCATCCCAAGCAAAATATCCCCTCATCAATCTACTATTTATGGACAAGTTGAGAGTTATTACGTATCATTGTAAAAATCCTATTGTATTAAATACAATCAAAGCCTGGACGATAATGCAACAGGATGAGGGTAACCTACAAAAATCCTCCCCCTATACCCCTATAGTGGGAATGTTGGGATTCCAGCCAGGTCTGAGTGGTGCTGTATTCAGAATCTGGGAGTCAAGAGGTATCTCCTGTTTGGGAGACCTGTTCGATGGGGAGTCATGATGTCCTTCAAACAGCTGCGTCAGAAGTTTGGGCTGCATAGCAAAGATCTTTTTCGATATTTTCAAATAGGAGACTTTATACAAAAGAAGACCATGTTGATAATTGATCCTTTTAAATCGGATAGGGAAAGGAGAGTGCGTCGGCCAATGGGTCCGCCCGTGGTCAGTACTCTCCACCATAAACTATTTAATAAGGTATCAAAGGACATGGAATGGTTATATAAAATCTCGAGTCAAGAATTGGGGATGGAATTCTCCTTAGAGTTGTGGGAGGACGTCTGGAAAAACGTTAGGAAGATGTCTATTTGTAACAGAACTCAGGCTATCCAATTCAAGATACTTCATTGGGCTCAGATGGTACCTGAGTGACTTGTAAAGTTCAAAGCAGGAGCATCTTCAATGTGTCCCATATGCAAAACAGAAGTTAGTACTCTCAGGCATTGTCTGAGGACATGCCGTAAGATCTGCATGTGTTGGGACAGAGTAGCGAATGCCTTGGCAAAGATTTTGGTTACTGAGATTGGGTGGGACCCAGTGCCTCTACTTTTGGGCTCCCCAAATTTCCCTTCTTTGGATGTATACGGGAGGAAATTATTCATTATCCTTTTCTTTCGTCCGGGCAAAAACGTTTTAGTGAATTGGATATCCGAAGGTGCCCTCGGGCTTTCAAATTGGCACAGGATAATCATGGAATATATCCCCCTTGACTTCCTTATGAATATGGTGAACCAAAAGACGGAATTATTTTATAGAACATGGCAGACCTTTTTAAACTCCATTGACACAGATATATCAGCCACATTGTTCAGTGCCTTTGCTTAGCTGTGGGGATAGTTCTGGCTGCTTCTGGGACTCCTGGGAGGAGGAGTCCTGTATCAGTACGGGTTCTGTTATGAAGTAATATAAATTTTAAAACATATGTATCGAGTTATTTATTTACTTATTTATTTTCTTTTCTCCTTTTGTTTAGTTTTAGTAATGTAGGATATCCTATTTTATGGTTTGCCAATTTGGAGAATAGATTAGTAGTTTGTTTTTTAAATTCTATATTTGGCTTGTTATTATATTGTAAAGCAGAATACACCAGTTTGTACTATTTTTGTACTTTTGTAAAAAAAATTCAAAAATCTTGTTTTTATTAAAAACAAACAGGGTGTCACGTTCGTAATTTTCTTGTCTTCTGGGACCCTCCTTGATTCCAATGATTTCTGGAATATCACCATTCATGTCTCCATCCAGCTTATTTACCCATTTAGTTTTTCGGCAACTTCTCCTAAACAGCTCTACCTCCTCACTCTCTTGAATTTTTCGGATATTATTCATGTCTTCCGCTGTGAAATCTGGCAAGAAATAATTATTCAGTTTCTCAACTATTATTTGTTCCACGCTACTATCAGTCCAGCGTCATTTTTCCAGTGCCCCAGTATCTATTTCTGCTTCCCGTTTTTGCCCTTAATTTATCTAAAGAGACTCTTTCAGTCATCCTTTCTATCACTGGATAGCTTACCCTCATATTTAATCTTCCCCCGCTTTATTTCTTATTTTGTTGCGTCCTGTTCCTCTTTGTAAGCTTCCCAATCCTCTGGTTTTCCCACTGCCATTTGCCATGTTAGCTGCTTTCTCTTTTTCTTTTACCCTAGCCATGCATTCCCCAGTCATCCATGGATGCCTCATCCTCCCTGTACAATGCATCTATTACCTCGGGATGAATCTCTGCTGCGACTCCTAAATTGCTCCAAGAAACTCCCGCCATTACTCTTCCACTGTCTTTCATGCTCGGCTCCTCTCCCAGTCAATTCCACCCAGCCCCTCCCTCATGTCTTTGTCGGTGCCTTTATACAGCTGTAATATTAACTCTGATTCTACTTTCTTCCTCTCAAATTGAAGTTTAAGTTCAATCATATTACGATCACTGCCTCCGAAGTGTTCCTTCACATTAAGCTTCCTTCTCACGTCTGACTCACTGCACAACACTAAATCCAGGATTGCCGTTCCGTTGTTGCCTGCACCATAAGCTGCTCCAAAAATCCATCGTGTAGACATTCCAAAAATTTCTTTCCTTGCAAACCACTACCAGTCTGATTTTCCCAATCCACCTGCATATCGAAATTCCCCCACTCATTGTAACTTTGCCTTTTCTACATATATTTTCTATCTCCTGGTCTATCATGCGCTCCAACTTCTGACTATGATTCAAAGGCCTGTACATTACTCCAACTATGGTTTTACACATTTGTGGTTCCTCAATTTTGCCCACACACATTCCACACCATCTGACCCTACATTGAGTAATGGGAACTGAGTGATAGGACTGAAACACTCTTTAGCTTTGTCTTAAATTTATAGTTTAGACATGGAATAAAAATATTTCATTTTTAATTACTTTGAAATGTCGCCACAGTGTGTTCCTTTGGCCAAATATTCTGTCTGTATTAGGGAAGAACACAAACTGTTGAAACTGTTGGAGAAGGAAGATAAGAAGAGGACATGAGTCTATAAAGAGATATAGGTTGGCCCAAGTGAACAGGCAAATATTGGTGTATGGATCATAGTAGGAAAAATGTGTCTGTGCTCAAAGATATTGGCAGGTTGAATGGAAACGTAATGTATTATTTCAGTGGAGAGATTGGCTTTTGGCGCAGAGGAACCAGGCATCTTGGTTACAAAATAAAAACTTTACATGTACATCAAACGTTTAGGGAGATAAGATATATGTTGAATCTTTCTGACACAGAATACATTTAAAAGTAGGGGCGATTTTCTTCGGAACTACAATGGCCACAATGATATGAAATGCAATCCATAGAAGATTCACTCAGCTGACCCCTGGGAGGAGCGTATATTTCTGGAGGAAATCTTGAATTGACTGGCCTTGGATCTGCTGGGCTTTAGGCGAACAACATGTGATCTTGTTGAACCCCAGAATATTCCAAGTAGTCTTTCAAGTTGAATTCTGAAACAATGTTTCAGCTTGTATGAGAGATTACCATGATTGGATGGTATAAAACTGAAGAATGTCTCTGTTAAGAAGTTGGCGATTTGGTGTAATCATCTCATTGTGTTGTGTCTTTGTGGAATTCTCTTCCCAGATAGCGTTGGAGAATACGACACTGAATATTCCTAAGGCAGAGGCAGGCAGACTATTGACTAAGAATGACGCACTAACATTGTAAGAGCAAAGGAGGAATGTGTGATTGAGGTCACAATCAGATCATCCACGACTTTATCTAATGACGGAGCTGTTTTGATTCCTTACTCCTGATGTTAGTTTCTACATTTCAAAGACAGTGACAAGCTCATCAGATCAATAAAATGTCCTCGTTGTTTAAAATTATTAGAAATTCGGATTGTCTTTTTAGTTCATTTGGGATTTAAATGGAGGTAGACCAGCATTAATTGTCCTTAAGAAGTTCCAGTCCAGTTGGTGTTAGTCCATCCAAGTGGCTGTTGAGAGAGAGTACCAGCAGTGCATCTCATGTACTGGTTTAACTGGGAGTAAATATTACTGGTGTTAAACAAACTGCCACGTTGTGATGAACAGCTCATAGGATAACAGACTCTTTGTCAATACACATATATGGGAAGGAATTTATTAGTCTTCAGAGAAATAACAACCTTACACGAGAAATCTATATAATAATGAAGCGAAGTCTGTTTCTTGGTGAACTTAAAATAATGGTGTCAAACAGCTGGAATAATGTGGATGCTGTGTTGGACGATTCTTACACTGAGCATGTGAATTATCCTGGATGATTTCAGAGATGGCTGGGCTGTCCTAGGTTGAGTAAGTGCTGATACTCCATGGGATGATGCTTGTTTGTAATCTCGCCACTTACTGAGTACAGTTCGATTTAACAAACCAACAAGTCCAATTGGCTGCTGCTTCAGAATATACCAAAGCTTTCATGGCTGCCACCACATGGAATCATGTAATAAAGACAAGGCCCATCGAGTCTGCACCACCCTGTGCTGATACAAGTGTTTTATAACGTTTGTGAGGTTACCTTCCTGAACCACGCTCCCAGGCAATACACTTTTGACACATATCAGGCTCTCTGTTCAAAACAGATTTCACAAATTTCTCTTTCACTTCAAACGTATTTCCTCTTGTTTTTGACCCTTTAGCTAAGGGGAATAGTTGTTATCTGTTCAGTCGTCCCATACCTCTCATGCTGTAATACACTTCTGTCAGGTTCACCCCTCACTCTTCTCTGCTCCAAAAGCAAATGCAACGGATCTTCATGGTTTGACTTCCCTCTTGTTTTGTTACATCTTCCAAAGTGCAGCATCTCGCATATTTCAGAGTTACCGTTTATCAGTCATTGATCTGACCATCTGACAATCCCTTTGTACCCTCTTGTAAACAACACATTCCTGATCTTTGTGACCCACCCGGCTAATCATTGTGTCATCTATAACATGGTTCATCATTCTCCAACATCTCCTCCATCTCCCATATTCTTATCATCAACATTTATGAATTTCAGAAACAAACCTTGATTTTCTTCCTGTTCTACAGATGTTGTTGCAGAATTGGGAATTCCAGTCTCTTGTTTTTTTTTTCTATTTTGGTGAATTTACAGCATGAATCAGCTGTGCTCTTTTGTGAGGGAGCCACAAATTTTATTTTGGATATCGAGCTGAATTCTGCTTTTATACTCTACCCCTCCGTATGTTTTATTCATATGGCTTGGACATCATAAACCTTTGACTAACTTTTGGCACCTTGCCCTGCAATATTTCCATTTTATGCGGGCCTGCAGCTTATTCTTTACAACATTCATTGCAATAGTCAAAGATAAAAGAACTTTTTAATCTGAAGGATGGACACAGACTCATTCATTAATTTTGTTTGAAAGAACTAGAGCAATGATGATAAGGATTGATTTAAATTCTGGATTATAAACACACTATAGAAGATCAATTCATGTTCTCATTTCAACGTTGAATTGGAAGCAAATTAAAAGAACAAATACCCACCATTTTGAATATTGTTTAAAACGTGATGTCGTGTTGAAATAATGCCTTAAGGAAGACTGTGCATCAATTTTCTTTTGAATATTGCGAGGACATTGTTCTAACAAACAGTGTTCTTGTCCTTTGCTCTTTAATCTTTCAACTGATCTTCCCGTTTCATTTGAGGTGAGATCAGAGTGACTTCCCTTTCAATCGAAGCAGGACTTGACTGAGGGTGGAATCAAGGACCCTGAGCAAAACTGTGATTAATGGGAATTAGAGAACATTCTGCACTGGGAATGGGAACAAGAGAAAAATTTGTCTCTGAAAAGTATCTTCCAAATTGCATGTCATCCTGACGAGGCACTAATTTTTCTGTTCCTTCACAAGTATGTGTTAAAAATCTTGGAATGCCCCTACAAACAGCTCTGTCTCGATCTGCATCACTTTGGATTGAGGAGTTAAAACAGAGCAACTCTGTGTCGCTTATTCCAGAGTAATTGGGGATGACAAATAAAGTCTGCCCTTGCTAGTGTCTTCCAAAACCCTGGATGAATATGTCCTGTTAAAAATACAAAGATATTTTATGTTTTCATTGCTGTATGTAAACTTTCGGAAAGGTAAGACCTTGCTGGATGAGTATGATGCCTGTGACATCAGGAGCATGATAAGACATTGATAACAATTGGGATCAGTACTTCAATCAGTTACTTTCAGAGGATTGATCATGTGATGTCATGACCACCGAGTTCAACATTTTCATAATGCATTATGACAATGGCAATAAACTATCGGTATTTGGGGAGCTGTCAGGCACATAGTTTTTCATTTTTCATTCAAAAACCATAACCAAATTCTTGAGCGTCAACAGAAATGGCAGCTTCGCTGTTCCCTTTCAGATCATACAAATCTCCACTGTCCAGAAGAATAACTAAATTGAAAGTTCAGGAAAACATTTGCAAGTTCTGAACAGAGGGAAACACAATTAACGTTTTGAGTCTGATATGAGTTTTTCAGAAGAGGACCATATCAGATTCAAAATGCTGCCTCTGTTTCTACCTCCAGATCCTGACACAGCTGTGGTGTTTTGTCACTGTTTACTGTTCAGAACACAGAACATAGAACATACAGCACAGAGCAGGCCCTTCAGCCCACGATGTTGTGCCGACCATTGATCCTCATGTGAGGTAAACCTAATGTACGAACTCTCAAATTTCTGTGACCATATGCATGTCCAGCAGTCTCTTAAATATCCCCAATGACCTCGCTTCCACAACTGCTGCTGGCAACGCATTCCATGCTCTCACAACTCTGCGTAAACAACCAGCCTCTGACATCCCCTCTATACTTTCCGCCAAACAGCTTAAAACTATGACCCCTCGTGTTAACAATTTCAGCCCTGAGAAAATGTTTCTGGCAATCAACTCTATCTATGCCTCTCATTATCTTGTACACTTCAATTAGGTCCCCTCTCTTCCTTTTTTTTCCAACGAAAAATGTCCGAGCTCAGTCAACTTCTCCTCGTAAGATAATCCCTCCATTCCAGGCAGCATCCTGGTAAACCTCCTCTGAACTCTCTCCAAAGCATCCACATCTTTCCTATAATAGGGCGATCTGAAGTGGACACAGTATTCCACGTGCGGTCTAGCCAAAGTTTTATAGAGATGCAACAAGATCTCACTGCTCTTAAACTCAATCCCCCTGTTCATGAAAGCCAAAACACCGTATGCTTTCTTAACAATCCTGTCCACCTGGGTGGAAATTTTAAGGGATCTATGTACCTGCACACCAAGATCCCGCTGTTCCTCCACACTGCCAAGAATCCTGCCTTTAATCGTGTACTCAACTTTCAAGTTCGACCTTCTAAAATGCATCACCTCACATTTATCCAGTTTGAACTCTATCTAACAACTCTCAGCCCATCTCTGCATCCTGGCAATGTCACGCTGCAGCCTACAATAGGCCTGTATACTGTCAACGACACCACTAACCTTTGTGCCATCTGAAAACTTGCTAAACCATACTTCAATCTCTAATCCAAGTCATTAATAAAAAATTACAAAGAGTAGAGGCCCAAAAACAGCTCTGTGGAACACCACTCACCACTGACTTCCAGGCAGAATTTTTTCCTTTCAGTACCACTCGCTGTCTTCTGTCGACTAGCCAATTCTGTTCCAGACAGCTAAATTTCCCTGTGTCCCATTCCTCCTGACCTTTTGAACGAGCCGACCATGGGGAACCTTATCAAATGCCTTACAGAAGTCCAGATGCACAACATCCACTGCTCGATCCTCATCAACCTGTCTAGTAACATCCTCAAAGAACTCTAAGGGTTGTGAAGCATGACCTGCCCCTCACAAAGCCGTGCTGACTGCCTTTAATCAATCCATGCTCTTCCAGATGGTCATAAATCCTACCACTCAGAATCCTTTCTAACACCTTGCAGATGACAGACGTGAGACTGACTGGTCTGTAATATCTGTGGATTTCCCTATTTCCTTTCTTGAAGAGAGGAATTACATTTGTCTCCCTCCAGTCCTCCAGTACGAATCCTGTGGAGAGTGAGGATGCAAAGATCTTCGCAAGCGGTGAAGCAATCACATTTCTCGCTTCCCAGAGCAGCCGAGGACAAATCTAGTCTGGCCTTAGTGACTTGTCAATCTTAATGTTTGTCAAAATGTTCAACACATCAGCTTCCTCAATCTCTATCTGTTGCAGCATGCTTTCCTGCTCCTCAATGGTTTCATTCACTACAAGGTTCTTTTCTTTCATAAAGACAGAAGCAAAAAAAAACTCATTTAGGGCTTCCCCTACCTCCTCAGACTCTATACACAAGTTCCCTATGCTATCCTTGATCGGCCCTACTCTTTCATTGATCATTCTATTACTCCTCACATATGTGCAAAATGCCTTTAGATTCTCCATAATCCTTCCTGCCAAGCCTTTTTCCTGCCCTCTCCTGGCTCACCTCAGACCATCCTTGAGCTCCTTCCTCGCCTGCCTGTAATCCTCTAGAGCTGAGCAAGACCCTTCACCTTATGTAAGCTGCTTTCTTTCTTTTGATGAGAAGCTCCACTGCTCTTGTCATCCAAGGTTCCTTTATCTTACCCCTTCTTGTCTGTCTCAGAGGAACACATTTATGCATCACTCGCAACAACTGTTCCTTAAACAGTCTCCACATGTGTATCGTGTCCTTTCCATGGAACAATTGCTCCCAGTCCATTCGTCGCAATGCAGTTTGATAGTATAATAGTTTCCTTTTCCCCAACTAAATATCCTTCCATTGTGCCTGCTTCTTTCCTTCTCTATAGCCATGTAGGATATGAGGCAGTTGTGGTCACGATCACCAGAATGCTCTCCCACCACAAGATCTGATACCTGCCCCGGCTCATTGCTGAGCACCAAATCCGAAATGTCCTCTCCCCTCGTCGGCCTGTCAACGTACTGAGTTAGGAAACCCTCTTGAACGCACCTTACAAAAACAGCTCCTTCCAAATCATCTACTGGAAGGAGGTTCCAATCAATATTGGGAAAGTTAGTCACCCATTACAACTACCCTATTCCATTCACACCTTTCCAACATCTGCCGACCTATGCTTTCTTCAATCTCCCTGCTTCTATTGGGGTGCCTGTAATTAACCGCTAATGAGGTGATTGCTGCCTTACTGTTCCTAATTTCCACCCGTACTGTCTCAGTAGGCAGACCCTCCTCGATAATGGTAACTTCTGTAGCTGTGATACCCTCTCTGAGGAGCAGTGCTACACCACCTCCTCTTTTTTACCTCCTCCCTATTCTTTTTAAATGTTCTAAACCCTGCAACATCCAGCATCCATTCCTGCCCCTGAGAAACCCACGTCTCTGTTATGGCCACAACATCATAACTCTAAGCTCATCACTTTTATTCACATTTTCCCCAGTATTTCCTAGGAACAGTGACTCCGTTTTGGGGGACGGGGCGGGGAGGGGGGCATGGTGTCTGTGTTATCATGACTATCTCTCAGTACCAGGGACCCGGTTTGAGGGGAGGGGGAGGGAGGCATGGTGTCTCAGTGGTTATTACGACTGTCTCACAGTACTAGGGCCCCGGTTTGAGTGGTGGGGGTGGGGAATTGGGAAATGGTGTCTCAGTGGTTAACACGGCTGTCTCAAAGTACCAGAGAACAGATTTGGGGCGGGGGAAGGGGGGCATGGTTTCTCAGTGGTTAGTACAGCTGTCTCACAGGAAAAGGGACCCGGTTTTGGGGGAGGGGGGCATGAAGTCTCAGTGGTTAGCACGTCTGTCCCTCAGTACCAGGGACCCGGTTTTGGTGGAGGGGGAGAGGGGCATGGTGTTTCAGTGGTTAGCACGGCTGTCTCACAGTACCATGGACCCCATTTGGGGGGTGGGGGTGGGGGGCATGGTGTTTCAGTGGTTAGCACGGCTGTCTCATAGTAGCAGGGACCCAGTTTGCTTCTGCCCTCAGGACTTTTTGTGTGGAATTTTCTCATTCTCCCCGGGTCTGCAAGTGTTTCCTCGAGGTGCTCCAGGTTCCTCCCACAGTCCCACCAATCATGTGCAGCTCGGTGTAATAGACATGTGAGATACAGGGGTAGATTAGTAGTCGGGAAATGCAGGAGTAGTGTATGAGGTGGGTCGGGGAGCAATGCTTTTCAGTTTGTCAGTGTGGATTCGAAAGGTCTCTGTCCCATAAAGTAAGGGAAAATATGTTAAATCAAACAATGGAAGGTACTGGAAGCCTGAACCAAATAGAAACAGAGTGTAGGGGAAATGGAGCAGGTTGGGCAGAGTGTGGCGAGAGAACAACAAAGTTAACACCGTGAGTCCACTCACCATGTATCAGATCCGAAAGCAGCTGGGAATTAATGTAATGTGTGTTGGTGAGGTGAGATAAATATACGGGGAAATAGAGAGATAGAATACATAAACAAAGGGATTATTGATAGTCAGCTGGGATGGAAATAAAATGTGACATTATTTTAATTTATTTTTCACCTCCTCCCATATTCCTGAGTTTAATGCCCGTGTGGGCACATATGCACGTCCCTGTTTGAAGTGAATTCTGTCCCCTCGATTTCTTTCCTCAGCGTGGCAATCTTCTTTCCTTTATGAATGGGACATGTTTGATGTTGGTTGCGCCAGAGTTTATTTCTCTTTCCTATTTGCTCTTGAGAAGCTGTTGGGGGACTGCCTTTCTGAACCACTGTACTTCGATGTGCTGTCGGCTGCTAGTGCTCAGGTCTATCTGGTTTCACCTCTTTGAGATCTTGTAGATCTTGATAACTGAATGGTTGACTTGGCCATTTCAAAGGGCATTTGAGAATCTACCATTGCTGAGGGTTTGGAGTAACATGTAGGTCAGACCAGTGACGATAGCAAGTTTCCTTCCCTGAGCAACACTAGTGAGTCAGGGGTTATTAGTTTTAACAACCATCAATGTTTCATTAGATTGTTACTTCCAAATAATTTATTGTATTACAATTCTGCCATCTGCGATAGGGAGATTGAAGGTACCTATGTCCCTGGATTTATTGTCTGGCGAAAATAACACGAGACCATCACCCCGCCCCACCCCCCCCCCCCCCCCCACCCCCCAACAACTCCATCAGAAATACCAGTGTTGCTATTATCATGACAGGTAAAGAAAATTGTGCAGTTACATTGTCAAATACTTCCATGGAGAAAAAAGCTGTTAATATTTCAGGTGACCGCAACAATGCAGAGATCCTATGGATCTTCAGCCCAGAATAGAAACTGAAGCTAAAAGCATTTTTAACATTGAGTGGATGTGCCTGTCTACAGCGTTTTGACTTGTTCCTGTCGTGGAAAGTCAGTGGAGGTTCTGTGGATGATTTTCTCGGATTTGTGGTATCAGCTGCTGCGATCATTCAGGACGATTCGAGTGTCTAGTGTTCCCACTCTGGACAAAGTGTGGGCACTGCACTTAGAGAGTGTCTGGGTCTACAGGGAGGAGCAGGACACGGATCTTTTTCTGAAACTTCTACAAATATTTCCCAATGACATATTTTTCCAGATGCAAAGTTTGAAGCCAGTTTATTTCAACAATGTGGAGGTCTCAGAGCTGTGAACCTCCTTCAGCATATCCAATAGTCTCACACCAGAGAGAGGACTGTACTCACAATCTCCAACAATGGTTTTGTTCTGGAACATTCCAGGCAGGAGCGGGTGACATACCCATTATGCCACAGTGCCATCCTCTCGTGTATTCATGAGGTGACAGAGGCCATCTCTGTCTGGCGAGGTAAATATGTTGGTTCTGTCTCCACCGAGGAAGAAACAGAAAGTCCTCCTGAAATATTAAGGAGCAGAGTGACTGGGGAAAATGAGGAACCGCAGGAAATTAGAATTATTAAAGTGGAAATACTGGGAAAAAACGCATTGTATTGGAGCTTGATAAGTTTCTTGACCAGATGAGTGAAGAATTGAGAGGGTCACAGATTTAGGGCAGGAGAGTTGAGTTTGCTGGATAGATCTGTCCGGAGCAGGAACGGACACAATGGGTCAGTGGCTTCCTTCTGTACTGTCAATTCCATAGCTCTATGAGGGAGGTCAAAGTCGGTCAAAGCGCTTTATATTATCGAAAGGGTCCTGCAGATTTGAAAGTAGCTACTGTTGTCGTAAATACTTAAAAGAGGAGAGGGAGAGAGAAAGGAACAACAGATTATCAACTGATTGATAAATTGATGTCAGTTATGAGGAAAATATTAGATTTTTTTGTCATTAATAACAACTAGATCTTTGGAGAATGATGATATGATTTGCAGAGTCAGCCGACATTCAGGGAAGGGAAAATCGTTTTTGCTCAACTAGTAGGAGTTTTGGGAGGATGTAGATTGTGACATCGACAAAGGAGAACCAATGGGAATGGTGTCTTTGAATTTTCAGAAGGCATTTGAATGGTGAGCGAAGAACGTTAGAGTCCTCCAGTAAGGGGTGAATATACTAATTGGATTGAGAATTGGATAATGGGGAGAATACAGAGAGAAAGGTCCTGCTTTGAACTGAAGATCATTGCTCGTAGGGTATCAAATGTATCAGTTCTTGGAACACAGCTGTTCACAAGGCAAAAAAGTAATTTGAATGTGGCCCTTTCCATTTTGTATTGGTTAGAAGATGAGAGGTTGGGAACTGCCAGATAGAAGGTATTTTCTTGAGACTTTGCACAAAACATCCATTTTCTATTCTCACCTTCAGCAAACCACATTAAAGTGACACGTTTCTACCACGAGCAATAGAGCCAGGAGGAACAACAGGCAGCCGTCTATCTGTGGGGTATCAGTAACATCCTCCTATTTCTGAATAAGTAGCTTGACATGCTGCATTGCCTCGTCCTGGTCATATGGAAGTGGCTCAAGGGCCTTACTGAGCGACTCCTGGTTCCTCTTTAACACTTTTGTGCTATCTCCACTCATTCCCTACTTGTGTAATAGGCAGAAAGGACTGAATGGGCTTATCCAATAGTTTCAATGGGTTGAATGGCGTTCTTATATTCCGTTAAAACCAGTGTGAGGTGCTGAATGAGCTCCTCATGTTTAACTGTGGAGATGAGCAATGTCTAGCAGGACTGTTATATGAATGTTACCAACAGCACAATTTAAATGCTAACAAGGTCTTGCAGCACGTGGACACAGACTGCTTCAGCGGCAGAGAGGTGACAACTTATTCTGAACATTATGTGATCTTCAGAGAACATCTCCCACTTCTGACCGTATGCTCTGGGAAAGATGTTGAAGCAGCTGAAGAAAACTACCTACAGGATGCCTGCAGAGATGTCCTGTGACTGAGATGGTTGATCTTCAACAAACACAAGCATCTTCCCTTGTGCTCTGAATGGCCTCTAACCAATTGGGAGTTTACACATCATTCCCATTGCATCCAATTCTGTTCGGGTTCCTTGATACCATCCTCAGTTAAATCCTGCTTTGATATCAAGGCCTGCCTTACCTTGTGTTCATATTTTGATTCATATCCATAGGTCATGGTGTGTGTGCGTGGAGTGTTTCCTTCTCACAGAGGGTAGTGACTATCGGGACTTCTCTATTCCAGAGGGTTAAGGGAGATGGATCATTGAGAAGATTGGGGGGGGGGTGTGGGAGGGGGGGTGCACAACGGATATTTGACGCATCAGAGAGTTGATGGCTGCAGGAGTTGGACACAAAAGAGGAGTAGAGGCATTGAGCAGATTAGTCATGATCCTACTTAAGGGAAAGAAATGCCTAAAGGGCTGAATGGCTTATTTGTGTTTCTGTTGTTCTCGCATTCAGTTATTGGAAAGTTATTTCCCTGGAAATCCTGTTATTGAAGATTGCAGTCAGGGAGACCAGATGATTTTGTGAGACACTCTGGGTGAGGTATGGGAGCTGTACACATAATGAATCAGGGTCTGTAACATCACCAACAAATGAACACAGTTCTGTAATGAGAGAGGAGCAGGATGTTTCACACTGGCACCGACGCTTTCTTTTCCCAAGAATATCTTCCAACACCATACCAATCTGTGTGTGACGGTCTTCAGGTGCTAAAAAAAAGTGAGGACTGCAGATGCTGGCAATCAGAGTCGAGAGTGTAGTGCTGGAAAAGCACAGCAGGCGAGGCAGTGTCCAAGGAGCAAGAGAATCGACATTTCGGGCATACGTCCTTTGTCAGGATTCCTGATGAACAGTTTATGCCCAAAACGTTGATTCTCCTGCTCCTTGAATGCTGTCTGACCTGCTGTGCTTTTCCAGCACTACACTATCGAGTCTTCAGGCCCTGAATGGTCTGCTCTGTTTCTGTGTACCAACTTATCGAAGTAAATGATCTCCAAATGCTCTTGTCTGGCAGGTTTGAGGAGCTGAATGGAACATAGGGACGTTGGACTGAGGAGCAGGAGTGGGTAATTAAACACTTTGATACTGTATTAGTGGTGCTGGAAGAGCACAGCAGTTCAGGCAGCATCCAACGAGCAGCGAAATCAACGTTTCGGGCAAAAGCCCTTCACAACACTTTGAGCCTTCTCCAGCAGACAGTAAGACTGTAGCTGATCAGTTTGTGGTCTCAGCCCCAGTTTCCTGTCTGTACTTCATTGTCCTTTACTCTCCAATATCTAATATATAGCTTTTACTAAACGCAAACACACAGGCAATACAAACTTCCGTGGAAGAGCATTTCCCCTCAAACAGCCCTTTGTGAATTACTCCTCATCCATGCTCAGACTGTGGTTAGAGGGGTCACTGTTTTATTTTCTAGTGCCGCTACTCCACTGGTCATTATAAATTTTAAATGCAACCAGGTTGGTATTATGGCCAATGATATAGGTCTCAGACTAGGTCACATTCTTTGTGAGGGACAAATCAGTTCGACATCTTACATTTGCAAAAATAACTCACCTAATCAAAGATACTGAAAGTAAGATGGAAAGATACATGACAAGCAGTTTGGACAGATTTGTGCATTAATATTTATCTTTCAATGCATACACCAACACACTTTGTGCATACACACAGACACATGCGCAGGTGCACACGGACACACCCATACACATGCCTGAAGACAGATAGAAAAAACTCTGCAGAATACCAGCTCGAAAGAGCATTACAAGAAATAGTTAAATTCAAGATAAAAACAAAATAAATGGTATTCTGCCTCTGAGGTTATTCTGCTCACACAAGCTGTTGGCAATCGGATTCCTTCCTGTGACATTTGTTGTTGGCTGAATTCCCTTTTCTTCAGGCAATGTGGAGATTCCAATGAATCCTCAACAGGAATTCTTCATGAATGGTACAGATGACTGACAGGTTTTCACCTCTTATACGTTGCTGTGAGAAGGAAGAAGGAAAGAGAGGGAGCAAAAAGCTGTGGCTTCTCAAGCAGGTTGCATTCTCTCGATCTTTTAGCTGAAATATGTAATAATGTTATCTGACTACGATACTGGATCATGTGAAGCCTCGTTGAACATTCTAGGGATTGTATGACTCCATCCCTGTAATCTGCTCCCAGTAGGAGCAATTTATAAAGCATAATTTGAAGATACGTTTGTACGTGTCCTCATAATTCTTGTCCAATAAATTCATGTCTTCAAAATATCTGTTTTAAAATAAGTACATCGTTCTCTTAAATTTGAATCCTTAGTTCTTGTCTCACATAACCGTAGGAAATGTCCATCAGCTACGCAACTAATACACTATCCTCAAGATCTTATATGGTTCAGTATGAACATCACCCATTCTCAATCCTGAAGTACTCTGGTCCTGTAGAGGTTTATAAAATGACGAGGGGTTTGGAAATGGTGACATTTCCTTGGTTTGGGGAATCCAAAACTAGATCACATAAATTTAAGGCGAGAGGGGAAAGATTTAAAAGAGACAAAAGTGGTAACCTTTTCATGAAGTGTATGGAATGAACTGTCAGAGGAAGTGTTGGAAGCTGGGACACTTACAGTATTTAAAGCCCATTGGTTTGGTGCGTGAAGAAGCAGTGTTCAGTGGGATATGGGCCAAATGCTGGCAAATGGGACTACATTACTTTAGCACATCCAGTTGGCGTGGACAAGTTGGACCAAAGTTTCTGTTTCCATGGTATATGACAGAATAAGGCCTTCATTCCAGGGAAAAAAAAGTGAAGCATTTTTACAAAGACTCGAAAACAATTGAGTATATTTACTATTCAGTTTAGGGAATCATAGCTATGTACAATGTAACTAATGTGGCCTCAGGAATGCCCTGTACAGTTGCAGTAAAATGTCCTGACAGACTTTGTAAAAGTAGAGGCATTCCATCTACCTTCCTAAACACTCGCTACTTTTGCATAATAACTTTGTTTGATGTCTGTACCTGGATTGATAAATCCCTTTGCACACTAAGTTTTGCGACCTCGTGCCATTTAAACAGTTTACATTTTTACCTTTCTTTCACAGTACAAACCTCGGTAGCCCAGCTTATACTGTTTCTGTTGAAGGATTGCACACTAAACTCCCCTGTCTATATCCCATTACAGACCCTCTACCTCCACTTGACATCTGATTGAATGAATATCCTGGTGGCTGAGCTAATTGAACTCCAATACAATCAGTGCCCACATCCACAGGTTCGAAATAGTTGTGGATCTTGCACTGATCTCTGAGGCACTACACGACGTTCAAGTTTTCCAATGTGAAAATAAACATTTATCCCTTATGTCAATTTCCTTGTAGTTACTCAGGGCTCCACGTTCCTATGAAGCAACCGAGAAAGGTTGGACCGCCTCCTCCTGTGCTGTGTATTGTACTCAAACTGCTGAATGACTTCATCCTCTCCTTTATAAATTCTTAGAAGGAACAGAGTTCTCCTCGTGTCTCATTGTACCGATCCTGACTGGCTGAATGGGATCTTCCTCTCTCTGTAACAGCCTCAAGAGGTTGAGAGAGAGAACAACACAGGGGGCAGGAGCAGCAGTTGGCCACTCAGCCCCTCGAGTCTACTGCACCATTCGGAATGTGCATTGTTGTCGTGATTGTAACTACACATCCACTTCCTGTCTGTTCCCAATAAACATGGATTCTCTTGTTCATCAAAGGGCTACGGAACTCAACCTTGAGTGTTTTCAGGAACCCAGTCTTCACTGCTCCCTGGGGATGAGAACACCACAGATCACACAATCCTAAAGAGAAAGGAACATCCCCGTCTCAGTCTGAAATGGGAAGGTCCTTATTCTCAAAATGTGTTCCCCTCAAACCAATCACTACTGTTTCGAAACACAAGGACACAACAATTAGGAACAGATATAGACCATTCAGTCCCTCAAACTTGTTCACATTTCCATTAACTCTCTTCAATCAAATACTTACTAAATGGAGCCTCCACTGAATTTAAAGGAATTTTCCAGATACTATAAGCTCACAAGAGTGTAGGAAATAAGAACATAGAAAAATACAACACAGTACAGCACTTCAGCCTACACTGTTGTGCCTTGCCTTTAGCCTACTTTAAGATAAAACTAAACAACATATCCTTAATTTTAGTATCTTCCATGTGCCTATCCAAGAGTCATTTAACTCTCCCTAATGTATGTGATTTTACTACCACCGCTGGCAGTGCATTCCACGCACCCACCAATCTCTGTGTAAAAAAACCTGCCTTTGACATCTACCAAAACCTTTCTCCAAACACCTTAAAATTATGCTCACCTCGTGACAATCATTTCCACCCTGGGAAGAAGTCTCTGACTATTTACTCTGTTTGTAACTCTCACCATCTTGTTCAGCTCTATCAAGTTTCCTCTCATCCTTCTTTACTCCAATGAGAAAAGCTATAGGTCCCTCAAACTTTCTTCATAATACAAGCCCTCTAGTCCAGGCAGCATCCTGGTAAATCTCCTCTACACCCGTTCTTCAGCTTCCACATCCTTTCTATAATGAGGCGATCAGAACATTTCAAATGTGGTCTCACCAGGGCTTTATAGACCTGCAGCATAATCTCCCGGCTCTTAAACTCAGTCCCAGTGCTAATGAAAGCCAACACAACATACGCCTTGTTAACAACTTAGGTGGCAACTGAGAGACCTACAGACATGGACCCCAAGATCCGTTTGTTCCTCCACACTTCTACAAATACTGCACTTGACCCAGTAATCTGCATTCAAATTCGACTTCCAGAATGAATCCCTTCACAAAATAGGACATTGGAACAGAATTAGACCATTTAACTCCTTAGATCTGCTGAGCCGTTTGATCATGGTTAAAATGTTTCTCAGCCACATTCTCCTGCCTTCACCAACTGACCATTGATTCCCTTATTCACGAAAAACGTACTTATCTCCAACTTAAATAGACCACTGTGTTTTTGTGTAAGTGTCCATCTCTGTATGTATATGTGCTGTGTGTTTAATGTGCCTATGTATCTTTGTATGCATCTCTGTGAAATGATGGCTCCGTTGGTTTGGGGCAAATCCATTGAAATTGAGATAAACCCCTACTCCCCCTCTTCACCTCTACGTCTGTCCCTATTAAGTTTATAGTCATACAATGCCACCCTCTTCTGGTCTCCCCATGACGCTGCACAAGTGTCAGTTTTTTTCTCTCTGTCAGAGGACATCAAATACTGTGAATCTCTCACATTGCACGGCTGTTTGGCTTTGCAAATATCTCTGGAGGCACAGAACAGTTTTGTCTGATACCTAGATATATTACCATCACCACTGGGTCAGTTTCAGGACTTTTCAATCCTTTCTCACTTACACCTTGTAGGGGTGAATTATAAAATATTTCAATTTAAAGAACATGTAATAAATTCATCGCATCACCTTTCAGATGGTTTGGTCAGAATTGCTTGGACGCAGTTGCAGTGGAAATACTCTTTAAGGTGTACACTCTGTGTAACGAATAATCTTCAAAGACAAATCACTTCCACATTGCAGAGCGAGCACAGATATTACTCAGGAGCATTCGCGACTCTGAGTGTCCTCAGTGCAATGGTGATCCTCCCTATATCCAAGTCTGTGTGTGTGTGTGCGTGTGTGTGTGTGTGTGTGTGTGTGTGTGTGTGTGCATGTGCAGATGGTGCTGTCAGTTTGGATCGTGCTATAATCTACCTCCCTCTCCCCACCTCCTATTCTGAATCCCTTCTGGTTTTCTCCCTCCACTGCCATTAATGCAGTAGAGTGTGAAGGCCAGCAGAGGTGGACACTGCATCACTTTAAACTCCACAGAGGCTGGCAGATCTGCACACGGCACACGGATACGCACAGAGACACGCAGATACACACAGGTATGAATATAGATACACAAGCACACATAGAGACTGGTGCGGTCACACAGATACTAAAGCAGACACACAGAGACAAATGCCAATACACTGATGCACATGCACACACAGATATACAGGCATCTGAACAGACAGATCACAAACACTGATGCACTGACGTTTATACAGACATGGAGAATCTGCCAGTATTTATTTTTCACGTGGTGACTTCCTCAATATCTCATTCGATCGTGTGGTGTGTGCCAATATTTCTGTTGATCCATAGGGATTCTTCTGCAACCTCACTATAGCTTTCACATCTTTCCTATAACAAGGCGAACAGAACTGAACACAATGATCCAAGTGTGCTGTTACGACACAGCAATGAACCTGTTTGTTAATTAAACCAAACACCCAGAAAAGCTCACCTTGCCTTAGAATCTGTTAAAGCACGAGTGACAGAGAACTCGAAATTCCACTATTTAAAGAAAAATAATCTCAATTTATTTCATAACTCCAAAAGTGAACATTGTACAACAAATATTCACAGCTCTAAGTTTCCTTTCTCTGAACTGTTTGTTATCTGCCTCCACCTCTATAACAATATACTGTTCCTTTTAAAAAATAACTAAACTAAAATTACATCATTTAATTTCAAAACTAGACAGTGGCTGTCATCTCCAGTGTCCTCCTCCTTTCAACTATCGATCTCGCTGGGTCGTCTTCTGTCTTTTACTGCAAGGGTGTTGCATGCAAAAAAAACCATAATTTTAATAGAGAATGTTTTGAATGGCAGTCTCTTTCGATGGCAGTTTACTCTCTGTCTACGTTTCATAATGCCTACCTCTTTATCCCCTCAACATCAAATCATCTCTGGTTAAATGTTGGGAAAACAGTAAATTCAAAATCTGTTGGATTTATTATCCTGAGGCATAATTTAAACAGATTCGTTAAATATGAAAAGTTGTCCAAAGAATAACCGAAACTCAAGGTATCTTTGTAACAGCCAAATGTTATATATTTTCAATTTTCCAAGTACATTCTAATACTGCTACCTAATCATATGACAGTTGCTTACAAGCTCTGACTGCAGAACAGCACTCAACTTCATCGAGCTGCAGCATAATATCACAGCTATGAAACTCAGTTCCCCGACTTGTGAAAGCCAACACACCTTGCGCCTTCTCAACAACCACATCAATTTGCATGGCAACTTTGTTGATCTGTGGACATAGAAGCCAAGATCCATCTATTCCTCTACACTGCCAAGTATCCTGCCTTTAACCCTGTACTCTGTATGTAAAGTTTTCTTTCCAAAGTGAATGACTTCACACATTTCCACGTTTAACTCGATCTGCCACTCATCAGATCAGTTCTCTCAATGTCTTGTTGCAACGGACAACTTTCCACACTATCCACAGCTCCACCAACCTCCGTCCGCAAGCTTACTAACACACCCTCCCAATTCCCCATTCAACTTTGTTATAAAAGTCACAAAGAGCAGAGTTCCCAGAATCAATCCCTGCATAACACAACTGGTCAACGAGCTTCAGGCTGAGTACTTTCTAACTACAACTACACTCTGTCTTTTATTGGCCAGCCAATTTTGTATCCAGACAGCCAGATTTCCCTGCATCCCATGCCTCGTTACTTTCTGAATGAACCTACAATTGGTACTTTTATCAAATGACTTGCTAAAATCCAATAACACCACATCCACTCTTCTACCTTCATCAATGTGTTTTTTTTTCATATCCTCAAAAAGTTCAATAAGACTTATGAGGCATGACCTGCTCCTTACAAAGGCATGCTGACTGCCTCTAATCAAATTATGGTTTTTCAAGCGATCATAACTCGTGTCTCTCAATTCCTCTCCAATACTTTGTCCATCACTGGCATAAGAATGATTGGCCTCTAATTCACAGGATTATCTCTATTCCCTTTCTTGAAGAAGGGAATAACATTTGCCAACCTCCTATCATCTGGCACGAATCCAGTGGACAGTGATGACACAAAGATCATCGCAAAACACGCAGCAATCTCTTCTCTCGCTTCCGAAAGTATCCTAGGTTTTTCTTTTCCCAGCTGGCGAAGAAGATTTGTCTATCCTTGTGATTCTCAAAATTGTCAGCACATCTTCCTGTTCTAGCACATCTGCCTGTTTCACACTGTACCCAAAAACATGAAAGTCCCTCTCAGTACTGAATACTGAAGCAAGGCATTCATTAGGGAGCTCCCAGAGGTCCTTAATGAATTTTGCCAGAACGGCGAGGAGAGAAGGAGAGGTGAAGTGAGTTTCCCGGCATTAAAAGGGACTTACCTCGGGAGTTGGGCCTCCATTTGCCGGGAGGTGCGAGGGAAGAGCGAAGGACTTCTGGCAAGTCATGTATTTGTGTGGTTGTGTTGCCCGATTGTGCGCCAGATTGGGGAGCAGGGTAAGGTAATGAGTTTTTTTTTATTCCTTATTTTTTTCAACAGTCTCTTTGGGAATTTAGAATAGTGGGAATGCAAGTTAGGGCAGTTGAATGTTTCTCCTGCAGAATGTGGGAGGTAAAGGTCACCACGTGTCCCTGCTGACGACATCTGCGGGAAGTTCGCCCAACACCAGCTGCTCGAAAACTGCGTTAGGGAACTGGAGCTTGAGCTGGATGAACTTAGGATCATTCGGGAGACAGAGAGGTTTATTAAGAGGAGTTACTGGGAAGTAGTCACTCCTAAGGTACAAGAAAAATGCAAATGATTTATAGTTGCGACGGAAAGGGAACCGGCAGGCAGTGCAGGGATCCCCTTTGGCCAGTCCCCTCAACAATAAGTATACCGGTTTGGATACTGGTGTGGGGGGGGAATCTTACCATGGGAAAGCAGTGGGGTAGAGGGTTCTGGAACAGAGTCTGTCCCTGCTGCTCAGAAGGGAAAGGGGAAGATGAGCAGAGCAGTAGTCACTGGGGACTCCATTGTTAGGGGGACAGATAGAAGGTTCTGTGGGGAGGAGGGAAACTCACGGTTGGTGTGTTGCCTCCCAGGTGCTAGAGTCCGTGATGTCTCTGATCGTGTTTTTGGGATCCTTAAGGGGGGGGGATGCAGTCCCAAGTCGTGGTCCACATAGGCACCAACGACATAGGTAGGACGAGAGATGGGAATTTTAGGCAGAAATTCAGGGAGCTAGGATGGAAGCTTAGAGCTAGGACAAACAGAGTTAGTGGCTGTGGTTTGTTGGCCGTGCCACGTGCTAGTGAGGCAAAGAATAGGGAGAGAGGGAAAGGTGAACACGTGGCTACAGGATGGTGCCCAAGGGAGGGTTTTGGGTTCATGGATAATTGGGGCTCTTTCTGGGTTAGGTGGAACCTCTACAAGCAGGGTGGGCTTCATCTGAACTGGAGGGGTACCAGTCTCCTGGGGTGGAAAGTTCGCTAAGACTATTGGGGTGGGCCTAAACTAATCCAGTCGGGGAATGGGAATCAAAATTGTCGTTCGAGTACAGAAAAGGTTGAGAGTAGGGAGGACCAAATCAAGTTTTAGGGATGCAAGATGGCACCGGCAAGCAAGAGGTTGATTTGAAGGGTGTCCACTTCAACGCCAGGAGCACCCGGAATAAGGTGGGTGAACTTGCAGCGTGGATTTGTACCTGGGACTTCAATGTTGTGGCCATTTCGGAGAAATGTTTAAGAGCAGGGAGAGGAATGGTTGTTGATTTAGATGTTTCAGGAAGAACAGAGAATATGGTAAAAGAGGGGGAAGTGTGGCATTGTTGGTCAAGGACAGTATTACAGTTGCAGAAAGGATGTTGAGGGACTCGTCAACGGAGGTTGTATGGGCAGAAATTAGAAACAGGAAAGGAGAGGTCACCCTATTGGGAGTTTTCTATAGGCCTCCGAATAGTTCCAGAGATGTAGAGGAAAGGATAGCAAAAATGATTCTCGATAGGAGTGACAGAGACAGGTTAGTTGTCATGGGGGACTTCAACTTTCGAAATATTGAACGGAACACTATAGTGCGAGTACTATAGATGGGTTAGTTTTTGTCCAGTGTGTGCAGGAGGGCTTCCTGACACATTATGTAGACAGGCCAACAAGACAGATTAGATTTGATAGTAGGTAATGTGCCCCGTCAGGTGTTAGACTTGGAAATAGGTGAGCACTTTTTTGATAGTGATCACAATTCTGTTATGTTTACTTTTGTGATAGAAAGGGGTAGGTGTATACCACTGGGCAAGAGTTGCAGCTGGGGGAAACGCAATAACGATGCCATTTGGCAAGATTTAGGAGGCATAGAATGGAGAAGGAAACTGCAGTGCATGGGCACTTTAGAAATGTGGAGCCTATTCAAGGAAAAGCTACTGTGTGTCCTAGATAAGTATTTACCTGTCAGGCAGGGAGGAAGCTGTTGAGCGCGGGAGCCGTTGTTTACGAATGAAGTGGAAACTCTGGTCAAGAGGAAGAAGGCAGCTTATGTTAGTATGAGATGTGAAGGCTCAGTTGGGGCGCTTGAGGGTTACAAGGTAGCCAGGAAAGACCAAAAGAGAGAGCTCAGAAGAGCCAGGAGGAGACATGAGAAGTTGTTGTCGGATAGGATCAGGGTAAACCATAAGGCTTTCTATAGGAATTTAAGGAACAAAAGAATAATGAGAGTTAGATTTGGGCCATCCATCATCTCCCAATAGGTCGACGTCAACGTTGCCATTTGCAGTCGGAGGATATATATGGTGGTTGAGAGCAATGGGATCCCTGGGAACATCAGGGAGATGTAGCAACACTTCCCGTGTCTGATCGGGTCAGAATGAACCCTCCAGTACAGACTGCATCACTAAGTCCTGTAGTCTTTCTCCGTTTCAGGAAGATACTGCCTGCCATTCTTCCTAAAAGTAGACAGACTATATATTACTTTTAATCCCATTTGCTAAACTTTTATCCATTGACTTCACCTGTCCATAGCTGAAAATGTGTTGTTGGAAAAGCGCAGCAGGTCAGGCAGCATCCAAAGGTCAGGAGAATCGACATTTCAGGCATCAGCGTTTTTTTCGTGCCCGAAACGTCGATTCTCCTGATCTTTGGATGCTGTCTGACCTGCTGCGCTTTTCCAGCAACACATTTTTCAGCTCTGATCTCCAGCATCTGCAGTCCTCACTTTCACCTATCCATATCCAATTACAGATTCTCCACCTTCCCTTGATAATTTAGTTTCTGTTTATCTTAGTCTATTCGGTAAACTTAGTTACAGTACATTTGTTGCACTCCTCCTGATCATTGATACAGATTGTAAAGAGCTGTGGACCCTGTATTGGTCACTGTGTGACTCCACTGGTGACATTCTGTCAAACTGACGAAGGCAGATTCTTCCTGAATGCCTGCTTCCTGTCTAATAACCAGTCCTTCCCCATTTATATGTAACACATTCAAAGTGCTGAATAAGAACCAGGAACAATCCAGCCTCTCAGGCAAGTTCTGCCATTGAATCCAATCATGGCTGATGTCATTGCAGTCTCAGTTCCACGTTCGTGTCCGCTCTCCATATTTCTTTAGTTACTCAATATCCCAGCGTCTACTGCACTCTGGGGCAGTGAATTACACAGATTCCCATCCCTTTGAGAGAAGTAGGTTCTCCTCACCCCTGTTTAAATTCTCCCCACCTCATTATAATACTACGGTTTTCGGATCCTTCGAGATTGTCTCACATGAGGAAATATCCACTTCACATCTACATTGTCAATCACCTTTAACATCTTCCAGACCTCTGACATCTCCTCTCATTTTTCTATACTCCAGGCAGTGTTGGCCTGAACGGCTCAATCTCTCTTCAGAGGACAAACTCCTCATCTTTGGAGTCAATCGAGTAAACCACTTCTGAACTGCCTCCATGGCAAATACATCCCTCCAACAGTCAGGACACCAAGACTGCACACAGTACTCAGTTGTGATCTCACCCCTCCCTAGTTTTAGAAATAAATGCCATAATTGCACTTGCCTTTCTCATTATCTGCTGTACCTACATCTGAGTATTCTGTAGTATGGACGCCGACAGTCATATCCCCCTGTACCTAATCATTCTGAAGTCTCTCTCCATTTGGATAATAATTTGCCTTTCTGCTACACTGATCCAAATGGATACACTCATACTTTTCGTTGTTCAGTTTCTTCTGTCAAATGTTGCCCCAACCTATCCATATACATTTTCTAATTTCTTGCATCTTCATTGCAATTTCCCAACTGAGTTAGTTTCATCTGTTAATTTGGTTATAACATGTTCTATCCTCTCAACTATGTAAGACTATAGATTGCAAACAGTTGGGGCCTGGAGACCAAGACACATGGTTTCCTAAAAGTTGAATTTTGCCACATTTCCCATATTTTTCCATCTCATTGCATTGTGTTGCCTCACCAAGCCTCTATCCATGCTGATAAATTACTTTTAATCATAAATGATCTTATTCTGCAGATTAATCATTTGTGCAGTTATTCAATGCCTTCTGGAAGTCCAAATATTTCATCTCTAGGATCCCCATGATCCAAATCATGTTGATTCTGATGGTTTGTGGTTAGACTTTTCAAATGTCTTGTCATTAATTCTTGAATAATCGACTTTACCAATATTTCTTAAATTTCAACAGTTTTTGCACTACTCTATATTCCATCGTGACGGTGATAATTCTAAATTCTTACTGCTCTATAATCTCTTTGTTTGCTCCAATCCTGTGTAATTGGCACATGGTGTGAAATGACCTGCTCTGATTGCTCTGTAAGAGGTCGGAGTCGCTGAATGGACTCATTCTCTTCCTTGTGCACAAAATCGATGGGCTGATGTCTTTCTGGTGTTCCACATCACCATCTCGATGGTCTGCCTGACCTCCTCCTGTTGATACATAAGAGCCGTGAGGGCTTATGCAATCTTCCTGTTGCTGTGTAACAGTTTAAGGGGCTAAAAAAAACTTCTCATATTCCTCCATCACAGGCTGAAGGTACTGAACGGTCTCTATTGCATCCCTGATGTAGGACTGAGGGAATGATTGGCCTTCTTCTGTTCCCATACATGAGACACGTGAGGTAAACTTCTTCCTCCTTTCCCATAAGAAATCTTATAGTTTGCATCCTTCTCCAATTCCCGTGCAACAGGCTCAATGGGACTGAATATCCTCCTGGTATCCCAGTGCACCAATCTCCAGTCCCTGTGTGACCTCTTCCAGTTCCTATGTTACAGACTTGAGGAGGCTGAATAGACTGATCTGATTGTTGCATAACAGGGTACTGCACTGCATGGTCTATTCTGGGCCTAGTCTTATCGACTCGAGGAGCTGACTGGCCTCCTCCCGTAACTGTATATCAGACTCCAGAGACTGAATAGCCTCTTCCAGTACTAGTGTAACAGGGTCAATGTCATTCGAGACACTACCTCCTAATAAATGACAGAAGGTGCTGAACGAGAGAGTGCCCCTACTCTGAAGCACTCTCGTCTCCATATCTGACTTACAGAGACGAACCATTTATATAGTCTTTTTTCTTTATAAAGTCCTGAAGCTGAAAGTAACAAAAGAGGTCCCTCCCAGATACCTCATATTCCTGGCTCAGCTGCTCAAAATTCATCATGACCTCCACGTCAAAAAATTCTCCCAAACAGGAAACTCCTCTGGACTCCCAGAGCCTAATGCCAGAATCCATCAATCCCGATTGGAATCCTACAATGGGAGTGAAAGCCAAAGTTTTTTGTTTTGTAAAGTGCCCTCAAATTGTCCCACCTTTCTCCATGCTTTCACTGTGTTATGGACAATCGGTTTCTGCAATTCTCCATAACAGTCCTCATCTTGTCCATGAACAACAGATTAATGAGGGAACAATTTGTCTAGAAGGCCTCGATATCCAGCCAAATTGACCATGGGTCTTGACAAGCCCCATCAGCCTAAGCAAGGAACTTAGTTGGTATTTCTTAAACTATGGAAAATCGACGCACCCCCATTCACTGTCGAAGCTGCAATTTGTCCAGCTTAATAAGAGGCAATCTGTGACGTCAGATGAAAGATCAAAGCCAACTGTTAATTCTCCGTAGTGCCTGCCTGGGCAGCGTCAAAGGGAGAATTGGCATGGGGTATCGTAAACAAGGAAGGACATTCATTGTCACCAGAGTTAACCCAAACAGGATATTGGAAGATTATGTCTTACCTTCTCTCGCAACTGCACGAAGTTAGCTTTATATAATTGATCGAAGACTTGGATGATAAATATACCTAAACCTCCTTGTCACCAACTGGAAGGGAATCAGATTCCATCCCAAGGTCGGGTACTCCAATAAGACCCTCAAAAGGGATGGCCTCTGATTTCATAAAATTTATTTTATACCCTGAGAAAGATCCAAATGAATTAATCATTCGTATTAAACAGGACACAGATATCATTGGGTTAGTTAGAAAGAGAGGAACGCCATCTGCTTAAAGGGTGATCTTATTCCTTCTTGGTCCTACCTCCATGGCTGGGATATTGGCGTGCCTCCGGATGCCAACGGCTCAATCATTAATGTAAATGGTAACAGTGAAAGAGGGCAACTTTGTTGGCTGCCACTGTCAATGATAAGATTATCAGACCTTCTGCCATTAGTGAAATTCGCTGCTTTCAGGTCACTATATAACACTGCCACCCACCTGGCGAAGACCCCTCCAAGACCAAACCATTCAAAGACATAAAAGATGCACATCTACTCCATCCGGTCAAATGCTTTCTCTGCATCCAGGGTTACTACCGAGCCTGGAATCGAACCTTGCAGGCACACTGGAACCATATTTAGCACTCTTCTAATATTATCAGAGGACCTACGGCCCCTAATAAAAATCGTCCTCTTTCACAATGGACCTTCAAAGCCAGCATTTTCGACAAAATGTTAAAGTCCACATTTAATAATGAAATAGGCACATACAAAGTGCAATCCTCTGGGACTTTCTCTCTCTTGAGAATAAGATGAATATTTCCATCTCTCAGAGAGGATGGGAGGCAATCCTGATTGGACAATAATTGTACATATCCAACACTGGCCCAGCCAGCATGTCTATGAACTCCTTCTAAGTTACAGACGGTCTGACAAAATATGGTGTATCAGCTCTCTTCAGCCGAGCCTCAAGCATACGCTGCTGCTCTCCCTTCTGCTGCTTCTGAGTCACTGAGTAAGAAATAATCAAACCCCTTGAATAGGCCTTGGCAGTCTCCCAGAGCACCGTCGGATTACTGGTCGTGCACAAGTTCATGTTCCAAAAACATTCAAATTCCCCCGACAAATACTCAGTGAATTTGCGATCCTTCAGGAGGAAAGGATCCACGTGCCAGTGCCGTGAGCCTGACGCATCGCCACTATCCTTGACCTCCATGTACACTACCACATGATCAGAAATGGTTCCCAATTCTAAAGGACAGCATCGAATTTTAAAAGAAAAATGGGCAAACAACATGTCAATCCTAGTAAATCATTTATGTGGGTTAGAAAAAAATGGTGAAGTCCCTATCTTCAGGGTGAAGACATCTCACACATCGACCAACCCAGCTACCTATTCAGGTCCAACAGATGTGGCGGGGAAATACCTCCGATACCCCTTGACACCCTATCCACCTCCGGGTCCACACGTCAATTAAAGTTTCCCCTCAATTGTACGACCCAAGATGTTTCCAGTACCTGTTTTTCTCTATCGTGCTGGAGTTGCACAAGGACCAGACAGGGATACTGGTCCGATCCGGGCCTGCACACTGCGACCCGGTGGGCCCGCTCAACCCGCACCCAGTCTGCCCTGACTTCCAGTTTCAAAAATAGTGTGAGCCATTGTTCCATGAAACTGACGAGCTGGCTTTCTTGTTCCCGTTCCGACAGCCTGACCAAGCTGATGTTCTTCTGACGGTTCCAATTTTCGGGGTCCTCGACTTGCACTGCTAAGGCCTGTACCTACCATTCTAGGGCTTGGACCCGACCCGCTGAGGATTCTGCCATGGTTTCCAAAGCCGCAGACCACTCTTCTACCTCCACGACATGTGGCCCGAGATGCTGGATCTCCTTGTCATACTTCTGCAGCTTGGCTGAGATCAGTTCCAGCATGGTTCAGGTCTCCTCCATTGCTGAATAACCAGCGTAAAATTATGATCCATTTCGAAACCATGGGGTAATCATTATATGAAACTGGTGATCATTGATAGACTGTAACACGAGAGCTTCACATCTGTTTTAGTTGGGAGAAGGAAGATGCAGGTACAGAATTTAAGAAGATGGACTGGGAAGCTCTCGAACAGATTGATATAAGATGCAAGTTGGGATTGATGGTTTTGGATAATGTAAAGTCCAGATGAGTTGTATCGCAGGATGCTGTTGGAGACAGGAGAGGAAATGTCCTGACCTAAATGTTTTAGTCTAATCTGACCACACAAGGTAGGTGCTAGAGGACTGGAGAACAGCTATGTGGTCCCAAGTTACTGGAAAGGTGGTATTGAAAGACCAGTGTCTCGTTGTGTAACACAGCGAGCAGTGCAGTGTATCAAATTATTTGTGATATTCATAAATGATGTAAATGTGAATATGGAGGGGGTGGTGGGGTGGGGGCTAAACATAATAAGTAATTTTGTGTTTGACACAAAGATTGGCCAGGTGGTTGACAGTGAGGAGGAAGGCCTTATGTTACAGGAAAATACAGATAGAATGGTCACATGGTCAGAGCAATGGCAGATGGAATGGAACCCTGATAAATATGAGGTGATGCACTTTGTAAGAAGTAACCAGCCAGGGAAGAATTCAATGAATAGCAGAACACTAGGGACGTCATAGGGTGTTTCTCCACACATTCGTGAACGTGACTGGACAGTATAATAGCCAGTTAAGAAATCCCACGGGACGATAGGCATAGTGTTTATTCATCGAGGCGACAAAATAGGAGTTAAACATGCCATTGGTTAGGCCATAGATAGAATACTGTGTGCAGTTCTGGCAGCCACATTAGAGGAAGTGTTTTGGTTTCTCAGTAACACCAGAAACTATTGAGGTCTCCACAGAGTTGGACGCTTCAGTGGAAGTCTCCTGGCTGCAACTTTCTCTAAATTTTCACTTGATTTGTTTTCCCTCCTCGATTGGAACACTGCATCTGAGAATCTGTGTCTGATCTTTCCTTTTTGCCAAGTTCATGTATCAGAACACTTAATTATTAATAGAGTCGAGGCCAACGCCTTCAAATATTTTTGAGGAGCTCTGCTGTCGTACATAACACGTGACTCCTTCACTTCCTGTATAATTGGTTGGAGGCACAAAGTAGACTATCTCTACACTTCTCCAATAATTTCATTGAGCTGAAAGACTTCCTCATATTCCTGTGAATCTAGCGTGAGGAGCTGAATAATCACCGCATTTTATCTGTGGAAATGTGCAGTGTCCAGCAGCACTGTTGCATGAATGTTACCGATACTTCCAACAGCCCACGCCTAAATGTTGTCCAGGTCTTGCTGCACATGGACACAGACTAGTTCAGGAGCTGAAGGGGAACATTTTTCCTGAATATTGTGAGACCTTCAATGAACACCCTCACTTCTAATCTTTATGAAGCAGCTAAAGATGTTTGTGCTGAGGAAGCTACCTTGAGGATCTTTCGCAGACATGTCAAGGACTACATGGATTTTTGTACACAAACCCCAATCATTGTGCGTTATGCTTTAAATCACTCTAACCAGTGAAGTTAACAACTCATTCCCATTAAGTGCGATCCTGGTCAGGCTCTTTGAGACCATCCTTAGTTAAATGATGCCTTGATGTCAGGGCCAGTCACTCTTCCCTGAGCCCTTGTGTTCACGTCTTTTGCTCATATCAATTGGGCACAGTGTGGGATAGGGAGTGCTTTTTGACCAGTCAGAGTTGAGGGCTCAGACACGAATTGAACACGAAAGAGGATATTAGACCTTATGATCTTATTGTGGGAGAAGATCTGCTTGTGAGTTGGGGTGGCGAGGGGGGTGAGTGGCCTGTGAATGAATGTTTGTGGCTTTCTCACGTTCTATTATTGGAAAGTAGAGGCTGTTATTTTCCTGGAAGCTCTGGTGTTGAATATTACCAGATTGTCTGGACAATCGCTGGATGAGGAATGGGGGCTGTATTCACAGTGAAACTGGGTCTACAACTTGACCAACAAACGAAACCCAAGTTGCAGAAAAGGGAAGCTCAGTTACGAGTGATGAGGACCCTCTTTCATATCACTGCCTGGGTTTTCCTACTACATTTTAAAACCAGACCAAACTGGGTTTGACAGTTTTGAGGGGCTGAATGGCCTCCTCTGTTTCTGTGAAAGGAGTAAATAGCCTCTAATTGCTCCTGTCTAGCAGGTTTGATGTGCTGAATGGAACACAGAAACATGGCACTGAGGAGCAGTAGTGGGTCATTGGACACTTTGAGCGTTCTCTACCAGGGACTAAGATTGTGGCTGATCAGGTTGTGGCCTCAGCTCCACTTTCCTGGCTGTGTGCTATTATCCAAGAATCCCTTCTCTGTCCAATATTTAACTAACTTAGCATTGAATAAATATAAACAAAGAGACATCTCAAACTTGTGGGGAAGAGAATTCCGACTTGAAATGCCTGTTTAGAATTTCTGCTCATCCCTCCTATAGAGTCATAAAGCATGCAAATGTGGAAGTGCTGACCAGATATCCCATTATGACCGAGTCTGATTTGAGAGCATTTGTCTCATATTCCTCTAAACCTCCTTCTTCAAATCCCCATCAAGATGCCTACCTCTACCATTTCCTTTGGGAGATAATGTCATATGGATACCTCCCTCTGTATGAAAACATTGCATCTAAGTTCCCTCTAAATTATTTCCCCTCGTACCTTAAAACAGGCCTCCAGTCTGAAAAGCAATCCTCTACCAACCTCTGTCTCCTCCCTTCAATCTAATTTTGTATTCAATTGGCTTGGGTGCGCTGGTTCCCATGTGACCTAATCTTACTAACTTGCCTAATATGCAGATTCTTGTCGAACAACTTGTTCCAATCTGTATGGAAAACATCTACAATACTGCCTTCATCAATCTGCTTTGTCACCTCTTTAACAAACTCAGTCAAATTCGTACAACGTGATTTCTCATGCAAAAAGGCATGGTGACTATCCCCAATCAATCTTTGCCTTTGAAAATGCATGCAATTGGCTATCCCTCAGAGACCCCTCCAACAACTTACCCACCACTGATGTCAGGCTCACTGGTTCAGAGTTCCTTGGGTTGTTGGGTAACTGCTTTATTTTCTACAGCCACTCTTCCATTGGTCTCAGCAAATTATCGGTGTAACCAGTTTGATGATATGGCCAATGTTATAGGTCTCACATTGGGTCAGGGTCATCCTCGGAAGAGGTCAGGTTGATTTCCTTCATTTGTTAAAACAACAAATTCACGACGAAAACAAAGTTCCTCAAACTTTGATGGAAAGGTGAATGTCAAACAGAATAGAAATTTTCAAAAAATATACATTGACATTTCCATTTCTGAAAATACAGAGGAGCACAAACATACACAGACACAAACACACAGATACATACACAGACAAGCACACTCAGACACACACATACACACACACAAACAGTCATATACACACAGACACACTCATACGCACAAGAACACAGACATAAAAACATGGACACACATGCACAAGTATGCGCACAAACACAGACAAATGCATGTACATTAGACTGTAAATAATTACAGCAGAGTAAAAGGCCATTTGGCCCATCCAGTCTAATGAGCTACTGATCATGGCTGACATGCTTTTCAAGCCAATTCTCCTGCCTTCTCACAACAAGCCTTGATCCCATCATTAAGCATAACTTATCTACTTATATCCAAAAGATGCTAATGTGTCTGTGTGTCCGTGTGGGTCTGTGTGCATGTGTTGTCTCTGTGTGTGTCCCAGTGTCCTGCCCTGTGCTCCATGTTGGAGGGTGGGGTTTTAACAGTTTTGAGGCACATCTTTGTAACTTGCTCTGTGCCTATCCATTGAATGCCTGCGTTAATCATTGTCTGCTGCTCATGTGCTCAGTAACATGAGGAATCCCCACAACTATTCGTGATTCAGACCAGGTTTCTCACTTGCATTTTACTGACATTTGACTTAACTCTCGTTTTTGTACACTCGTGGAAGTGCTGGGGATGGTTTCCTGGAGGCTGTGTTTTAAACTGCTGTGGAAATTCAGGAAGACCAGAGACTTTGGTGACCCAACTCTGGATGAAACATGGTGACTGTAGTTACAGTATCTGGATCTGCAACATGACCAACAAATGGAGCAGAGACTGCAGAGAGGGGAATCTCTGTAAAATGGAATGAGAGAATCACAATCAGATCAGCCATGGTTTTGAAGAATGTTGGAGCAGGATTGAATGGCTTGCTCACGCAACTTATTCAGATATTTCTGTTAGTAACAAGCCAATTTCCCTTTTCTCCCAGTGTCCAAGACAGGTGGGTAGTGAGTCCCCTCCTCCTGTTCCTGGGGAACAGAAATCTGGGGCCTCACTAGCTTCCAGATTTCTCTGTATCCCAGTCTCGAGCAGTTGAGTGACTGCCTCCTGTTCCTGTGTCTCAGTATCGAGCAGTTGAGTGACTAACTCCAGTTCCTGTGTCCCAATCTCGAACAGTTGTAAGACTGTCTCCTGACCCTGTGTCCCAGAATCGAGCAGTTGAGTGACAACCTCCTGTCTCTCCCTGTTCCTGAGCAGCAGTTTGAATGCTCTGAATGATGTCACAAGGTTAAGAAAGGACTTGATAACAGCGAATTTCAAACTTGGAGCAGCATTAGACAAAGGGATCTAGAAACTTCTCCACCAAACATTTTATGCAGCCCGTCTGTTATTTTATTCCTGCCCCCTTTCATAAACAGGGTGAATCATACACAACAGTGCATTGTACCGACAATACTCCCACATACAGGGAAAACAGATTAAAAAGATTAAAAATATTGTAGTCTATCCCTCAGCAACCCTCATCCATTCCATCCAAACCAAGGCTGCATAAATCTTTAAACCGTATTTTGTAATGAATTAGTGCAGTAAATGTCACACTTTAAGACTATAGTCACTGACTACAGCCCTGCACCTTTCACCAAGATATTCTTCAGAAAGCGCGCGGGCGGACTGACCACGTGATGCTGATGTGGAATCCCAGTTCTCTCCAAGATATTCCCCTCCCGGTTTGAAATTAATTTCCTTCTAAATGAAAACTACAAATCCCACATTCAAGCTCATTTGCAAGGCTTGCAGAGCGGATTATATTCCTGCTTTATCTGAACACACTGAGGGTGCATTTGGCAGACAGAGGGATCCTGAGGCTGGGATTTGCTGTTTAGCTGGTGCCAGAGACGGACTCCCATAACAGTGAACGGGAGCTCACTTTATAAAGAAAGGGGCACAATTCACTAATTGTGTTGCAGCGAAATTGCATTTAATAAACACACCTTTATTAGATAACTGCCTGTATATTGAATGGAGGATCAAAATTGATGGACCAAAGCGATTACGATAGATTTGATTTTATACGTTCCGATGTTTAAACATACTAAAGGATATGAACACTGTGTGGGGGAAACTGAATTGAGATTTTCACCATGAACTAGAATGGAAGATGCTCAGTCTGTTGAATGACCTACTCCTTTCCCTATGTTTCTGTGCAGTCTGTGGGAAAGCTCTGTAAATCCTGCCACCTGCTCTCAAATGTTAGGAAGGAAATCTCTGCAGAGTCAACACGGTAGTATTTCCCGTTCCAATACTGAGGCTGGTGCCAGGTGCTCTGTACAGTGTTATCCGTTAAGACCCCGGAACAGTTTGATACAATAGAGTGTCTTGCTTGTCTGTTTCCGAGACCATTGAAGAGTTTCTCACATGTCTGTGTGTCTGGAGTCACTTTTAGGCCAGACCAGGAAAGCACAGGCGATTCACTTCCTGAAAGTACATTGAGGAAGGAAATTGGTGTTTACAATCGACATTGGATTCAAGGTCACTGTTAATGACTCCAGGTTTTACATCTCGATATTTTTTTAATTGTAATGTCCACCCGCTGCCACAGCATTAGCCTGGTCTGGATTAGTAATCCAGTGACTTTTCCACTACTGCACCATCTCCACATGGGGGCCTATCTGAAACCACACTGAGCAGGTTATTTCTGTGCTGCTTGACAGCTCTGTCAAAAAGAACCCCCACCAATGAGACTATCGCGACGGGACTCAGGGCGTGGTAAATGGTCAGACTGCAGTTATTCCCTTGTTATGGGATTGGACATAGCTGAGTAATTTTCCACATTGCCAGGGAGATGTCAGAGTTGGACCTGGAATGAAACAGCTTCCCCAGGGACACGGCTTGTTGTGCAGCAGAAGTGTTCAGTCCCAGTGCAGGAATGGTGTCAGGGCCCATTGCCTTTGTCGTATTTACTGTGTTCAGCTGTTTCTTCATTTCACATAGAGTGAATCAGATCGATCAAAGACTGGCATCTGTAATTCTTCGGGCAGCATGGCGAGGGTGAGGTGGATCATCAACTCAACACTTCTGGCTGAGGAAGGTGCAGATAAGACAACCATGTCTTTTCCACTGATGTACAGGGCTGTCCCGTGATTTAGGATGGCGATATTTATGGAGTCCTCTCCTCCAATGAGTTGTTTAATAGTCCATCGACATTTATGTCTGGATGTGGCAGCACTGCAGAACTTCGATCTGATCTGTTAGTCTGGGATGATTTCACCCTCTGTATCAGATGTTAGTCCTGCTGTTGCGAATATAACCAGTCAAGTGAGGTAGCTTTAATGGATTGTCATCAGGTTTAGGTACACATGGTTCCGACCCTATCATGTTCACCCGCACTCGTCACTGAACCATAGATCAGCTTGATGTTAATGGTAGGCTGAGGGATTATCCTGGAGAAAATGTTACAGATTGTAGTTGAATACAATTCTGCTGCTGTTGTGATTCTAATGCACCACATGAATGCCCACTTTGAGCTCCAATATGTTCACTTCAATTCTACTGACTATCCCCCAATTTACATCAAGACCCATTCACCCATCAGCCCTGAACTCAATGTCTTAATCTGGTTTCTGATGTGGTAACACTTCCATTTTCCTATTCTCATTCTGCTGAAGGTATCTCCTTGGTGTCACACCTCCAATTTGATACTTTACTCAAACCCCTTAACGTTTGCATCTGAATCTTTTCCATTCCCCCAATGCCTTCTTCTATGTTTGATGTGAATGTGTTCCCCTCTGTTTCTCTTCCTGAGCATTATAAGAGCTCTGCAGTGTCAGTGGTGCCAGCCTTATGCAGTTTCAGATCAAGGAATTTGTGCACCTTGTATTATCGGTCACTTCCCAGTGCACGGCTTTCCGTGTTTGGCAAGGCGTTTGAGCAACTTTAACACACATCTATGGAACTTGTTCAAAAACAGAAACTGCTGAAGAAACTCAGCAGATCTGGCAGCATCTCGTGGAGTGAAAGTAGAGCTAAACTTACAGGGCGAGTGACCCATCTACAAAGCTCCCATTATCTCCAGTAATTTTTGCATTATCATTTCAAGTATCTATAGTTATTTGTTTAATTGAAAATTTGTTCTGAGCCTATTCATTTCTAGAGAGGCTCAACAGGTCTGGTATCATCTGTAGAGACAGAGAAACAGAGTTAGCGTTTCAAGTTCAGTATGACACTTCTTCAGAACTGAAAATGATTGGAAAATGAGCTTTATAATCCATTGACAGATGTGAGGAGGGGGTTGACGGGTACAAGAGGATGTGGCAAATGATAAGCATGATTTTAATAGTGGTGAACGAGACGATTATGTGAAATAGCTTTAAATTAAGCTGTGAATGGGGAAAAGGGATTACCTCTATTGAGTGGAAGATAAAGACACGACCAGACAAAGGTCATTGGGAGGCCAGGAGGGAGAAAGTACGGAAACTGGAGAATAGTTATAATGGGGTCAGACTGTGAAGTTATGAAATTGTACATTAACTCCTACAGGATATAACGTATAAAAGATCAAAGGGAGTTGTTACTCGAGCTTGGGTTGTGCTTTCTTGGAACATTGCAGCAGCCCAGGGCCGAAATGTTAGCATGAGAGCAAGGTAGGTTATTGAAATGGGAAGCAATGAGATGGTCAGGGTTATTTCTACAGACAGAGTGGGAGTGTTCCTCAAAGCAATCTCATGTTTGGTCTCGCCAATATAGAGAGACTGCATTGTGAGCAGCAATGATAGGAGACCAGATTGAAAGTTTCCATATGAAATGCTGCTTCACCTGGAAGGTATGTTTGGTGCCTTGAGCAGTGAGGAGTGAAGAGGTGAATGGACAAGTGTTGTAGTTTCTGCAATTGCATGGGAAGGTGCCATGGTGGAGTGGGAATTGTTCGGGGTGATGGAGGGGTCACTGAGGGAACGGCCCCTATGAAATACTGACAGTGGGCGGGAAAGGCAGATGTGTTTGATGGTGCTGGCCTGCTGGAGATTGTGGAAATGGGAATTTTGATCCTCAATTCTCGGAGGAAGTGTGGACAAGGAGGAATCTAACATTGTTCTGGGATTAAAGGGACGGATTGAGGGCAACACCCTGGGAGATGGGACAGTGACAGCTGAAGGCCCTGGCCACCAGAGTTAGGGGACTTCTGGTTTAAAGGAAAATGAGATCACGTTAAACGAAGCTCACATGAATGTTGCATCATCAAACAGAAGTAACAGAGTTGGAGAAACTTGGGGAATGGGGTCAGCCTCCGCTGATCATGTGTTCAGCCACATGCAGAAGCTCCCCCTGAATGATTGAAATGAACCAGGCATCTAAATTGAGAATTTCTGCCTCACATCTGGTCTGAAGCATAATGTGAAAATAGACCCAGTGGAAGGCCAGTGAGTTTACGTTAGCAAACATTAAGCAGACATCCCAAACCTCTCAGTAATTATTGTTTCTGTTCAAAAGAAGAACTCGATAAGCAAGCGAACCACACATGGTTGACAAAAGCTCTCAAGGATACTATTGATGAGCATTAGTGGAGGTCCAGATTATAATGTTTATTTAAGGGATCATAAGCTGATGTTAGGCATGAATTTCAGCTGTGCTTCCTGATTTACTCTCCAGAAAACACTGCCATTGCTGCACCATCCTCTTCCTTGTCCGTCTCCCTTCCTGATTCCAGGATCTTAGTCTCAAATTACAGAATACATTCTCTCACATTATGGTCCCCAACCCACTTCACCTGAAACTCTTTGATCAAGTCTACCTACTCTGCTGTACCATCAAGCTGCGTTTTGTGATGTCACTTTGCTCTGGTCTCAGTGTGGCTCGGCCTCTCCATTCATGCTGTTTTCCACCCTCCCACTCACATGTCATTCTGAAAAGTTTCCTTCTTGGCGTAAACCTTATTGAAAACTCCTCTCCCCCTTTGCACTGAATTCACACTGTGATCCAAATTTCAAAAAGTATACTCAGCCTTCATCTCACTCTGCTAAAGGTACACGCTGACCGTGTGGTACAAGAATTCCCCTTCTTATATGGTTCAGGCCAGAGATGCGATTTCACTGTAGAGACCATCACACGATTTGGACAAAGCAATTCATGTGTTTGACCTCTTATTGGTAATCGTAAAAGTTTCATGCTGCTTTAGTATTATAACATGGAGAAAAACAAATCACAGTATGAAGCTTGGGCTGAGTGTTATTTACCTGTCATTTGAATACTGTTTCAAATTTGCAGTGCTTATCTTTAAATGCTTGTTCGTGAAACTGATGTCAGATAGCACGTAGGAGGTTGAGTGATGACATTGTAGAAGTTTATAAAATCATGAAAGGTATGCATAGAGTGACCAGCCAAGGTTTTATTTCCACGGGATGGGGGAGTTCAACCATAGAAGGCATAGGTTAAAGGTGAAAGAGGGAAGATTTGAAATGGACGAGGGGTCAATGCTTTCACACAGAGGGTGATGTGTGCATATGGAATGAGCAGTCAGAGGAAGAGTGGGAGGTGAAAGGACAGCTACAACATTTAAAACTCATTTGGACAAACATACGAATGGGAAAAGCTTACAGGCATAATGACAAAATGCAATCAGATGGAACTAGTTTAGTTTGGAAAACCTGGTAAGCATGGACAAGTTGGACCAAAGGGTCTGTTTGTGTGCGATATGACTGTGTGAATCTAGAAAGCGAGGAAAAGGGGAGAAAAGACATGATGTAGTAAATTGGTAAGAAATACATAAACAAGTAGATTGAGCTTTTCCGAGCATATAAAAAAAGTTCAAGATGATGGTGTGACCTGAGGTAGAAATTAAAGCAGGAAAGTATATTACGCATAATTGGAGAGTGTGACTGAATAATTGGCTACAGAGAGCAGACAGATAATTTACACCCATGTTTTACATCTTCCCTCACAGGGGAAGGTACAGTAAGTGTCTCAATGATGTAAACCAAATGGTAATAGGAGGGAAGTTCTTGAACCATCTCTAACAAATGGAACAAGGATTTTTCTAACAGGTAAGAGTAAGAGTAGACTGGCCAGCAGTAATTCACACCTGTTTTTAAAAGAAGTGGTCACAGTATTGGGATCATGACGCCCTCTCTACAAGATGTTAGTTCTGCTGTTTGTTAATGTAAGCAGTAATTGCGGTAGCTTGAATGGATTGTCTTCAGGTTTAGGTACACACAGTTCTGAACATGGCATGTTCACCCACACTCATCACTGAGGCGGAGATCGGCTTTATAGTAATAGTAGACTGGGAGATTATATTGTGGTTGAATATAATTCTACTACTGCTGCTGCTACTATAGCTGCTATGATTTACAGCATCACATGAATGCCCAGTTTGAGCTGCAATATCTGCAATACAATTCTGCTGCCTGTCCTCAATTCGCACCGGAACCCGATCACCCTTCTCCCCTGTCCACAGTGCCCTATCCTGGTTTCTGATGTGGGAACGCTGACATATTTTTAAAGTTCTCATCCTGTTAGGGTATCTTCAGGATGCCATGCCTCCAATTTGTCGCATTCCTCAAATGCATTTAACGTTTTCACCTGAATATTTCCTCCTCCAGAAATGGCATCTTCTGTTTATAGCGAATGTGTTACCCTCTATTTCGCTCCATGACCATGGTTAAGAGCTCTGTAGTGTCGGTAATGACAGCCTTATGTAGTTTCAGAACAAATGAATTTGTATACCTGCGTTATCATTCACTTCCCGGTGTATGGTGCTCCATGTTGGACAGGGCGTGTGAGCAGCTTTGACAAACATGTTTGAAACTTATTCAAAAACAGAAATTGCTGAAGACGCTGACAAGTCTGACAGCATCTGTGGAGTGAAAGCAAGGTAATCTTTCGGATTCTGTGACTGTTCCTCAAAGCACCCAGTAAGCTATATTGAAAATGTATTCTGTAACTTCTCATTTTTGAAGGAACTCAGTGGGTCTGGCAACATCTGCACAGACAGACAAACAATATTAATGTTTCAAGTCCAGTGCAAATCTTCTTCAGACGTGTAAAGGATTGGAAAGTGAGCGCTTTAGTATCTTGGCAGAGGTGGGAAAGAGTGTTTGGAGGCCCAGTGTGAAAGGCAAATTGGCTTGAAGTTGTGGTGAAAGAGACACAGGTATATAATGGGTATAAATTAATGTGTAAATATTAGAAATTGATTTTCTCTGTTGAATGGAACATAAACAGGAACACGAACTTAGGGAGCACCGGAGGGAGAGTGTACGGAAAATGGAGAACAGCCATAGTGGGTTCAGGCTGTGAATTTATGGAATTGAATATTAACTCCTACAGACTGTAACGTACCAATGTGTAAAGTGAGGTGTTACTTGAGCTTGGGTTGCACTTCCTGTCAGTTATCTTTGATCCCCTTGTCAATCAAGAACTTATCTGAGTCTGTTATAAATATACTAAATAGAACATAGAATATAAAACAGTACAGCACAGAACAGGCCCTTCGGGCCACGATGTTGTCTCGAGATTTAATCCTAATGTAAAATGTAATAATTTAACCTACACACCCCTGAACTCATTGCTGTCAATGTGCATGTCCAACAGTCGCATAAATGTCCCCAATGACTCTGCTTCCACAAACAGAGCTGGCAATGCATTTCATGCATTCACAACTCTCTGCGTAAAGAACCTTCTCTGACGTCTCCCTTTTACCTTCCTCCTAATATCTTCAAACTATGAATTCTCATACTAGTCAATCCTACCCTGGGGAAAAGTCTCTGGGTATTGACTCTCTCTATTCCTCTCCTTATTTTGTACACCTCGATCGGATCTTCTCTCTCCTCTTTGTCTCCAGAGAGAAAGGTCCAAGCTTGTTCAACCTTTCTTCATAAAGCATCCGTCCAGTCCAGGCAGCATCCTGGACTTTCTTTGCACCCTCTCCAAAGCCTCTGTATCTTTCCTACAGTATGGGGTCCACATGTGGACATAATATTCCAAGTGTGGTCTCACTCGGGACTTGTAGAGCTGCAGCAAAACCTCACTGCTCTTAAACTCTGTCCCCCTGTTAATCAAAGACAAAACAGCATATACTTTCTTGACACCCTATCCACTTGGGTGGCAACATTGGGATCTATGCACTTGCGCACCCAGATCCCTCTGTTCCTCCACACTGCCAAGAATCCTGTATTTAATGCTATATTCAGGATTCGAATTTGACCTTCCAAAATGCATCACTTCGCAGTTACCCAGGTTGAACTCCATCTGTCATTTCTCAGCCCAGCTCTGCATCCTGTCTATGTCGTGCTGCAGCCTACACAAGCCCTCAATACTCTTGAGGACACCTCCAACCTTTGTGTCATCAGCAAATTTACTAACCCACCCCATAAACCTCCTCATCTAAATCATTTATAAAAACTTCAAAGAGCAGAGGCCCAAGGACATAGCCCTGTGGGATCCCTCTCAACACTGTCCTCCAATTGAATTGGACCCGTATTTCTGGTGCTGTGAGGCAGCAGTGCCAACCACTGCGTCACCGCGCCGCCCCTAAAGATTTTTAAACATTCTAAACCCTGGAACATCAAGCAACCATCCCTTCCCCCGTGAAATCGACGTCTCGGTTATGGCCACGACATTGTAGCCCCAAGTACTGATCCATGCTCGAAGTTTGTCACTCTTATTTCAGACATTCCTTGCATTAAAGCAGACGCACTTTACCTGTTCCCTTTGTTTCATCGCGTGAGAAATCTTCCTGATAGGTTCAATATACCCTGTCACTGTCCCGTCTGCAACTAACCCCCTCTCAGACATGTGGTCTGATTCTTACCCCCCTGCCAAATTCGTACAAACCCGCCAGAATCACACAAGCAGACATCCCAAACAGGTCATTTGTGCCCCTCCAGGTCAGGTGCAACGCGTCCTTCATGTACAGGTCCCACCTTACCCTGAAGGTATCCCGATGGTCTAGGTATCTGTAGCCCTTCCTCCTGCACCAGCCTCGCAGCCACGTGTAAATCGACTGTTCATCATCTCACAAGCTCGTGGCACTGGTAGCAAACCTGAGATCACTACTCTACTCGTCCTGCTCTTCAGCTTCCAAACTAACTCTCTGGAGTCACTTTTCAGATCCTCAGTCCCTTTCCTGGCAATATCGCTGGTGCCAAATGATCTGGTTTCCACAGCCTTCTGTGGTAAGGAATTCCACAATGTCACCACTCTCTGGTTAAAGACGTTTCATCTTATTTTCATTCTAATGGATTTTCCCTTTGCTCTAAGCCTGTGTCCTCCTGCCAGCGCAAACGGCCTCCCAATTTTGTCTGTGTCCAGGTCATTCAGTATTCTGTAAGTTTCAATTGGATCCCCCCTCATCCTTCTAATCTCCATCGAGTATAAACCCAGAGTTCTCCAACGCTCCTCATGTGTTAAGCTTTTCATTTCTGGTGAACCTTCTCTTGACACACACCAAGGCTAATTCTTCCTTCCTGAGGTATGAGGCACAAAATACTGGAAATGTGGTCTGACCAGAGCCTTAGAAAGCCTCAGAATCCCCACCATTATATCCTACTCGTCTCGAGATGAATGACAACATTGCATCTTCCTTCTTAACTGACTTAACCAGCAAGTTTATCTGAGGCGAAACCTGGGCTTGGAATCCAAGTCCCTTTGTTACTCAGATTTCTGATTTTTTTCCCATTTAGTAAATAGTCCATGCCTGTATTCTTCATATCAAAGTGCATTAACTCACACTTTCCCATGTTGTGTTCCATCTGCTACTCCTTTTCCCACTCTCCTAAACTGTCGAAATCTTTCTGCAGACTCCCTGCCTCCTCAATACTACATGCCCCTCCACCCATCTTTGCATCATCTGCAAACGTAGCCAGAATGCCTTCTGCCCCGCCACTCAGATCATTAACCTATAAGAGTGAAATGTTGTGGTCTCAACATTGGCTCTTGTGGAACACTGGTAGTCACCGGCTGCCCTCCTGAGAGGGACAATTTTATCCTCACTCTGCATCCATCAGAGAGAAAACCTTTTATCCATACTCGTACCTGGTCTCTGACACCATGGGTCCATATCTTACTCTGCAGCCTCCTGTGCGGTACCATATCAGAGGCCTTCTGGAAGTTCAGATAGGTATCTCTCTCTGGTCCAACCCATCATTAACTTCTAAAAGAATTCTCATAATCATGAGAGCAATGTAGGTTATTGAAATGGGGTGCAATCAGAAGGCCAGGGTCATTTCTATAGACAGAGAGGAGATGTTCCTCAAAAAAGTTTCTCTTTGGCTCACTAGTGTAAAGGAGACAGCATTGTGAGCAGCAATAACAGGAAACTGGATTGAAAGTGTACACGTGAAATGCTGCTTTACCTGGAAGGTGTGTTTCGGGCCTTGGACAGTGAGGAGGGAAGAGGTGAATGGGCAAATGTTTCAGCTCCTGCATTTACATGGGAAGGTGCCATGGGGGTGTGGGGAAGTGTTCGGGATGATGGAGGGTGCCACAGAAGGAGTGGTCCCTGTGAAATGCTGACAGTGGACGGGAGGGAAAGATGTGTTTGATGGTGCTGTCCTGCTGGAGGTGGTGGAATCGGCATTGATTCAGTGAATGTAGATTCTAGTGCAGTAGGAAGTGAGGACAAGGGAGATCTATCATTGTTCTGCGAAGGAGAGGACGGAGTGAGAGCAGAAGTGAGGGAGACGGGACAGTCACAGCTGAAAGCTCAGTCCATCAGAGTGAAGGGATTTCTCGTTCGAGTGTAAAGGATGACATGTACGAACCTTCCCAAAAGAATGCGGCATCATATTACAGAAATGACAGAGGCAGGGAAACTGTGAGAATGGAGACACCCTCAGCTGATCATGTGTTCAGCCACATAGTAGGTTCCCCCTCAATGATTGAAAAGAGCCAGGCATTTCAAATGCAGATATTTGTCATATATCTGGTCAAACACGGAGTGTGAAAACAGACATAGGTGAAGGTCAGCAGATGTGTGTGTGTGTGTGTGTGTGTGTGTGTGTGTGTGTGTGTGTGTGTGTGTGTGTGTGTGTGTGTGTGTGTGTGTGGTGGGGGGGGGGACATTTAAGCAGGTACTGCTTAATAACGCTCAGTAACGATTGACTCCTGTCAAAAAGAAGATGATATGAAGATGTGAAGATGAACCACCCATGATGTACAAAGACTGTGAAGTATGCTAATCAATCACAAAGAATAATGCAGATTGGGGCGCTCTGGCGTCGGCCACATTTGGGAAGTTTACTTTTGGAACCAGAAGCAGATTGTATAAAACAAAATACAAAGAAAAATATTCCAAAACTGGCAAGAAATATGAAAAGAAACTAACCGCAAGAGTTTTCCCATATCAAATAAAAAAACGTTTTTGATGTATGTGTGACCCTTGGAAGAAAGGCAGGAGAGAATATGTGGGACACCGGGAACTTGTGACTGGGGAACTGGTTTCAGGGAACAGGCAGAGAATTTAAAACAGTATTTATATCGTTCCTCACAGGGGAAGGCACAAAGAGTTTCAACATTATAAACAAAATTGTAGTGAGATGAAAGTTTTGCATAGTCTCTAACAAAACGTACAAGGCCTTTCTCAAACAGAAAAGTCCAAGGGTAAACAGCTCACCAGCAATTCATAGCTTGCTTTAATAGAAGTGGTTACAGAGTGACTGGTGGCACTGTGTGAAATATTCCATAACTCTCAAGATTACAGGAGTGTTCCAGTGAAACTGGCGAAACTCCAGAGTGGCGCCTGTCTGCAAGAAGAGAGTGAGTCTTCAAGTGTCTAAGTGCTCTCTTTGTCTTAATAGTGGAGCATATTTAAGAGGTTTAATGGACTCATGAGGCACTTTCATCCTGAGTGATTTTTAAAAAAGGTAAACTCTGCTCCTTCCTCTGATGGGTTACATATTGGAGGATGAACAGTTTGCTAAAGTTGAATTATTTTGAAAATTATCTGGAACATTGTACAAATGACATCATCCAGAGAATTCTAGAAACAGCACTCATAAGAACATTTTATAACCATGTGGGGGTATTGGGTAGGTGAGAGAGAGAGAGAGAGAGAGAAGGTGCTGCATTGCAGTGGTGAGAGCGATGGAGCCTTATTCTGGGGAAGGTGCTAACAGATATACAGTGAGTGTGAGAGAGTTCAGAGAATACAGTGACCCTTATCCTGCCAGAGCGGGGAAGGTTATTGATGCTTTTCCTGTATTGCTGGACATTTCTTCAGACCGCAGATACTGCACTGAGCTGAGTGGTGTGCTCAGATCATACTCGATGAGTCTGGTGGTGCTGGTCCCTCTGGGAAGAGAATGGTCCCGCTTTATATCAGACCATTCACCCAGCCCTCCGTGCCCCCGTTTACAAGCTGTGGTGTAATTTCCCTAATCTGCCATGCTCGGGTAAACTGTGCAGGGCAGCTCAAAACTTGTCCTTTTAACGATGGCAGCAGTGCCAGGGGTGACTGAATATCCAGGGGTACCCGGGCGATGGTGTGTAACTGCAGCCATGATGGGTGGGAAAGTCAGGCTGGTATTGAATGAGAGGGACACCATGGGATGCGGTGGGTAGTTAATGAGGTGAGTTCGATAAGATAACACCAGGAAATTGGCTCAGCCTCGTGCAGACATTCCTTCTGTCGCACTCAATGAAAATGGCACTGAGACAAATTATTGTTCGATTCAGCCCAATGAGTCGAAGACTCTGCTGATCCAACTCCCAGTTCCAAAGCTGCAGGACAAATGTTTATCCAAAACTCTCCATCATCTTAACTTACACCAATATCCTGCTCAACCATCATTCCTGGAAACAGTGACCTATATTGCAAGATGCTATCGAAATGTTTTCATTTCACAATTTTTAAACCTTCTATCAGATCCTTCTGTGAAATTCTCTCTCAATCTCCCCCTCGCTTTAAACCAAGCTCCTCCCATTTGTTGGTATTAAAACTGATTCCCCCGTCATCTATCTGTGTATGCTGGGAAGGTAACTGCTCCAGATTAATAGATAAATTCACTGCTATGCACTGCACAGCTCCCCATACTGCACAGATATCCAGTCCGTGTGTATAGAACAATGCCTTTGTGTGTTCTGCACAAGGCCCTGTGCTGAAAAGATTATCTATCCAAGTTTATAGCTCAGTGCACTGTTGGACCGATAAGTTGTGAACTGGTGAGTTCTAAACAGTGTTCAATCCTGGACGGATTGCTGAGCAGTACACCAGCCTGGTCTACGCAGTGCTTCATGCTGAGCAGGTACTTTATCTGGCCTTATCCGCGTCCGGGCTGGATCTGAGAGATGAATTGAGTATCTGATATAATTCCTGACATGACTATCACTACTCCAGCTTGGCTCATTCCGCTGGTAAATGTGAGGTGATATGTTTCAGATAAAATTCACTTGGTCGAACTATTCGACATTAAGCAAAACACAATTTATTCGAATACTGTCGATAAAAGACAACAAAATGAAGAGGAACTTCCAATAAATTAATTCTGTTGGAAAACTTAGCAGAAAAACAGTTTACTTAATACCTATACAGTAACTGCTCCAATATGGTATCGTCCAATAAGCACACAAATGTCAAAAAACAAATGCAGGAAACAGATTGTCTCACATGCAGTTCCCCAATCCAGGAGGAAAGAACATCAAAAGACAGTTCCGAGAGAGATCACACAGAGAGTGTGTAGCACCCGGGAGAGATTTCCTGCCTTCTAACTCTGCTGAGACCCCAGCAATAACTACCGAAAGGTAAAACTAAGAATCCTGGTTCTGTGAGATCTTGACAATCACTCCACAGGACCGGGCCGTGGCTGCAAGAACACAAGGAATGGACTGTATCTACATCGTCGATGGCTCCGTAGGTGTCTCTCAAAAATGCTTAAACCCATCTAAGCCGTTAAACCTGGACAGACAAAAGTCAAAGTTAAACATAAATAAATAAAACGAAAAGATGCAGCAGGCCTGGTGATCAGACACAGACGCCCTCGGGAGCCCAGCAATTCCTACGCTGCCAACACACAGCAGAATCATCGAGCTTGTGAAGAGAAAGAATTATCTCTCTCCCTCACCTCTATGTTTACAACTGGAGATATGCTATTAGACCAATAATCAGTGATATCAAAATCCCACCCACACCAAGTATTATTGTGATATATCAGAGTTGCCGTGAAATGGGTTAACTGAAGCTGTTTGTTCAGTGACTGTGATTAATATCAGTCTTCCTGGACCTAACTGGGTCACTGGAGGATTTCCCTCTTCCATAATTACGGACTTCTTTCAACTTGTTATGCCATAGTATTCGGCGCAGAGTCAACCTCAACAAGATTGGGATCAGCAGCTACAGAGAAAGAGAGAAAAATCAGAATCTGAGAACATTATAATGGTCCAACAATGGATCAGAATCTGAGAACATTAGACTGCAATGTTCCAACAATGGATCAGAATCTGAGAACATTAGACTGGAATGTTCCAACAATGGACAGGAGTTTATCCTGGGGTCTATTCTTGATTTCTCAGGATTGGCCACCGTTAGAGTTGCGGATACGAGCCGTACTAATGATTATTCAAGCTGGGTACTATCCCATCCTCGCTATTATTGGTGTTCCTGGTAAGTCTATCTCTGTCAATTCTATAAATGATGCTGAATGTTATTGCTATTCTGGTTGATTATATTTAACAAATACATAAACTTTCAGTCACAAACACCACTTCCTTCTCATGCATTTCCAAAGTGCTCACTCATAAGCATCTGAGAAGAAACAAGACTGTTCGGAATATTACATAGAACATAGAACATAGAAGAATACAGCGCAGTACAGGCCCTTCAGCCCTCGATGTTGCGCCGATCAAAGCCCACCTAACCTACACTAACCCACTATCCTCCATATACCTATCCAATGCCCGCTTAAATACCCATAAAGAGGGAGAGTCCACTACTGCTATTGAGTCCCTTTTTATCGTGAACTTTTTTATGTCTCCATATTCTCTCTGTCATCAAATCTGCCGACACCCACCTTCATAATATCCCCAATTTCCAGCTCTGCCTGAGTTCTGTTGCTGACTTCGCCATCACCTACCCCTTCGTTAACGACAGATTTTATGGCCCCAGTTCTCTTCTGACCTCTCTTCCAGTTACAAATAGTTTGACCACAAACTTGTTCTTGTCTGTACAGTTACTTCACAACAGGTACTCTTAAACAGAGTAATAATATCACTGACTGTGTAATTCAGAGGCACGGGTTATGACTCTAAAAGCATTGCCCGAAATCCTACCACAGTCGATGACTATATTTAAATTCCAATGCCAAAAATTGGAATGAAACCTAATTTCACTCATAGCAACCATAAACCATCAGGATTTCTTTTCTTATTTTATTAATAAACTTTAGTAAAGAAACCTAACATGTTTGCCCTGTCTGAACTAAGTGTCACCTCAGATCCACAACAATCTGGTTGTCTCCATATTGTCTTGACAAATGGCCGCGTGGTCAAGGGCAGTTAGGATGGACAAATATACTGCCCTTGCCAGTGATGCTGGCATCCCGCGAAACAACAACATTAAAGGTGAAATAACCAAGGAAATGTGGATGCTGGCGATCTGAAATAAAATTCTCCACCGTCTGAAAGAATGTTGGAGAATCTCAGCAGGTATGGCAGTCTGTCTGAAGAAACACAAATAGTGTTTCGAGTTCAGTGAACCTATCAAAACTGAATGCAACTGGAAAATAATATTATGATATCAGGGATGGTTGGAAGGGTGAGCGGGCGGTTTGTGTTGAGTGGATGATGTCCAGCAAGAGAGAGAGAGAGAGAGAGAGAAAGGAAAAGCAAGCAAAAGGATTGCTGATGATGGACTGGAAGGAAAACAGAATGGGATGTTATTCTAACAATTCCCCTTTCCACATATTCCTGAATATCATATTTATTATGGGATGTCCCTGCTTACCGTGAGTAATGTTCCTCTATCTCTCCTCTCTGAGTGTGGTGATCAACTCCATCAGCAATACTTATAGTCGCTGAGATAGATAGAAACGTAATTTTCCATTGTCAACTGCTTCTCTGGAGAGAGGGATCGTTACTGTGCGACTGTGTGGAGATGTAACAGCTTTCTCAGCCAGGAAGAGAAACTGAGGAGACCGAGGCATTTTCAACACTGAGTGAATGCACTGTGGGTGTGGGGAATTGACTTGCTGCTGTCATCTAGAAAGTCAGTGGAGGTTCTGTGGATGGTGTTCTCAGGATTGTGATGTCAGCTACTGGGTTCATTCAGGGAACCCCGAGGGTCTGGGGACCCCACTCTGGATACTGCATTTACAATGTGGCTGGGTCCATACTTTACAAATGTAGCTGAGACTACAAAGAAGGGAAGCTGTGTAAACAGGGAGGAGCAGGGCACTGTATTTTACTCTCTGGGATTTCCAGGAAAATTTGTCTATGCTGCACCTATTCAGGTGTAAAGTATAAAACCAGCTTGTCTCAACATTGAGGTGGTCATTGAGCTGTATCCCGTCCTTCAGTATAACCTGTCATCTCACACCAGGGACAGGACTGTGCTGACACTCACGATGAATTAAACTGGATTGATTCTGGAAATTTCCAGGCAGCAGTGGGTAATATATCCATCTCCGAAGTGCAGTCCTCCAACGTATTCACAAGCAGTCAGAAACCACCTGCCTGTTGAGAGGAATGCAATGGTTCCATCTCCACAGGGGATGGTACAGAAACTAACTTGCAGAAATATTAGGGAACAGAGTGATTGGTAAAAATGGGTGACTGCAGGAAATCAGAAGTAATGAAGAGTATGTTATTGAAATTCTAATTGAATTGAAGTTTCGTAAGTTGCTGCATCTAATGAGCTCCATCCCAGAGTGATTGAGATGAGATCAGAGCTAGTGAAAGAATTGCTGATTATTCCTCAAAGCTGGTTAGATCCTGGAAAGGATGCTGCAGAGTGGAAAACAACTATTGTAAACTTAAATATTTCAAACAGGATGGAGAGGGAAAACAGAAAACTAAATAGCTTGATGTCCGCTGTGACAATAATATATTGGAACATTTTATAAGGAAAGTGACAACTACATACTTGGAGAATAATGATTTGATTTGGTTCATTCGGCCTAGATTCAGGAAAGGGAAATGATCTTTGATAAACCTGTTTGTGGAGATTGTCCGTTGTGACATCAACAGTTGAGAACCAATGGGATTGGAGTATTTGTATTTTTAGAAGACGCTTGACATGTCTGAATACAGGTGAGTGGGGAATGTTAGAGTCCATGGGTAGGTAGGCGTGGAATATATACCACATGGATTAAAAATTGGGTAAAGGAGATACGAGAAGAATTCTGTTTTTCTCTGGACTGAAGGATTGATGGGTGGCAGCAGGATCAGTGTTTGGGCAATAGCTGTTCACAAGGTAGAATAATGATTCAGATGTGAACAACCGATATCATCATGTACATTTATATTTATTAAATGGTAGAGAGGTGGGCGAGTGCTTTTGTTGAAAAGGACCTGGATGTCCTTGGTCATAAGTCACTGACAGAATTCATACGGGGTCAGGAACTAAATGATATGTGGTTCTTCATGCAAAACGATTGAAGTACAAAAGTTAGAATATCTTTCCAACTGATCGTGTTTTTGAGAGAGTATTTGGTGCATTTTGTAAAGATTTGGTCTGCTTTATAAACAATGATCCCTTTGTCACTGAGAGAGTGGAATGTATTTTGACCAGACTAAACAATGGCATGATGTTACCATGCAGAGAGAGTGCAGTAACTGTGTTTAATCTGTAGCGCTGTGAGATAATAAGAAGTTGAAGCTTGATGGATATGGACAGAAATTCATTATGTCCCAAACAGCTGAATAGGGTGAAATTTCATGCTTTTCATTATATGTTTGATTCACGACAGTTTATGTGCATCTGCAGAGCCGCCATGTTGATTGACAGTGAGGTACAGGCTCTGAATGAACTCTGAACACTTTAATGCACAGTTACTGTGTGACACTGCATTGAATTTCACTTTGTACACAATCCTGTCAGCAGCCAAAATACCTTCATTCTGAAACAGTTAGTTAGAAGGTCTGCCTTCTTGGAGATGGAAGGTAACTTGGAGAATGGCTAAAAATGTTGGCTTCATTCCGACTGCCAGAAAACCATGTTAAAGTAACACAAAAGTGCCAGGAGTAATTAAGCCATGTGGATCAATTTGGAGCAGTCTGTCTGTGCAGCCCCTGCTCCATTTGTTTGTGATGTTGGAGTATCTCGGACACTTTCCTGTTCCTGCGTTAATGGCTTGACAAGCTGAATAACCACTTCCTGATACTTTGGAAGTGACTCCGGGTGTGAAATGGTTCTGTCTGTTCCCATGTATGTGACATGTGGGAGAGAGTAGACTCCCTGACTTCCTGTGCAACAGGCAAGAGGGACTGAGTGGTCTATCCTTCTTCTTGTCCAGTAGTTTTGATGGGATGGGATGAATGGCTTCCTCACATTCTTGTGAAAACAGATTGAGGTGCTGAATAAACTCCTCCTCTTACTGTGTAAATGTACTGTGCTGTTACTTAAATGTTACCCAGACTTCAACAGCACGATCTTGAATGTTATCCAAGTCTCGTCTTCACTGGCAACTGGGGTGGTACCAGGGGACTGGAGAGTAGCGAATGTTGTGCCCCTGTTCAAAAAAGGGAATAGGGATAACCCCGGGAATTACAGGCCAGTTAGTCTTACTTCTGTGGTAGGCAAAGTAATGGAAAGGGTACTGAGGGATAGGATTTACGAGTATCTGGAAAGACACTGCTTGATTAGGGACAGCCAGCACGGATTTGTGAAGGGCAGGTCTTGCCTTACAAGTCTTATTGAATTCTTCGAGGAGGTGACCAAGCATGTGGATGAGGGTAGAGCAGTGGATGTAGTGTACATGGATTTTAGTAAGGCATTTGATAAGGTTCCCCATAGTAGGCTTATGCAGAAAATCAGGAGGCATGGGATCGAGGGAAATTTGGCCAATTGGATAGAAAACTGGCTAACCGGTCGAAGTCAGAGAGTGGTGGTAGAAGGTAAATATTCAGCATGAAGTCCAGTTACAAGTGGAGTTCCGCAGGGTTCAGTTCTGGGTCCTCTGCTGTTTGTAATTTTTATTAATGACTTAGATGAGGGAGTCGAAGGGTGGGTCAGTAAATTTGCAGATGATACAAAGATAGGTGGAGTTGTGGACAGTGAGGAGGGCTGTTGTCGGCTGCAGAGGGACTTAGATATGATGCAGAGCTGGGCTGAGGAGTGGCAGATGGAGTTCAACCCTGCCAAGTGTGAGGTTGTCCATTTTGGAAGAACAAATAAGAATGCGGAATACAGGGTTAATGGTAGGGTTCTTGGTCAGGTGGAGGAACAGAGGGATCTTGGGGTCTATGTACATAGATCTTTGAAGGTTGCCACTCAGGTGGATAGAGTTTGTAAGAAGGCCTATGGAGTATTATCGTTCATTAGCAGAGGGATTGAATTCAAGAGTCGTGAGGTGATGTTGCAGCTGTACAGGACTTTGGTTAGGCCACATTTGGAGTACTGTGTGCAGTTCTGGTCGCCTCACTTTAGGAAAGATGTGGAAGCTTTGGAGAGGGTGCAGAGAAGATTTACCAGGATGTTGCCTGGAATGGAGAGTAGGTCGTATGAGGATAGGTTGAGAGTTCTCGGCCTTTTCTCGTTGGAACGGCGAAGGATGAGGGGTGACTTGATAGAGGTTTATAAGATGATCAGAGGAATAGATAGAGTAGACAGTCAGAAACTTTTTCCCCGGGTACAACAGAGTGTTACAAGGGGACATAAATTTAAGGTGAAGGGTGGAAGGTATAGGGGAGATGTCAGGGGTGGGTTCTTTACCCAGAGAGTGGTGGGGGCATGGAATGCGCTGCCCGAGGGACTGGTAGAGTCAGATTCATTGGCGACCTTTAAGCGGCATTTGGATAGGTACATGGATGGGTGCTTAATCTAGGAGAGAAGTTCGGCACAACATCGTGGGCCGAAGGGCCTGTTCTGTGCTGTATTGTTCTATGTTCTATGTTCTATGTTCTATGTTCTTGCTGCACTTGGTCACAGATTGTTTCAAGAGCTGAAGAGGGATAAGTTGTCCTGAAAACTTTGTAATCTTCAGTGAATGCCCCCTCTTCTGCTGGCACGGTCGCTCAGTAGCTTACACTGCTGATTCACAGCGCCAGGGTCCCAGGTTCGATTCCAGCCTTGGGCAACTGTCTGTATGGAGTTTGCTCATTCCCCACTTGTCTGTATGAGTTTCTTCCGGGTACTCCGGTTTCCTCCCACAGTTCGAAGATGTTCAGGACGGGTCAATTTGCCATGCTAAGTTGTCCAATATGTTAGTTGCATTAGTCAGAGGGAAATGTGTTTGGGTGGATTACTCTTCGGAGGGTCGGTATGGACTGGTTGGGCCGAAGTGCCTGTTTCCACATTGTAGGGAATCTAATCTGCTCAGTTTGGACTCAATGGGCTGAATAGCCTTCTTCCACACTGTAGGGATTCTATGATGACAAACTGGAGATGCCTGAGCTGAGGAAGCTAGGCTGAGGATCTCCTGCAGATGTGTCCCATGGCTGAGATGATTGATGCCAGTCAATGATAATTATCTTCCCTTGTGCCATGAATAACTCCAAAAAGTGTGGAGGTCTTAGTTAATTCTCATTAAGTGCGATTGACCAGGAGGAGATTTATCAGGATGCTGCCTGGACTCGAGGGCAGGTCTGATGAAGGAACCATGAGGGAGCGAGGGCTTTTCTCACTGGAGGTGTACAAGATGATGAGAGGCATAGAAATTGAATAGCCAGAAGCATTTTCCCAGGGCAGAAATGTCTGTGACTAAGTGGAATAATTTTAATGCAATTGGAGGAAGGTTTAGGGGAGATATCAGCGATAGAGTTTTTACACAGAGAGTGGTGGGTGTGTCGAATGCACTGCCAGCGGTGGTAGTAGAGTCAAATACATGAGGGAAACTTCAGAGACGCTTGGATCGGCACATGGAACAAAGTGAACGGAAGCATGTAGGTTAGTCTGATCTTAGAGTATGATAAACAGCACAACGTCGAGGGCTGAAGGTCCTAACTGCATGCATTCATGTAGAACTCTGAGCTCAAAAACTGCATGAATTCATGCAAAACTGCATTATCTCACTTTTTAGATTAGAATCAAACAAAACATCATGGCCTAGACAGACAACACAGGGGGCAACAACTTCACCATATTGTCTAGCTATCACCATTGATAGCAGCTAATCTGAGAATGCAACTTTAAAAAAACGTTTTTGTGATTTACATATGAAGGAAGTGAAACTATCATGGTATTCTAACAGATGAAAGGCTTAGCAATCAGTTTTCCAATGTATAATTTCAGTTATATCTCACTGCAAATTTCTGATATAAATTCTGTGTTCGGATTGAGCACTCCACTATCACCTGATGAAGGAAAGCTAGTGTGCTTCCAATTAAATCTGTTGGACTATAACCTGGTGCTTTGTGCTTTTTAACTTTGTACACCCCAGTCCAACACCGACATCTCCAAATCAATACTGTTCTTTGTTCTGTATTCTATGGACGTGCTCAAGAAGACTTGGACATTGAGGAATATTTGAGACTTGGAGCAGGTCAGCCTTGATCTTAGTGAAGGGCAAGGCAGGCTTGGGATGACCTGCCCCTACTTCTGATGTTCTCGCATTCTGTTATTGGAAAGTTTGTTGGTGTTATTTTCCTGGAAGGTCTTTTATGGAATGTTGCAATCAGTGAGACCAGCGGATTTTGTGAGGCATCGCTGGATGAGCCTTTGGGGCTGTATTCACAGTGAATCTGGGTCTACAACATGATCAACAAATGAAGCACAAGTTACAGAGAAGGAAAGCCCTGTAAAGAGAGATGAGGGGCCTCTTTTATATCTAGCCTGTGTCTTCCAGTTACATTTTCCAAAGCTCCCAAACCGTGTGGGACAGTCTGAAGGGACGAAATGGTCTCCTCTGTTTATGTGCACCATGCTATAACAGTTAGTGGACTCCAATAGCTCCTGTCTAGCCGGTTTGAGGGGTTGAATGGAACGCAGAAACATGGGACTAAGGAACAAGAGTGGGTCATTAGAGAATTTGAGCCTTCTCCACCAGGCATTAAGATTGTGGCTGATCAGATTGTGGTCTCAGCCTCATCGTCCTGTCTGTGTCCCATTATCCATGAAACACTTCTCTGTTAAATCTTTAACTAACTCAGCTGTGAATACTTGTGATCAGAGAGGCACCACAAACTTCCGGGGAAGAGAATTCCCATTCGAATGGCCCTTTTAGAATTTTCCCTCATCGCGTTGGGAGAATAAGAGAGTCATACAGCATGGACACAGATCCTTTTGTCAAAATTGTCCACACCAATATGGCATCTTAATCAGATCTCATCCCACTTGTCAGCATTTGGCCCACATCCCTCTTAACCATTCCTATTTATGTACTTTTCCAGATAAATTTTAAACGTGTAATTGTACCCGCTTTCACCACTTCCTCTGACAGTACACCCACCAGCCTCTGTATGAAAATGTTTCACCTCAGGTCCCTTCTATGTCTTTGCTATTTCCCCTTCACACGATGCGGTCTAGTTGTGCACGCCCCTGCCCATTCAGACTATCTATGCCCATCAGGACTTTTTAAAACATCTGTCATATCACCATTCAGCATCTGACAGTCCAGAGGAAAAAAGCCTCAACCTGTTCATCATCTCCCTGTAGCTTAAACCCGCAGGTTCCAGAAAATCCTTGTAAATCTTTTCTGCACCCATTCAAGCTTAACAACATCCATCCTTTTGCAGAGTCAACTGTCATGTACGCAGTATTCTTAAAGTAGCCTCACCTCCGCCCTGTACAAGCACAACATGCTACCCCTACTCCTATACTCAATGTTCTGACCTATTAAGGCAATCGTGCCAACTGTATTCCTCACCACGCTACCGACCTAAACTGCACTTTCAAGGAACTATGAATCTTCACCCGTAGGTCTCTTTGTTCAGCAACAATCCCAAGGGCATTACCCTGCTTTAATTTACCAAAATGCAAACGTCACAAATATCTAAATTAAACTCCATCTGCCAGTCCTTGGCTCATTGATCGTCAAGGATCCCGTTATATTCTTCACTGTCCACTGCACCACGTTGGTGTTGTTATCTGTAAGCTTACTAACCATGCCTCTGATAATCACATCAAAATTGTTTACATCCGTAATGAAAAGCAGTGAGCTTACCACTGATTCTATCAGCACACCGCTGGCCACAGGTCTTCAGTCTGGAAAATAATCCATTACCTTCAATCCAATTTTGTATCTAATTGGTTAGTTTTTCCTAGATTACATATAACCTAATCTTAGTAATCTGCCTACGATGAAGTACGTTATTAAATGCCTTGCTGAAGTCTGTGTAAACAATATCTACCACAGTGTCTTCTTCAATCTTCTTTGTCACCTCTTCATAATACGCAATCACATTAATTAGACATGATTTGCATCACACAAATCCATGCTGACTATCCCTAATCAGTCCTTGTCTTTCTAAATAGATGTAAATCCTATCTCTCAGAATCCTCTCCAACGAACGCCTCGGCGCTAACGTTGGCTGATTGAGCCGATAATTCCCTGTGTTATTTTGGCTTACTTCTCCCTTTTCATGCCCCACTCCTCCACTGGCCACAAAAAAAAATAACTAAGTTGGTGATATGGCCAATGATATAGTTCTCAGAGTGTGTCAGGGTCAGTGCTAGGAACAAGTCAAGCAGATTCCTTTAATCTGCTGAAACAACACGTTTATGACCAATACAAATGTACTCAAACTATAATGGAAAGGGGAATGACGAGAGGATATTGCAAATATGTACAATGATATTTTGCTGAGAAACACACACAGATACACACACGCACACGCACGCACACACACACACACACACACACACGCACGCGCAAACACACGGATTGTCGATAATAAACTGAAAAGCGAAATATCTGCAAAGTTAACTTGAAAGAACATTGTCCAATTATGATTCAAACTCATGACCAAAGGAAAAATGAGAGTTTGACCCAAATGCTGTTCTATTTGCAGAGTCATCACGTCTTACAGCATGGAGAGAGGCAGAGAGGCCCTTTGGCCCAAACTCGTCCATGCTGACCCAAATATCCAACCACTCTAACCTCATTTCCCAGCACTTGGCCCTTAGCATTCTCGTCCTTTCCTGTCCATGTACTTGCCCAAATGCCGTTTAAATATCGTTAATATAAATGCTGCAACCACTTCTGTTGGCAGCTCATTCCTTTTGTGTATCACTCTCTACGTAAAACAGTTTCCATCAGTTTCCCTTTTTTCTTTCCCCTCTGACCTTAAATTGATGCCCTCTCTTCCTCGATTCCCCAACTCCCGGAAAAAAAGGTTGGATCTATCCTATCCATGTAAACTTCTATAAGATCCCTCTCAGTCTCATATTCTCCAAAGAAAAAGTCCTCGCTTGTCCAACCTCTCCCGACAATTCATATTGTTGAGACCTGGCTATATTTTTGTAAAATCCATCTGCACACATTCGAAATTAAAAACATCCTCCTGATCGCAATGTGACTAAAACAGAACACAACACTACAAGTGCAGCCTCACCAACATCCTGTATAACTGCAACATCACTTCCCAACTGCTCTCCTCCATGTCCTGACCAATGCTTGCTAGTGTGGCAAAAGCCTACTTCACGACCATATCTAACTATGACACCACTTTCAGAGAACGGTGGACCTAAATTCCTTGGTCCCTCTGCTCTGCTACACTCCTTAAGGTCCTACCAATCACCATGAAACTCCTACCTTGATCTAACGATGCCAAAATATTCCTCGGCCCACTTCTCCAGTTTAATCAAGGTCCGGCTGCAATTTCTGATATACGTCCTCACTGTCCACGATTCCACCTATTTTCGTGTCATCTTCAAGTTTCCTAATCATGCCTTGTACATTCGCAAGAATATCATTGACACAGATAACAAACAGCAACGGGCCCAGCAGCGACCCCTGAGGCACTTCATGTGTCACAGGCCTGCAGTCCGAGAGCATCCTTCCACTATTACCCTCTGCTTACTACCATGAAGCCAATTGTGTGTACAAGTTGCAGCTCCCAATGCGATTCCAAGCTTCCAGAACGGCCTATCAATGGTAACATTGTCAAAGGCCTTAGTGAAAACCATACAAACGACGTATACCGCCCTAACCTCATCAACATTTCTGGTCACTTCATCAATGAACTCAAACAAATTTGAGAGGCATGATCTCCCACTCACAAATCTTTCCAGTCTAAAAACATCTATTAATGATAATTACTAAAATTCATAATAACATACGAATTAGTAAATAATAATAAGATGACATTTTCAGTGGAGAATAAATTATCCATTGTATGTAATATTGGAACGTGCATCATGGATGAAGGGCAGAATAGATTTTGTACCTGTGTCGTTGAACTGTGTTGAAAAAGGTAAAGCTGGCATGGTGATTCCGTAGTTCGTACTGCTGCCTCATTGTGTTATGGATCAGGTTTGGTTCCAGCTTCGGGTGACTCTCTGTGTGGAGTTTGCACATTCTCACTGTATTTTTGTGTGTTTCCTATGGGTGCTCCATTTTCATTCTACAATCCAAAGATGCATAGCTCAGGTGAATTGTCCATGCCAAGTTACCCGTAGTGTTATGTGCATTCGTCAGGGGTAAATATAGGGCAGGGGAATGGGACTGGGTTGGGCACTGTTTGGAGGGTCGGTGTGATCTTGTTGGGCCAAATGGCCTGTTCTTATACTGTAGGGAATCTGTCCAAAAACTATTTCTAAACAAACCTTATCTTTCAAAATGCATGTATATCTCATCCCTCAGAGTCTTCTCAAGTAACGTACCTACCACAGTTGTTAGGTTTCTTGATCTATAGATCCCAGATTATTCTTGGCTTCCCTTCTTGAATAATGGCACAACATTTGCTAATCTCCAATATTCTGGAACCTAAACTGTAGCTAACGATGATGCAAAAGTATTAACCAGGGTCCCCGTAGATTCTTCTGTAGCCTCTTACAGTATTCTTGGATGCATCTGTTTAGGACCAGGAGATTTATCCACCTTCATACATTCTAATGCATCCAACACGTCTTCTCCTGTGATATTGACTCACCCTAAGATAACACTACTACATTTGTTAACCTCCCTAGACTTCATCTTTTTCTCCACGGTAAAGGCAGAGGAGAAATATTCATTGAAAATCTCACAAATCTCCTACGATTCTAGACGTGCATGTCCACTTTGGAACTCGAAGGGTCATATTCTCAATTCGTTATTCCTTTTTCTTTAATATACTTAAAGAACCTCTTTGGATTCACCCTAATCTTCTCAGCCAAAGCTATTTTGTGCCCCCTTTTCACCCTCCTGATTTCCTTCTTCAGTAAACTACTGTATCCCCTGTATACCTCCAGGTATTCCCTCGATCACAGCTGCCTGGACCTGAGCCACATATAGACCTTGAACTGTAGTCATTTCACTTTTAAAGTCCTCCCACTTGCAGGAGGTCCCTTCGCCTGCAAACAAACTCCTCCAACCAACCCCTACAAGCTCCTGTCTCATTCCACCAAAATTCGCCTTGCCCCCAGTTTGAACTTGAACATGTGGAGCAGTTTTGTCCTTCTGCATAACTATTTAAAAATTAATAGAACTATGGTCACTGGTCCCGGAGTGCTCCCCCACTGTCACCTCAGTCACCTGCCCTGCCCCAGATCTTACAGTAGGTCACGCTTCGTCCCTTCCCGAGTTGCACCCTCTACTTACTGCTTGAGGAAACTATTCTGAACACACTTAATAAATACACCCCATCTCAGTCCTTAATTCTATGTCTTTGCCAGTCTATGTTAGGAAAATTAAAATCTCCGACTAATGCAATCCTATTGGCCCTGCAAGTCTCCCCAGTCTGTCAGCATATTTTTGTTCCCCTAATTCCTTGTTTATTATTTGGGGGTCTATAGTACAATCCCAATACTATCACCATTCCCTTCTTATTTATTAGCTCCCCAGACAAATACTCACAGGATGATCCATCAGTTATTTTATCTCCGTTTACTACTGTGGTACTCGCCTTAATCAACAATGAAACTCCCTGTCTCCTCCTTCCACCATCTCTGTCCCGCATAAAGCACCTGTACCCTGGTACTTTAAGCTGCCGGTGCTGTCCCTCCCTTAGCTATGTTTCAGTAATAGCTATAATATCCCAGTTCCACGCACCGATCCATGCCCTGAGTTCATCGGCCTTACCTGTCAGCCATCTTGCATTGAAACAGTTGCAATTTAATCCAACAGACATTCCTTGCTCTCTGTCATTGTCTAGCCTGACCTGCCTTTTCATTTTACTGTTTCTGATTACTGTATCTCCTTCCAGCCTCGCACTTGACTCCCTACTATTGAGGATCACACATGCACCACACCCCCCCACCCAACCCCAGCCAATCTAGTTGAAATCCTCCCTTGCAGCAGTTGCAAACCTGCCTGCCAGGATATTGGTCCCCTTCCAGTTCAGGTACAACCCGTCCTTCCTGAACACGTTGCCTTGCCCCACAAAAGATACCAGTAATCCAAAAATCTCTGCCCCCTGCACTAATTCTTTAGCTACTCCTTCATCTGCCATATCCTCCTGTTCTTACCTTCACTAGCATGGAGCACTGGAAATAAACTGAATATTACCACTGTCATGGTCCTGTCTTTTCTCCTTTTCCCTAGCTCTCCACAATCACTCTGCAGAATGTCATCACTATTTCTACCTGTGTCACTCTGTCCTTTGTACCAATGTGCACAATGACTTCTGTCTGCTTCCCGCTCCCCCCCACCCCCCACCTACACCCCGCCACCCCCAGTGAGAACGTTCTGCAGCCGCTCTGAGACATCCTGGACCTGGCAAGTAGGAGGCTACACACCATTCCGGATTCCCATTTGCAGCCACCGAATCTCCAATCTGTTCCCTTCACTATCGAGTCAGATAATTACTTCTGTAGTTATTCTCCTTGCACTGCCTTCTGACAATGGGATTTCTTCATGAAAGAGTTGAATTTGGCTGAATTGTTTTGCTTCAGGCAATGGGGAGATTCTAATAAAACCTCATCAGGAATCGCCCATTAGTGGGAAAGACGACTGGGCTTTTTTTCACTCCACACATTCCTGTGATGAGCGATAGGGAAACAGAAAGGGAGCAATATAATGTTTCTCCACAGATAGGCTACATTTTCCATGTGTAAGTTAAATCAGTAACGTTATCAGTCCCACACTGGACTCCGTGAGCTCTTCTTGAACATTGTGTGAACTATATGACTCCATTACATTTTTGACTCCAGGTCAGTGCGTTATTGCAGAATCAATTCATTCACAATAAATGGTCGTAATTGTTTTGAAGATCTGTTAATATGTGCTTGCATAATGTAAAAATAAGCGTTTCATGTCTTCACAATATCTGTGTTAAAATGAATACTCTTAAACATATACAGTAATTGCTGGAAAAGCTCAGCTTGTCTGTCGGCATGTAGGAAGAGAATTCACAGTTCAATTTTTCTGTCCAGTGACCTTTCCTTTGAAACTGACTTATTCTTAAAGAATTTCCCTAGTTTTATTCTCTTACACAAGAAGAAATATTCATCCAGTATTCACCAACTGCACTCTTCTCAAGATCTTATATGGTCAATAAAACATCCCTCACTCTCAGGCCGAACCGTTAATTCTTCATAACGTAATGTCTTCATCCCAAGAATGCGTAAAGAGAAATATCTTTGAGACATTTCGAAAACAATTTTGTTTCTTTTTATTTTCAATTTATACAGTTATAACTACACATAATACAACAGATGTAATCTCAGCAATGCCGTGTACTGATGCAGAAAACATCGCTAATATCATACCCAACACCCCTTGCATGAAACAGAATCACGACATTTACCTTCCAAATCACTTGCTACATCTTCAGGTTAATTTGATGTGATTCATGTACTAAGACACACAAATCCCTCTGTAACACTGAGTTCTGCATTCTCCTTGCATTTAAATAAATTTCTGCTGTTTCGTCCTTTCCCCAAATCAGAAAGTTTCCATCATATATATTGAACTGCTTTTTTTCTGCTGAAACTTTGCTCACAGCCATCCTCTGTCTGTATGCCATTGCTTGTTGCTGTGCCCTCCCCCAATCTGTGTCCCATTGCAGACGTTCTGCACTCCCACTCTCTGTATCCTATAGCAGGCAATCTGCCCTCCTCCGTCTGTATCCCATTGCCGATGCTCTGTCTCCCCATCTGTATCCCATTGCAGATGCACTGCCCTCACCCATCAGTATCCCATTGCAGACACTTTGCCTTTCCCCTGTCTGTATCCCATTGTAGATGCATTGCCTTCGCTTGTCCTCCGCTGTCTGTATCCCATTGTAGATGCTTTGCCTTCCCCTGTTTGGATCCCAATGCAGACTCTCTGCCCTCACCCATCAGTATCCCATTGCAGATGTTTTGCCTTCCCCTGTCTGTATCCCATTGTAGACGCTGTGCCCTCCCCTGTCTGTATCCCATTGCAGGCATGCATCCCTTCCCCAGTCTGTCTCCATTTCAGATGTTCTGGCCTTCCCCTGTCTGTATCCCAGTGTAGACGCACTGCCTTCGCTCTGCCCTCCGCTGTCTGTATCCCATTGCAGACGCTTTGCCCTCCCCCCGTCTGTATCCCACTGTAGACAGTGTTCCCTCCACTGTCTATATCCCACTGCAGATGCTCTGCCCTCCCCCGTCCATATCGCATTGCAGACACTCTGCCCTCCTTCATCTTTATCCCATTGCAGATGATCTGTCCTCGCTCTGACTGCGCCCCATTCCAGACCCTCTGCCCGCCCCCAGTCTGTCTCCTATCGCAGATGCTCTGCCCTCCCCCCGTCTGTATCCCATTGCAGACGCTCTCTCCTCCCCCTGTCCGTATCCCACCGCAGATGCTCTTCCCTCCCCCAGTCTGTGTCCCATTGCAGATGTTCTGCCCTCCTCCTGTCAGTATCCCATTGCAGAAGCACTGCTCTCCCCCGTCAGTATCACATTGCAGATGCTCTGCCTCCCCGTCTGTATCCAATAGCAGACCCTCTGCCCTCACCCATCAGTATCCCGTTGCAGACGCTTTTCCCTTCCCCTATCTGCAGCCCATTGCAGAGGTGCATCCCTCCCCCAGTCTGTCTCCCATTGCAGATGCTCGGCCCTCCCCCAGTCTGTCTCCCATTGCAAACGCTCTGCCCTCCCCCCGTCTGTATCCAATTTCAGGTGATCTGTCCTTCCCCTGTCTGTATACCATTGCAGACGCTCTTTCTTCATTTGACATCAAATTGAATGATTATCCTGGTGCATGATCAAACTGAGCTCCATCTCCTTCATCCGGTTCATTAGAATAGATTGTAATTTGTTGATGACCTCATACAGATCCCTGAAGAATTCCACTCATTACAGCTTTCCAAACACAAAATAAGTAATGATCTCTACTCTGCATTTCCTGACAGCCACCCAGGGCGCCCCTGCTTCTGCATAACAGCCTGGGATGATTATAGGGCGTCCCCCTGTGCTGTGTAATTTACTGAATACTTCATTCTGTTTGCTGGAGTCTGTTTGGTGCAGCCCATTTTTCCGCAGACACTTATAGACGCAGCACTATTTCAGCGCAGCTCATATTTATTCCTTTTCAGGCTTCGAAAAAAGCATTAATCTAAGCAATAAAAATAAAAATAATGTTTATTCCATTTCGTAAAAATGTTAAAAAGACACTTGAGTAAGTGTAACATTGACTCAGAGCTGTCTTTCAGAGCTAAAATGATAGTTGGTCTTGCATTTATTCAGATTGAAAACATTCATGAAGCTATTGAACATTTGTCTGATGCGCTTCCAGATGAACTACAACCGCTGCTGGACTGGTTCGAGGATAACTATGGAGGTAGAAGATTACGCAGAGGAAATGGTCGGTGTCCACCGCTTTTTACAGTTGAAATGTGGCATTTATATGAAAGGACTTTAAACAATGAGGACAAAACAAACAATAATGCAGAAGCTGCCCACAGGAGATGACACTGCGAATTTGATGTGAAACATCCAGTTATTTGGAAATATATTGACAGTTTACGAAAAGGTCAGAGAGGAAGGGACATTTACTATGAGCATCTGACAGCAGGGCACGATATTCCATTGAAATTACACAAGAATACAAATACTCGTAAGAAGTTTTGGTGAGAGAAATTATGTCGAGTATTTATGAGGGAATGCCCATAATTTTGAATGAACCTCATATTTTAGATTTTTCCTAATGAACTTATTCCGTTTACTTTTTTTCTTTTTAACATTTTTACTGAAGAGAATAAACATTATTTTTTTATTTTTAGTATTTCATTAATGCTTTTAAATAAGCCTGAAAAGTGATAGAGATTAGATTGGAACTGCCAGCAAGTTTAAATTGAAAATTGCTCTTTCCTGAACATTGCTGCTTACTTGGTTGGTGGGATGTCGATGTTTCACAATCTCCACACAAGGTGCCCTGGTCCTCTGTGGTTCTTTCCAGGATCCTCCCCACATGTCGAGGTAGTGGGTGAGGGAACAGATATCGGTCATTCTAACACCCGCCTTGGCCCTTTATGTCCTATTCCAGGCTGTTTCTCCTGGAATTGGTGATGAGGAGGGATGGAGTGAGGGTGGGGGTGGGTACCCCTACTATTAGTGCTGGTGTAGTGGAAGGGGGAAGGGTGATATATCCGCAGGGAGTCTGACCACAGTGTTGTATCCATGCAGTGGTAATCGTGTGCGCGGCTATTGTGTCAGTGACAGAAAAAGTCGGGGAGGGAAGGTGTGAATTCAACAATGAGTGTGGTCGTGCTTGAGCCTTATTTGGAGATAGAATGTGAGCCTTGGTCAGGGGTAGGTGTTATAACAGATATACAGTGAGTGTGAGGGAGCAGAAGAAGATGGTGACACTTATCCTGGCAAAGTGGGGGGAAAGAATATTGATGCTTGTCCTGTATTGCTGACCAATTCTTCAGATCATCTCAGCGTTGAGGTGAGTCTCCCTGAACGTCTTGTCCAAGTCTATCGCTAATAACGCCACAGACCTTTTCCATCACATCCAAAAGAATCAGTTTGGGTGGATCTTCCAAAGAGCAAGGTGAAGCAAATATTAGTGTGTTATATATCTAACCCAAATCTATCACGCAAATACTTTACATCATACGTTCTGGAAATTAGGTATGTAAGTTAATGCAAGGGAAAGCAATGACATAGTGACATTATCGCTGGGCTCTTAACCCAGGGACCCAGGTCATATTCTGGGGATATGATTTCAAAACCTGCCATGGCAGATGGTGGAATTTGAATTCAATATGTATCTGGAATCAAGGGATTATGATGACGAGGAATCCATTGTCGATTGTTGGAAAATCTCATCTGGTTCACTGATGTTCTTGAGGGAAGGATACTACTGTCCTTACTTGGTGTGGCCTGCATGTGACTCCAGACTCAAGACAACGCAGCTGACTCTTAACTGCCCTCTGGCATGGGCAATAAATGCTGGTTATCCAGTGACGCCCTTATCCTGTGAATGAGTAGCAAATAATCATAGGTGCTGCAGTAATACTGGATTGTCTCAAGTTGCACCGAAACTGCATTAACTAAGTGACTACCAATACTGTGAAGAATAACTTCCGTAAGTGTATATCAGGTCGGTTGAACAGTATGTTGTGAACCAAAGTGGAGAGCAGGTTATTTCAGATTTGGTGTTGTGTGGTCAGGAGGACTAATTAATAACCTTGCTCTGAAGCAGCTTTGGAGGAATAGTGAGATCAATATGTTGCATTTTTACACGGCGTCTGAATACAATATCGAATGTTTGAACATTCTGGTCACGCATCATGGAAGCCCGGAGACGAGAGGGTTAATTACGCTCCAGTGAATTGGGGAAGTACAATATAACATTCAATGGGACAAGCAGTGATTGTGAGAGTCAGACAATCCGACAGCACGGAGACAGGCCCTTCAGCCCGAACTGGTCCATTCCGAACGAAATGTCCATTCACATTAACCACACTTCCCTGCACTTGCCCCGTATCCTTCTTATTCTTTCCTATCCGTGTATTTGTCCAAATGCATTTTAAATTTTGTGAATGTACCCGCCTCAAACACTTCTACTGGCAGCTCATTCCATGTGCATAACACCCCGTGTGTAAAAGAAATTGCCCCTCAGGTTCCCTTTTACTCTTTCCCCTCGGAACTTAAATTAATGCCCTCTGGTCCATGGTTGCTCAACCCTGGGGAAAAAAAGACAGAGTGCATTCACTCTATCCTTGCTTCCCATGATCTTATACACTTCTATCAGATCCGCCCTCAGTATCGCACTCTAAAGTAAAAACTCCTAGCTTGCCCAACCTCTCACAATAACTCAGACCATTGAGTCCAGGCATCATCCTTGTAAGTTTCTTCTGCACTATTTCCAGTTTAATAACATCCTTCTTATAGCAAAGTGAACAACACTGAACATAACACTACCAGTATTGCATCACCAGCATCCTGTATAACTGCAACATAACTCCCTAATTTCGAAACTCATTGCTCTGACTGATGAAGGCCAGTCTGCCAAATGCCTTTTTCACTGCATATCTACCTGTGACTCCACTTTCAGAGAACTTTGAACCTGAATTCCAAAGTCCCTTTGTTTCAATACACTCCTAAACACCCTGCTATTCACCTTGAAACCCCTACCTTGCTTTGACTTCCTAAAATGCAAGAACTTACACTTATCTGTATTAAACTCCATTTGTCATTTCTCGGCCCACTTCCTCACCTGATCAAAGCACTGCTGTAACTTCTGAAATTCCTGATAGTCTTCCTCACTGTCCACGACACCGTCTATTTTAGTGTCACCTTGAAACTTATAATTCATGCCTGTACATTCTCATCTAAATCATAGATGTGTGTAATATGTTATATATACACACACACATGCATAAAACAAACAGTAATAGTCCCATAACTGACCCCTGAGGCATTCCACTCAGCACAGGCCTTCAGTCTGACAAGCATGCTTCCACTATTACTCAATGTTTCCTACCATCAAGCAAATTTTGGATTTGATTTGCCAGCTCCCCCTTAATTCCATGTGATCTAAACTTCCAGAGCAGCATACCATGTGGAACCTTACCGAAGGCCTTACTGAAATCCATATACACCAGGTATACCACCAAGTTACTTGTCATTTCACCAAAGCACTCTAACAAATTTTTGAGCCATGATTCCCCATGCACAAAGCCGTGCTGACTGCTCATAATCACACCCTGCCCTTCCAAATCCATGTATATCTTCTCTCTCAGAACCTTATCAAGAAACCTACCTACTAGAGATGTCAGGTTTACTGGTTCTATAGGTACAAGGTTTTTCTTTGTAGCTCTTCTTGAATAAGGGCACAACATTCGCTACACTCCAGTCCTCCTGGACCTCACCCGTTGGCTACCGATGATACAAAAGTACCAAACAAGGCCCCCGCTATTACTTCTCTGTCCTCCTGCAATGTTCCTGAATGTTTCGGATCAGGACCACGAGGTTTATAGAAACACTGATATGTCTACTTATTTTAGGTGAAAACACCAGAGTGAGTAAGTGACTTAATGATGACTAAATTAACAAATTAAAGAAGATATTAATCACAGGAAGTGACTTCAGAAGAATTCCAGACTTTGTGGAATCCTGAGAATTCAGAAAATTGCAATCCAGAAAAGGAGGGCCATGAAACTGATCAGGAAATCAAAAAGCGAACATGCATGCAAACAAACAGGAACACAAAGACAGCAAAAATCTACGATCTATATTTCAAAGGAATGAAAAACATAGTCAAATGTGGAAATTTGCAATCGGGAGTGACGAGTTTATGGTTGATAACAGGGAAATGGGCAAAGCAAATGACCAGTTATTTTACATCTGTCTTAATGGAGTAAGATCCAGAAAATCACCCGGAAATTCGAAGGGAAAGTATAAGACTTGTGGAAGTAAAGACATAAAGTCAATTCATATCAGTAACAAGGCAATATTAAACATGCAGCTGGATTGAGCATTGCTAAGCTTGACAAACCAGATGTACTTCGTACCAAAATCTTCAGAAATAAATCACAAAGAGAAGTATTAATTGCATTGTCGATGATGGCGTTCTATTTTCCTGTACATTCTGCAGAGTCTGGAAGCTGATGTACATAAATGTACATTAGTAAACATGATCCAAGCACTACAGATGAATGGTAGGGATCCAAGCATCTCCAAAGGAAAGAAGAGATAGTGTGGAGAACTGCTGACAAATTAACTTTACATTTGTCGGGGAACTGTTGGAATCTATTATATAGGATGTGATATTGTATACTTAGACATTAACAGCAACGTTGGAGAGACTCAGTATGCATTTCTGAAAGGGACATCACACTTGCAAACTTTGGAATTGTTTGAAGTTGATTCTTACAGCATAGATAATGGGGATCCAGTAGAATTGGCATATTTTAGATTATCAGAAGGCTTTCTATAAGAACTCACAGTGAGATCCAAAATGCAGTGATGTGAAGGGTATTTGGAGGAATATATGTAAATAGAAACTTAAAGTTTGGTTTGCCTTCTTTTAAGGGAGTCAGAATATAGATGTTCAGACATGTTGAAGCAGTTTCACAGTGTTGGTGAGACTGTATCTGGAATATTGAGGACAGTTTAGGTGACCAAATCTGAGAAAGAATATACTGAGCACAGAGGAAGTGAAATGGACATTATCCAGATAAATCCCTCAGATGGCGAGATTGCGTAATTAGGAATCTCCGCCTGTGTTCTTTGAGTTTCAAAGAATGAGAGTTGGGTCACTGTCAACTTTATAAAACTCACAAAACATACGACAAATTGGAAATTAACAGATGTTTATCAGGTTGTCTAATCCACATTCAAGGCAAATAATGGCAGGATAAGGACAGACCATTGAAGACTGAAATAAGTAGGAAATTCTGCACGTGGAAGAGACTGACTAACAGGGGCAAGGCAGGGCAAGATTACGGAGAATCCACAGACAATCTATAAGTGTGTCAAGCGGAACAGAATAACCAGTAAATTGGTAGGCCTCATTAGTGACTTGCCAAGTTGCATCTAAATCAACTTTAGTGGTAGGAGAAAGAGGGGAGTGTAGAAGACTGTTTGTGTGACTGGAGGCCAGTGTATCACAGACATCAGTGCTGGGTCCCTTATTATTTGTGATTCGGCGGTGCTAGTGTTGGGCTGGGGTGGACAAATCTAAAAATAGCATAACAGCAGACTATAGTCTAACAGATCTATCCGGCAGCACAAGCTTTCGAAACACTGCTTCTTCATCAATGTGCACAACCACGTGATGTAACTGATGTTGAGAGATTTTTAACCTTATTATTTGTGGTATTCATAAATGATGCAGCTTTGAAAATGGATGAGGGGTGGGGTATGTAATAAATAAGTTTGTGTTTGATACAAAGATTGGCCGGGTGATTGGCAGTGAGGAGGATGGCCTTATGTTACAGGGTGATACAGATGGAATGGTCAGATGGGTGGATCAATGGCAGATGGAATGTAACTCTGATAACTATGAGATGATACACTTTGGGAGAAGGAACCAGACAGGGGAGTACTCAATGAATGGCAGCACACTAGGAAGCTCAGACGGTGCTTCTCCACATATCGCTGAATGTGATTGAACAGGTTAATACACAATTTGGGGATGGATAGGGGAATATAAACATAGCCTTTATTCATCTCGGCATAGGTTATAAGAGCTATGCAGAACTTGGATGACGGCAAGATGGAATTCTGTGTGTAGTTCTGGGAACAACATTACAGGAAGTATGTGATTGTACTGGAGGGGGTACAGAGAATATTCACCAGGATGTTGCCTGGAATGAAGCATATCAGCTATGGAGAGAGACTGGATAAGCTCAGGTTGTTTAGTTTGGAGGAGAGAAGGCTGAGGGGTCTGTGATTCAGAAGAATAGGATTACGAGGTACATGGACAGTGTGGATAGACAGCAGCTGCTGCTTTTAGTCAAAGGGCCCCACTTTTAAATGAAGGGTTTGCGGTTTAGTGAAGATTTGAGAATTGGTTTTCAACCAGAGGGTGTTGGGGTCTGGAATGCACTTCTTGAGAGTGCAGTTGTCATGGTAACCTCAACCCATTAGAAACGACACGGCTGTGCACTTCAAATACTTTAAGATTCACGGCTACGGTCTTGTGTCGGAAAGTGGCCCTAATGTTGACTGTGCTGTATTTCTGGTAGTACAGATACTTTGCTTCTGTGATTGTATGGCTGTGGAAGGTCAATCATTGAGTAGCTTAAGGTAGGAATTGATGGGTTTCTGAAGAATATCTTAACAGTTCAGAAGAGAGAACTTGAAATATTTTCTGAAAATATGTCAAGGGCAAAATTAAGAGCAAAAAGGTGCAGATTTCTTACCGTCTGATACCAGATTATTGAGGACAGCGAAATAGCAGAACAATGGAGCAAATACTTCAGTTATGCCTTCACAGAAGAAAACAAAACAAAAAAGAAAACTTCCTAGTAATACGAGGGAACTTTATTCTGGTGAGAAAAAGGGATAGAATGAAATTAGCAGCTAAACAGTTTCGAGAAAGTATTCGACTGAAATTAATGGGCATAGACAAAGTCAACAGAGATTTATGAAATGGAAACCATATTTGAGAAAGTGGCTTTTAGTAGAATTATGTAGAAGGTATAAATGCCATACGAATGGAATCTCAAAGCCCAAGCGTATTCTGCAAATTCGAATCCTGTGTAACTCAGGCTAATATATGGTCATAGATTTAGAATGGGAGAGCTGGCAGGAAACAGTGAGTAGGAATTAAACAATGTTTTTTTTAATGGAAGGCTGGGAGGATATAGAAAGGATCGTGGCTTGGGCTCAAGCTATTCCCAATACACATCATATCTTGGGTGTGCAGCGCAACTGCAATATTCCCAAGTCTGCTGACAGCACTAAACCATGTCAGCTTGTGAGAGGATGAGGAGGATGTAAAAAAGTTCCAAGGTGATTGAGACAAGTGGAGTAACTGGGCAAATACGTGGCAGATGGAGAGTAATGAAGGAGCTGAAATGTTGTGTACTTTGATGGGAACAATAGAATGGCGGCCACTCATTTGAAAAAGGAGTGGTTGAAAAATGTTGCTCTATGAATGAACTTAAGCTGCATTTTTGTTCATTTCTGCATAGCCCTCCGTGTCCATGTAGGGCAGTGAGTTCTGAAGCCAGAAGTCAATACTGGGAATGGCATTGGCACGCTGACTATTGTATATAGGGCCAGCAAGTGGAGAACTGTAACTTTGAAAGGAATCTGGATCTCCCTGTACAACAGTCACTGAAAGCAATATCACAGGAGCAGAAAGCGGGTAGGAAGATAAATGCTGAATTCAATTTCATTTCAGGGGGATTTAAGTACAGGAGTAAGTGTATCTTATGCAGCTGTACAGGGCCTTGGTGAGACCCCATAGAACATAGAACAATACAGCACAGAACAGGCCCTTCGGCCCACGATTTTATGCCAAACTTCTAACCTAGATTAAGCACCCATCCATGTACCTATCCAAATGCTGCTTAAAGGTCGCCAATGATTCTGACTCTACCACTCCCACGGGCAGCGCATTCCATGCCCCCACCACTCTCTGGGTCAAGAACCCACCCCTGACATCTCCCCTATACCTTCCACCCTTCACCTTAAAGTTATGTCCCCTTGTAACACTCTGTTGTACCCGGGGAAAAAGTTTCTGACTGTCTACTCTATCTATTCCTCTGATCATCTTATAAACCTTTATCAAGTCACCCCTCATCCTTCGCCGTTCCAACGAGAAAAGGCCGAGAACTCTCAACCTATCCTCGTACGACTTACTCTCCATTCCAGGCAACATCCTGGTAAATCTTCTCTGCACCCTCTCCAAAGCTTCCACATCTTTCCTAAAGTGAGGCGACCAGAACTGCACACAGTACTTCAACTGTGGCCTAACCAAAGTCCTGTACAGCTGCAACATCACTTCACGACTCTTGAATTCAATCCCTCTGCTAATGAACGATTATACTCCATCGGCCTTCTTACAAACTCTATCCACCTGAGTAGCAACCTTCAAAGATCTATTTACATAGACCCCAAGATCCCTCTGTTCCTCCACCTGACTAAGAACCCTACCATTAACCCTGTATTCCGCATTCTTATTTGTTCTTCCAAAATGGACAACCTCACACTTGGCAGGGTTGAACTCCATCTGCCACTCCTCAGCCCAGCTCTGCATCATATCTAAGTCCCTCTGCAGCCGACAACAGCCCTCCTCACTGTCCACAACTCCACCTATCTTCGTATCATCTGCAAATTTACTTACCCACCCTTCGACTCCCTCATCTAAGTCATTAATAAAAATTACAAACAGCAGAGGACCCAGAACTGAACCCTGTGGAACGCCACTTGTAACTGGGCTCCAGGCTGAATATTTACCATCTGCCACCACTCTCTGCCTTCGACCGGTTAGCCAGTTTTCTATCCAATTGGTCAAATTTCCCTCTATCCCATGCCTCCTGACTTTCCGCATAAGCCTACCATGGGGAACCTTATCAAATGCCTTACTAAAATCCATGTACACTACATCCACTGTTCTACCCTCATCCACTTGCTTGGTCACCTCCTCGAAGAATTCAATAAGACTTGTAAGGCAAGAACTACCCTTCACAAATCCGTGCTGGCTGTCCCTAATCAAGCAGTGTCTTTCCAGATACTCGTAAATCCTATCCCTCAGTACCCTTTCCATTACTTTGCCTACCACAGAAGTAAGACTAACTGGCCTGTAATTCCCGGGGTTATCCCTATTCCCTTTTTTGAAAAGGGGCACAACATTCGCTATTCTCCAGTCCCCTGGTACCACCCCCGTTGCCAGTGAAGACGAGAAGATCATTGCCAACGTTACTGCAATTTCCTCTCTTGCTTCCCACATAATCCTAGGATATATCCCGTCAGGCCCGGGGGACTTGTCTATCCTCAAGTTGTTCAAAATGTCCAACACATCTTCCTTCCTAACAGCTATCTCTTCTAGCTTATCAGTCCGTTTCACACTCTCCTCTTCAACAATACGGTCCCTCTCGTTCGTAAATACTGAAGAGAAGTACTTGTTCAAGACCTCTCCTATCTCTTCCGACTCAATACACAGTCTCCCACTACTGTCCTTGATCGGACCTACCCTCGTTCTCGTCATTCTCAGGTTTCTCACATACGCATAAAATGCCTTGGGGTTATCCTTGATCCTATCCGCCAAGGATTTTTCATGCCCTCTCTTAGCTCTCCTAATCCCTTTCTTCAGGTCCCTTCTGGCTATCCGGTATCCCTCCACTGCTCTGTCTGAACCCTGTTTCCTCAACCTTATGTAAGCCTCCTTTTTCCACTTTACTAGACATTCAACCTCCCTCGTCAACCAAGGCTCCCTCACACGACCATTTCTTTCCTGCCTGATAGGTACATACATATCAAGGACACGTCGTATCTGCTCCCTGAAAAAGTTCCACATTTCCACCACATCCTTCCCTGACAGCCTATGCTCCCAACGTGTGCTCCTCAAATCCTGTCTTACAGCATCGTAATTTCCCTTCCCCCAATTGTAAAATCTACCTTGTTGTGCGCACCTATCTCTCTCCATAACCAAGGTGAAAGTCACAGAATTGTGGTCACCATCACCAAAATGTTCACCCACTAACAAGCCCACCACTTGTCCCGGTTCATTACCGAGTACCAAATCCAATATGGCCTCCCCTCTGGTTGGACACTCTACATACTGCGTTAGAAAAGCTTCCTGGACACACTGCACTAACACCGCCCCATCCAATCTACTTGATCTAAAGAGCTTCCAATCAATATTTGGGAAGTTGAAGTCGCCTATGACTACGACCCTGTGGCTTCTGCACCTTTCCAAAATCTGTTTCCCAATCTGTTTCTCCACATCTCTGCTGCTATTGGGGGGCCTATAATAAACACCCAACAAGGTGACTGCACCTTTCCTATTTCTGACTTCAGCCCATACTACCTCCAGAGGCAGATCCCCCTCAAACTTCCTTTCTGCAGCCGTTATACCATTTCTAATTAGCAATGCCACCCCCCCTCCTTTTTTACCACCCTCCCTAATCTTACTGAAACATCTGTAACCAGGAACCTCCAACAGCCATTCCTGTCCCTCATCTATCCACGTTTCCGTGATGGCCACAACATTGTAGTCCCAGGTACCGATCCATGCCTTAAGTTCACCCACCTTATTTCTGATACTCCTTGCGTTGAAGTATACGCACGTGAGCCCATCTCTGTGTCCGCAAGTAGTCCCTGTCAGTGCTAACTTCTCCACAGCCTCCCTACAGTCTTGGGCATCCTGACACACAGCTAGCTTACTTGCTGGACTACAAGTCCGGATCCCATCCCCCTGCCAAATTAGCTTAAACCTCCCCGAAGAGTGTTAGCAAACCTACCCCCCCCACCCCCAGGATATTGGTGCCCTTCTGGTTCAGGTGCAACCCGTCCTGTTTATACAGGTCCCACCTTCCCCAGAATGCAGTCCAATTGTCCAAATATTGGAAGCCCTCCCTCCTACACCATCCTTGCAGCCACGTGTTCAACTGTACTCTCTCCCTATTCTTTGTCTCACTGTCACGTGGCACCGGCAACAACCCAGAGATGACAACTCTGTCTGTCCTAACTTTTAGCTTCCAGCCTAACTCCTTGAGCGCTTGAATGACCTCCCCACCCCTCTTCCTACCTATGTCGTTGGTGCCAATGTGTACCACGACTTCTGGCTGCACACCCTCCCCCTTAAGGATTCTGAAGACACGGTCCGAGACGTCTCGGACCCGAGCACCCGGGAGGCAACAAACCATCCAAGAGTCTCGCCCATGTCCACAGAACCGCCTGTCCGTCCCTCTAACTCGAGAGTCCCCTATAACTAGCGCTCTCCTCCTCTCCCCCTTTCTCTTCTGAGTCTCAGAGCCACAGACCCATTCACTGCAGCTTACACCTGCAAGGCTGTCCCCCCCAACCGTTTCCAAATCTGTATACTTATTTTTTAGGGGAACGACCACAGGGGAACCCTGCACTGCCTGCTTCTTCCCCTTCCCACCTCTAACTGTTACCCAGCTACCTCTGTTCTCCGGCATAACTATGTCCCTGTAGCTTCTATCAATCACCCTCTCAGCCTCTCGAATAATCCTCAGTTCATCCAGCTCCAGTTCCAGTTCCCTAACTACTTCGGTGAGGAGCAGGATCTGACTGCATTTCCTGCAGACAAAGTCGGCAGGAGTATCGGTGGTCACCCCTACCTCGAACATCCTGCAGGAGGAACATTCCACCACCTGCGCTCCCATGACTGTACACTTTGCCTCCAAAAACAAGAACACTGAGTCAATAAAACTGAGTCACTTGCCTGTGGACTTTAAAGTTAGGTTAGAGGAGGGCCTACGAAGGTAGGACCTGGGGTCTAGAACACACCCACTCAAATACTAATCACTTACCTTCCCGCCCAGCTATGCGCTCCAACCTCACTACCGCTGCCTGCTTCAGGTAAGTAATTTTGAAACAAACTGTCTTACCTTAGCTGTAGTCTCCCGGGTTCGCTTTTCCTCGGCCGCTGCTCCCACTCAAAAAAATCTCGAACATTGTGCAGTATTGTGTGCAGTTTTAGTCTGTTTTCCTAACAGAGGACAAACCTGACATTGAGGGAGTGCAGCAAAGGATGACCAGACTGATCACTGGATGACAGAGTTTTTGTGGGAGCAGGGTTTGGGGCAATTAGACCTTAATTCAATGGGGTTTAGGAAAATGAGTGGAAATCTCAGTGAAATATATAACACTCTGACAGGGCGAGACAGATTAAAAGCAGGGATGGTAATTCCCCCGGCTTTGACGTCTAAAACAAGGGGCCACAATATTAGGTACAGACAGGCCACTTTGCATTGAGATGAGAATAAATGCCTGCACTCAGAGACTGGCGAACCAGGGGTACTCTCTCCCAGATCAGGCTGTGGAAGTCAAGGGCCTGAATATAAATAAGGCTTTCTGGAAACTAAAGGGATAGGTAGAGAGCAGGAGTATGGTTTAAAGATAAAAAATCAGCTATCATTCCAAGTTGTTCTCTAATAACGCAATAACTGTGTTCCTTTGCAACACTGTGTTGTAGAAAATTGTGCAATATTAACAATGGGGTCTATGGATAAAAGAGGGTAAGTGCTGAATCCCGAAAAATATCAGTAAAAACCAAAAATTAAATTTGGTCTAACACACACTCGGACAGTCTAAATAAATCTTTAAATTGCATGTTGTAATGGAACAGTGCTGTAAATGTAACGCTTTCACACTGCAGTCACTCACTGGTGCACTGTACCTTTCACCACAATCTTCACCAGAAAGTGCGCGGGGGCTGACGGACCATGTGATACCGATGGGGAATTCCAGTTCTCCCCAAGATTCTCGCCACAGTTTGAAATAAAGTTGTTTCTAAATATAAACGACAATTCTCAGTTTCAGGCTCAGTTTCAAGGCCTGCAGAGCGGATTGCATTCCTGTTTTAGCTGAACACAATGATTGAACATTTTGGAGACAGAGGGATCTTGAGGCAAGGTTTGCTGTTCAGCTGGTGTCTGGCAAGGAATCGCATCACAGTGAACACGAGTTCACTTTATAGAAAAAGGTTCATGAATTGCATTGCAGCCAAATTGTATAGAATCAACACGTGTTATTGGTGAACTGCCTGTACATAGAATGGAGGGGCAAAACTGATGGGCTGAATGGACTACAGCAGTTCTCATTTTATGTTTCACAATGTTTAAACATATTAAGGGTTATGAATATTGTATGGGGAAAACTGCGTTGAGGAGATGTTCGGCCATTAACTAGAATAGGGAAAGCTCAATGAGTTGTATGATGTATTCCTTTCCCGATACTTCTGTGCAGTGTGTGGGAAAGCTCTGTAAATGTTGTCACAAGCTCTCAGCTGTTAGGAAGGAGATCTCTGCAGGGTCGACAGGATTGTGTTTCCCGTTCCCTTTTCTGATAACGATGCTGGTGCCGGGTGTTCTCTCTGAGTTTATCCTTTAAGACCTCGGAGCAGTTTGATACAATTGAGTGCCTTGCTTGGCCGTTTCAGAGACCATTGAAGAGTTTATAACATGTCTGTGGGTCTGGAGTCACTTTTACGTCAGACCAGGAAAGCACGGGAGATTCACTTCCTGAACGTATACTGGGGAAGGAGATCGTCGTCTATAATCGACATTGAAAAAATGATCACTTTTACTGACACCAGGTATTAGACCTCGATATTTTATTAATTATTTTTAACTTGCACCAGTTGCCAGAGAATTATCCTCGTCTGGATTAGCAATCCAATGACAATTCCACAACAGCACCATCTCCACATGGGGGACTATCGTAAAACCACAGTGAACCGATTATTTCTGTGTTGTTTGACAGCTCTGTTAAAAATAGCCCCAACCAATTTGACTGTCGCGATGGGACTGAGGGCGTGGTAATTGGTCCGATTGTAATTATTCCCTTCTTAGGGGATGGGACATAGTTGAGTAATTACCCACATTAGGAGAAAGTGAGGACTGCAGTTGCTAATTACCCACATTGCCAGGGAGATGTTAGAGTTGGAGCTGGAATGAAACAGCTTCCTCAGGTACACGGCTTGTTGTGTCGCAAAAGTCCTCAGTCCTATTGCAGGAATGGTGTCAGGGCCAAATGCCTTTGTCGTATCTACAGTGTCCAGCTGTTTCTTCATGTCAAGTGCAGTGAATTGAATTGGTTGAAGACGGGCATCTGTGATTCTGAGGGCATCATAGTGAGGGTGAGGTGGGTAATCGACTCAACACGTCTGGCTGAGAATGGTTCAGATACTGCATCGTCGACATGGAAGCACAGGGCTGTTCTATCATTTAGGATGGGGATATTTGTGGTGTCCTCTCCTCCAGTAAGTGGTTTAATGGTTCATCGACTTTTATCCATGGATTTGACAGGACGACAGAGCTTAGATCTGATATGTTAGTCTTGGGCCCATCTCTCTGTCTGTATCAGATGTTAGTCCTGCTGTTCATAGTGTAACCAGTCAAGTGCGGTAGCTTTAATGAATTGTCATCAGGTTTAGGTGTACGTGATTCCGACCCGACCATGTCCACCCACTCTTGTCACTGACCCATGGATCGGCTTGATGGTAATGGTAGACGGATAGACTATCCTGGGGGAAAAGTTACAGGTCGTCATTGAAATCTACAGCATCAGTTGATAACCCAGTTTTAGCTGCAATATCTACAATTCAATACTACTGACTGTCCCCAGTTCACACCGAGACCCATTCACCCATCAGCCCTGTATTCAGTGACCTACTCTGGTTTCTGATGCGGAAATACTTCCATTTTCATATTCTCATTCTGCTGGAAGTTTTTCCTTGTGTGACGCCTCCAATTTGTTACATAACCAATATCCATTTAAGGTACTAATCTGAATCTTTTCCTTTCAGTAATGCCATCTTCTGTATTTGAAGTGAACGTGTTTTCCTGTTTTTCTCCCTGACCATGAATCAGAGCTCTGCAGTGTCAGTGATGCCAGCCTTATGCAGTTTCAGAGTCAAGGAACTTGTCACCATGCGTTACTGTTCAGTTCATAGTGTACGGTACTCCATGTTGGACAGGATGTTTGGGCTTCTTTGACAATATGTCGTTGGAAATTGTTCAACAAACAGAAATTGCTGAAGAAATGGCTAAAGATGTTGCAGAATTTTCTGGAGTGAATGCAGAGCTAAACTTCCAGTTCCAGTGAACCTTCTATAAAGCTTTTTGTATTTTTATTTCCAGTATCCAAAGTCATTTGTTTAATTGAAAGATTGTTCTGCACCTATTCATTTCTGGAGAAACTCAGCAGGTCTGTCAACATCTGCAGAGAAAGAGAAACAGAGTTAGCGTTTCCAGTCCAGTGTGATAATTCTTCAAAACTGAATACAATTGCAAATGGTATTTTAATCCCTTGCCAGAAGTGGAGGATGGATGGCAGGAAAAAGAGGGTGTGGCAAAAGATAAATGGACTTTTAGCAGTGGGTAATGAGAAGATTCTGTATAACGGGTCGAAATTAAGGATTACTGGGGGAAAGGGGTTCTCTTTATTGAATGCAAGATAAAGAAGACACAACCAGACAAAGTCATACGGAAAGACCAGGAGGGAGAATGTTGACCATGTGGTAATATATAGATCTGGCCACAGATACGTTTTCACTGTCGTGATCGTCACCCCCTTTAGACAAACGAATTCAGGTGCTTGACTTCTTATTGGCACTAGTAAGCGTTTCATGCTGCCTTAGTATTGTAACATGGAGAAAAACAAATCACAGTATGACGTTTGGGCTGAGTGTTGGTTACCTGTCATTTTAAATATTATTTAATTTTGCAGTGCTTATCTTTAAACACTTGTTCTTGAAGTTAGTATCAGATGGAGTGTAGGATGTTGAGTGGTGACATTAAAGAAACATATAAACTCATGAGAGGTATGGATAGGGTGAATAGCCAAGGTCTTTTCCACAGGATAGGGGAATCCAAACATAGAGGGAATAGGTTTAAGGTGAAAGAGGGTAGATTTAAAAGGGATGAAGGGTCAGCGTTTTTACGCAGAGGGTATGGAATGCGCTTCCAGAGGAAGAGTGGGAGATGCAAGGACAGCTACAACATGTAAAACGCATTTGGACAAACGTATGAATGGGAAACATTTAGAGGCATATGGACCAAATGAAAGCAGATGGGACTAGTATAGTTTGGAAGATCTGCCCAGCATGGACATTTAGAAAAACTTCACGCAGAGTCAGGGTGGTTTTGTGAAAAGGAAATGATATTTTGCCCTGTAAAATCATGCAAAGTATTTCTGGAGATGCCTGTAAATGTAACAAGTGGACTTGATAAAGGGGATCTGGTGGACACCAGGCTTTCCAGAGATTTTCCACAAGGTATTACAAAACAAAAGTTCTTACACAAAACAGTTGTTATGGGGGATTTTAACATGCAGGTAGACTGGGTGAATCAGGATGGTATCGGGCCTCAAGAAAGAGACTTTGTGGAGTGCCTCAGAGATGGATTTTTAGAGCAGCTGGTGCTGGAGCCGACCAGGGATAAGGCGATTCTGGATCTGGTATTGTGTAACGAACCAGAATTGGTCAGTGACCTCGAAGTGAAGGAGCCATTGGGAAGTAGTGACCATAATACAATAAGCTTCAATCTGCAATTTGAGAGGGAGTGGGTACAATCTGAAGTGACAATATTTCAGTTGAATAAAGCTATGAGGGAGCAACTGGCCAAAGTTCAATGGTTTAATACCTTAACAGGGAAGACCGTGGAGGAACAATGGCGGATATTTCTGTGTATAATGCAGAAGATGCAGGATCAGTTCATTCCTAAAAGGAAGAAAGATCCCAGGAGGAGACATGGGCGGCCGTGGCTGACAAGGGAAGTAAAGAAACATATAAGGTTAAAAGAGAAAAAGTATAACTTAGCGAAGATAAGCGGGAAAACGGAGGACTGGGAAGCTTTTAAAGAACAACAGAGGATTAGTAAGAAGGAAATACGCAGAGAAAAAATGAGGTACGAAGGTAAACTGGCCAAGAATATAAAGGAGGATAGTAAAAGCTTTTTTAGGTATGTCCAAGGCAAAAAAATGGTTAGGACAAAAATTGGGCCCTTGAAGACAGAAGCAGGGGAATATATTACTGGGAACGAAGAAATGGCAGAGGAATTAAATGGGTACTTCAGATCTGTGTTCACTGGGGAAGACACAAGCAATCTCCCTGAGGTAACAGTGGCTGAAGGACCTGAACTTAAGGGAATTTCTATTTGCCAGGATTTGGTGTTGGAGAGACTGTTAGGTCTGAAGGTTGATAAGTCTCCGGGACCTGATGGCCTGCATCCCAGGGTACTGAAGGAGGTGGCTCGGGAAATCGTGGATGCGCTGGTGATTATTTTCCAGAGTTCAATAGAATCGGGGTCGGTTCCTGAGGATTGGAGGGCGGCTAATGTTGTGCCACTTTTTAAGAAGGGTGGGCGGGAGAAAGCAGGAAATTATAGACCAGTTAGTCTGACCTCAGTGGTGGGAAAGATGCTGGAGTCTATTATAAAGGATGAAATTACGGCACATCTGGATAATAGTAACAGGATAGGACAGAGTCAGCATGGATTTATGAAGGGGAAATCATGCTTGACTAATCTTCTTGAATTTTTTGAGGATGTAACTCGGAAGATGGACGAGGGAGATCCAGTGGATGTACTGTACCTGGACTTTCAGAAAGCTTTTGATAAAGTCCCACACAAGAGGTTAGTGAGTAAAATTAGGGCGCACGGGATTGGGGGCAAAGTACTAGATTGGATAGAGAATTGGTTGGCTAATAGGAAACAAAGGGTAGTGATTAACGGCTCCATTTCGAAATGGCAGGCAGTGACCAGTGGGGTACCGCAGGGATCCATGCTGGGACCGCAGCTTTTTACAATATATGTAAATGATATAGAAGATGGTATCAGCAATAACATTAGCAAATTTGCTGATGACACAAAGCTAGGTGGTAGGGTGAAATGTGATGAGGATGTTAGGGGATTACAGGGTGACCTGGACAAGTTAGGTGAGTGGGCAGATGCATGGCAGATGCAGTTTAATGTGGATAAATGTCTGGTTATCCACTTTGGTCGCAAGAACAGGAAGGCAGACTACTACCTCAATGGTATCAAATTAGGTAAAGGGGCTGTTCAGAGAGATCTGGGTGTTCTTGTCCACCAGTCAATGAAGGCAAGCATGCAGGTACAGCAGGTCGTGAAGAAGGCTAATAGCATGCTGGCCTTCATAACAAGAGGGATTGAGTATAGAAGCAAAGAGGTGCTTCTGCAGCTGTACAGGGCCCTGGTGAGACCACACCTGGAGTACTGTGTACAGTTCTGGTCTCCAAATTTGAGGAAAGACATTCTGGCTATTGAGGGAGTGCAGCGTAGGTTCACGAGGTCAATTCCTGGAATGGCAGGATTGCCTTACACGGAAAGACTGAAGCGACTGGGCTTGTATACCCTTGAGTTTAGAAGACTGAGAGGGGATCTGATTGAAACGTATAGGCTTATGAAAGGACTGGACACTCTGGCAGGAGGGAACATATTTCCGTTGATGGGGGAGTGCCGAACCAGAGGACACAACTTAAAAATACGGGGTAGACCATTTAGGACAGAGATGAGGAGAAACTACTTCACCCAGAGAGTGGTGGCTGTGTGGAATGCTCTGCCCCAGAGGGCAGTGGAGGCCCAGTCTCTGGATTCTTTTAAGAAAGAATTGGATAGAGCTCTTAAAGATAGTGGAGTCAAGGGGTATGGAGATAAGGCTGGATCAGGATACTGATTAGGAATGATCAGCCATGATCATATTGAATGGCGGTGCAGGCTCGAAGGGCAGAATGGCCTACTCCTGCATCTATTGTCTATTGTCTATTGTCTCTAGGACGTCGGATACTTTATTAACATGGGATGATGATTGTTTAACACAGAAATCGGAGATTCAGGCTTAATGGATCTTTATGATAAAGGTTTATCTGCTGGAGTACCACAAATATCAGTCTGATGGCATCAGTTATTTGCAATCTATACTGACAGCCTGAAGGAGGGAGTTGAGTGCATTATACATCCGAGTTTGAGGATGACACTGAGAATCAAAAGGCAGGCTGTTATTTAATGGAGAGGACTTCCAGAAAAGGAACAGTACAAAGGGATTGGAGTCTTCCTGTGTATGAAACATAAAGTCAGCATGATGATGCAGCAAGGAACTTGGTTGGTACATTCGGCGGTTTCCAGGGAAGAAGGGGTTGTGTTATTGAGAATCTCTAAGATGGTGAGGCGATAATTCATTGGGGTTTAAATGAATGAGGAGTGATACTGCGGAAACATACAAGACACAGAAGGGGTTGGAGAAGGTAGATGTTGAGAAGTTGTTTCCATTGTTGGGCAAAGTGTTGAACTCGAGGACATAGATACCGAATAAAGAACATCGATATCAATCTGAGATGCAGATAATGTCTTCACTCCGAAGGTAGTGAATGTCTTGAATTCCCTAACCCAGAGAGGTGTGGAGGGATACAAAGAGTCGGCAAGAAAGTGGAGTTGAGCCCTGGGGTAGATCAGCCATGTACTTATGAAATGACAGGGTTAGCTTGAGGGGCCGATTGACCTACTCCTGTTCCTATTTATTCATTTCACATGTTATGCTTTTGGAAAGTAACGGGTTATTTTGCTGGGAATCATGTTGTACAATATTGCATTTTGGGAGAACAGAGGATTTGTTGTTTTAACCCTGGGTGGGGTATGTAGCTGTATTCCCAGCGTATCTGGGTCTGCAACATGACCCACATCTGGAGCAGAAGTTACAAAGAGGAGAAGCCTGGAAACAGGGATTGGGGGTGGTGGTGGTGGTCACTTCCTGTTCCAGTCTGGATTTTCCAAGTAAAGTTCCAAAACTCCACCTAACCATCGGAGTGGCCTCGATCTGCCCCTGTTTAGCATGTCCGAGGGCTGAATGGAACATCAGAAGATAGGGCTGAGGAACACAAGTGGGTCATTCGGCCCTTTGACACTACTCCACTAATAAATGAGGTCATGATTCATCTCATTGTGATCCCAGCTGCACGTTTCTTTCCATGCACCATTAACTCTGATTAACCTGTCCATGGAAAATCAGACAAAGCCAGCTTAGATATAATTTAAAGATCCAGCCATCCCAAACTTCTGGGTAAGAGAATTCCCACTTGACTGAAATCCTACTTTGTGTATTTCTCCTAATTCCTGCTCTGATGGAGCTTGGAGGGTATCACTGTTTCCTTTTCTCGTCCCATTCCTCCACTGCTGACACATAATTTGAAATGTAACCAGGTTGGTGATATGGCCGATGATAAAGTTCTCAGACTGAGTCTGGTTCAGTGACAGGAACAAGTCAGGAAGATTTCTTTAGTCAGCCACATGTAACTAATATAACTAACGGATGTGCATGGTGGATCTGTGGTTAGCACTGCTACCTCACATCACCAAGTAGCTGCGTTCAATTCCAACCTCGGCAACCCTCGATGTGGATATTGAACATTCTCCCCATGACTGTGTGGGTTTCCTACCAGTGTTCCAGTTTCCTCCCACTGTCCAAAGGTATCCAGCTTGGAGCGGATTGGCTATGCTAAATTGCCTATAGCGCCCAGGGATGTGTTGGTTAGATAGGTTAGTCATGGGAAATGCAGGGTTACATGGATAGAGTAGGTGGGCAGGTCCGGGGGGCGGATACTGTTACGAAGGGTCAATGTGGACTTGATGGACGGAATGTCCTGCTCCACAATATCGAGATTCTATAAAAACAACAAGAAGTTTTACTATACAAACATCCAATGGGTGTCTATCTGATCACTCTCCTCTAGGTTTTGTATGTTTCAATAAGTTCACCTCTCATTCCAAGAGTAACCTGTTAAAGCCTTCATAATATAAGACCCTCATCCCTGGAATACATGAAGTGAAATATCTATGAACTGCTTCCAATTTAATTATATCCTTTCTCAGGTAATGAGACAAAAATAATCTCATACACAGATGAAGTTAATTTTTGTTTTCTCAGTGGTGAGAGTATTTGGAACTCTCTTCCCTGCAGAGCATTGGAGGCAGTGATATTGAATATGTTTGAGGCACAGACAGAAGGTTCACAAAGAATAACGGAGTCAAGGATTATCGAGGAATGGCAGGAATGTTCAGTGTTGGGGAAATGCTGACAGTGGTAAAAAAATCACACTGCTCCAGCACATCCAGGAATATAATGCAAAATGAAATGATAATATCGATAAAATGTTAAGGGGAAATTCAAGATGATGGCGATCTGGAAGGTCTGCTTTGTTGGGCTCTGCATCACAGCACGGGCAAAGTGGTTCCCTAACCCACTCCATCACAGCCATTTACTTAAAATGCTTAGTTTTGGAAAGATTTGAGATTTGGCAGTTGTAGTAGTTTTAGTTTGTGTAGTTTTTAAGCTCTATGAGACTTTGTTTATTAATGATCAGTAATTCGAGTTCTTCGTCTCTCGAGTTCAAATGTTGCTACAGTGTGTTCTGGATAATGATGTGCTCAAATGGTCTACCTGGAGCATTAAGGGGAGCCATTTGCCAGAAAAGAGGAAAGATTTACTTTCTAGTCTTAAAAAGAGAGGATGGATTTTGTCCTATTGCAGGAGATGCACCATGATGACAAAGAACATTTGACTTTCCAGCAGATCGCGTTTGATCGGGTTTATGTCTCCTCTTTTAATATTACGAGTTGGGGAGAAGCCATAACGGATAAAAAGAATCTTCCATTTAACCTACTAGATTGTATTTGATACTCACGGGAGGCTCATAATCCACAAAGCCTTGAACTATGGTAAATAATACAGTATTTTGAATATTTATTGCACCCCCTACCCCCCCCCCCCCCACCCCCACCCCCCCGCCCCCACCCCCAACCCCCGGCACACCCTCTTAAAATCCTGGTCGATGCATTTTCCAAATTCAGTTATCTTGCATCGTGGCACATTATTGTAGAAGATTTCAACTGTCTTATGGACCCCACGGTGGACAGAATGTCCAAAGGTGCCCCAATGCCCTCGTTATAATGTAAGCAATTAATGGATTTGTGTGCAGAAAGAGAGCTGGTGGATATCTGGAGGCAGATCCACATCACAAGTAAGGATTTTATTTTCTTCTTTAACCGGCATAAATGCCAGACGAAGGTTGATATCTTCCCCATCCCTACAACAATCTTAGATTCGGTGGCATCCTGCACAATTGGGAATATTACCATTTCTGACCATGAAGCAGGATACTTATTGATTAAGATTAAGGGCAATACAACAGCTTCGAGACACTAGCGAATCAATCTCTTTCGTATTAAGACTAGTTGGTTAATTGAGTATTTAGATTAGATTACTTACAGTGTAGAAACAAGCTCTTCGGCCCAACAAGTCCACACTGACCCGCCGAAGAGCAACCCACACAGACTCATTCGCTGACGTTTACCCCTTCATCTAACACTACAGGCAATTTAGCATGGCCAATTCACCCAACCTGCACATGTTTGGACTGTGGGAGGAAACCGGAGCACCCGGAGAAAACCCACGTAGACACAGGGGTAATGTGTAAACTCCACACAAACTGTCACCTAAGGCAGGAATTGAACTGGGGTCTCTGGTGCTGTGAGGCAGCAGTGCTAACCACTGTGTCACTGTGCCACCGTGCCGCCCACTGCAATGAATTCAGATCTTTCTCAGCCATTAATTCAGATTTAACCAGTAAACCATCCATTCGATGGGAAATTGGTAAGGCTTCTGCCGAGGGAATAATTAATCCTTAGGATGTCGCAGAAGGGGGAGCAGGAACGCTGGTTTGAGGCAGAGCTGAGGGCAGCCGAGAGTGCATACTGTGATAGACCCTCAGTGGCTAAGCTGCAGAGGATCAAAATGCTTCAGTCTACAGTGAATCCCACGCTCACACAGACAGCCAAGAAGGTACTTACTTTTGCAAAACAAAGGCTGTTTGAATATGGTGATAAGCTAGACAGGTATTTATTCTATCTTGCCAGGAAAACGAACGCCCCTCTAAAGCCATTACCTCAATTAGGGAAGGTACTGGGATCCTTACCTTCAATTCCAAAAAGATTGATGCCCCCTGTCCGAGATTTTTCACCAAATTATTTCAGCCTGAACATTTTGAAGATAGATGGATTAAGATGGAGTCATTTTTCAAGACCCTGGGTCTTCCAGGAGTTACCCCTGAATAAGTGTTGTGCCTTAATGCACTATTATCAGCACGGGAAGGTGTGAAGCAACTTCAGAATGTAAAGGTGCACGGTCCTGACGGATTTCTGAGTGAATTTTATAAATAATTTATTTATTTATCAGGGCTGATGTTTAACATGTTCTGTCACTCATACAGTCATGAACCCCTCCCTCCATCGAGAGGCACATATCTCTCTGATGCTGAAGAAATGAAGACCCTGGAGGATTGTGCTTCTTACACGCCAATCTCACTTTTAAATGTTGGTCTCAAAATCCCGTCTGAAACCCGTGCATTAAGGCTGGAAACTTTGCTGCCTTCCATTGCCAAAGAGGACCAAACAGGCTTTATAAAGGGCGGCAGATTTTCCTACAATGTTAAGTGGTTACTCAATATGATCCAAGAGTGTCAACAACAATCTGTCCAGGGATAATTGATCTCTTTAGATGAGAGAAGGCATTTGATTGGGTTGAGTGGCCGGATCTCTTCTGTACATTAGAACGGTTTGGTCTACACAAAGTTTTTATCAAGTGGGTGAGGGTCATTTACAGTGATCCGCTGGCTGCAGTTCTCACTAATGGTGTGCCAACCAGTAATATTAATATTTCTCCAGGCAGCCGACAAGGTTGACACCTTTCACCATTGTTGTTTACGTTGGGGATTGAGCCACTGGCGGAGGTCATCTGTAGGGATGTCAACATATCTGCCCCAGAGGTGGGATATAAGTCACGAAAGATTACATTGTATGCAGATGAGGGTGTTATGTTTTTTGTCAAATCTCGCAATTTCGGTAGGTCATGTGATGCAATGCATTAATTCGCTTGTTGCCTTTTCGGGCGATAAATTAATTTTACAAAGTTGGAGGCCATGCCTATGGGAGGTCTTAGGGAAACACCTGATACTGGGGCTAAATCCTCGTTTCCTTTTAAATGGTCACTGGGGTGGTTTCTCTATTTCAGTATATTCATTACATCTGTCTTTGATCATTTATTTAACGTGAACTATGTCCATTTATTGGACAAAATTAAACAAGACCTTCAAAGATGGGAGGCATTTCCAAAATCCTATCGAGGTCGGATAGCTGTTATTAAAATGAATGACCTTCCTCATTTCGTACACCCCGTGTGAATGCTTTTTTTGATGTTTCCCAGACAGATGAGGCATGTGGGCTGCACTGTGGCACAGTGGTTAGCACTGCTGCCTCATACTGCCAGTGACCCGGTTTACTTCCCACCTCAGGTGACTGGCTGTGTGGAGTTTGCACATTCTCCCCGTGTCTGCGTGGGTTTTCTCTGGGTGCTCCGGTTTCCTCCCCCAGTAGAAAAATGTGCAGGTTAGGTGAATTGGCCATGCTAAATTGCCCATAATGTTAGGTGAAGGGGTAAATGTAGGGGAATGGGTGTGGGTGGGTTGTGCTTCGGCGGGTCGGTGTGGACTTGTTGGGCCGAAGGGCCTGTTTCCACACAGTAAGTAATCTAATCAAAGTTTTTTTTTGAAAAAAAAAATGGTTGGTTTACCTCTTTTATTTGGCACCATAAGCGATTCTTTATCAAGCTAACAAAATTGCAACTGCCCCAAAGATTGTGGGGAGTTGATCTCCCTGATTAATAGCAATCAATTAAGTTTTTTTTCAACGTATTTGAATGCCTGGACCGCTGTGGTCTTGGCCTCAATATGGCTAGGCATTAGTATATTCTCAACTGTATCTGCGTAGGTTTCCTCCCACAGTCACGCAGATGTGCAGGTTAGATGAATTGGTCATTGCTAAATCGCTCATCGTGTTCCAGGATCTGTAAGTTGGGGCATTAACCAGGGTAAGTATAGCATGGGAGGGGAATGGGTCTGAGTGGGTCACTCTTCAGAGGGTCGAAGTGGACTTGCTGGGCCCAATCTAAACCCACCTGCCAGCACTCGGCCCATATCCGTCCAAACCCTTCTTATTCATTTACCCATCCAAATGCCTCGTAAATGTTACACTTGTATCAGCCTCCCCGACATCACCTGGCAGTTCATTCCATACATGTATCATTCTCTGTATGAAATAGTTGCCCTGTAGTTCTCTATTATATCTTTCCCCTCTCACCGGAAACTTATACCCTCTCGTTCTGACTCCCCGACCCCTGGGAAAAGACTTTACCTATTTACCCTATCCATGCCCCTCATAACTTTGTAAAACTCTATAATGTCAGCACTCAGCCTCCGACGCTCCAGGAAAAACAGCCCCAGTTTTTTCGGCCTCTCTCTATAGCTCAAATCCTCCAACGCTGGCAACATCCTTGAAATCCTTTCTGAACCCTTTCAAGTTTCACAACATTTTTCCGATAGGAAGGAGACCAGAATTGCACGCAATATTTCAACACTGGCCGAACTAGTGTCCTGTACAGCCGCAACATGATCTTACAACTCCTGTACTCTATACTCTGACCAATAAAGGAAACGCCTTCTTCACTATCCTATCTACCTGCAACTCCCCTTTCAAGGAGCTTTGAACCTGCATTCCAAGGTCTCTTTGTTCAGCAACAATCCCTGCGACCTTACCATTAAGTGTAAAAGTCCTGCTAAGATTTTCTTTCCCAAAATGCAGCACCTCGCATTTATCTGAATCAAACTTCATCTGCCACTTCTCAGCCCATTGGCCATTTGATCAATCTGAGGTGACCCTCTCCGCTCTCCACTACACCTCCAATTTTGGTGTCATCTGCAAACTTACTAATTGTACCTCTTATGCTTGCATCCAAATCATTTATGTCAATGACAAAATGTAGTGAATCCTGCACCGATCCTTATGGCACTGAACTTGTCATCGGCCTCCAGTCTGAAAAACAACCCTTCACCACCACCCTATGTTTTCTACCTTTGAGCTAGTCCTGTATCCAAATGGCTAGTTCTCCATGTATTCCATGAGATCTAACCATGCCATTCAGTCTCCCATTGGGAACCTCATCAAAACCCTGACTGAAGTCCATATAGATCACATCTACCCCTCTGCCCTCCTCAATCCTCTTTGTTACTTCCTCAAGAAACTAAATCAAGTTTGTGAGACATGATTTCGCACGCACAAAGCCAAGTTGACTATCCCTAATCAGTCCTTGCCTTTCCAAATACAAGCACATCCTGGCCCTCACGATTCCCTCCAACAACTTGCCCATCACCAACGTCAGGCTCACTGGTCTATAGTTCCCTGGCTTGTACCTAACACCCTTCTTATACAATAGCACAACGTTAGCGAACCTCCAGTCTTCCAGCACCTCACCTGTGACTATCCATATTACAAATATCTCAGCAAGACGCCCAGCAATCACTTCTCTAGCTTCCCACAGAGTTCTGGTGTCACTTGATCAGGTCCTGGGGATTTATCCACCTTTATTCGCTTCAAGACATCCAGCAATTCCTCCACTGTAATATCGACATTTTGCAAGGTGTCACCATCTATTTCACTACAATTTATATCTTCCATATCATTTTTCACAGTAAATATGATGCACAATACTCCTTTAGTATCTCCCCCATACTTTCTGTGCTAGGAAGAATATTCTGTTGTGTTGAATGTCTGAAAACCCCCCGGGTCTATTGGGTCGTTGTAAGCTCGTCATGGAGAATATCCCTTTGGACGTTCTCATTAGTATGGTGCACCGAAAAGCAGAGATTTATATAAGATATGGCAACCCTTTCTGGATTACCGCGATGCAGGCTTACTTGCCACTCTGAAAAGGTCTTTTATATAGCCATGACGATATTGTCTAATGAATCAGATATTATGAATTATGAACGCATGAATGTGTATCAGTTGATGCTCTCAAAGAACGAGAGCTATCACATTGTTATTATTTATTTATTATTTATTGCTTATTTTTGTTTTTCTTCAGTCCGTTTAGTAACTTTAACTTACTTTGTATATACATGCACATGGGTGTAATTTTGATCAGTTATTTGAGTTGTTTTGTTATTGGTTTAATATAATAATAAAAATATCTTTTTCAATAAAATATTTTGCTTAAAATTAAAATGCTAATATGGATAGATTAGAGTCCCAAATAACTCTCATTAGAGAGACCACTCGTGGTGGTTTATGTTGAAGGTCACCACACGGGTAATAGGGTAAGATTGAGAGAGGATCCCCTTCATGGTAACCTCTGGGGAATTGTGGGGAACTGAACCTGCGCTGGTGGCCTCCCTCTGCATCACAAACCAACCATCCAACCAACTGAGTGGGAGACTGTGTAACTGCTACACACAGAATCAGCAGCAGAAAAAGGGCAAGAGAAATTTTAATGACAAGGAAAAAGGTGCATTTGATACAAAAACGTTCTCTGCTAGAAATTGTATTTTATTATGAGACAAGTGTTTGGAAGCTGTCTTTGGCTGAATACAATAAGGTGAGACAAGTGAAATCACCAGAATGACATTTTGTGGTTGAATACCGATAGCCATAAAATAAGTGCATGTTTTTGAATGGTCTGTGGAAAGCATGCTGACTGTTGCATGCATTCGTAAATCAGATGAAATATATTGTAAGCAGAGTCCGTCCCCATGGGAAATGTCTTATGAACACATGGTGGAAGAAACCCGGGGTATGAAGTGTCTGAGAATCGTCTGCTCGGTAACAGGAACCTGGGGGTTGAATGACTGAAAGTTCCTGTAAGGAGCTGAGAAAACCATAAGAACACCCCCAAACCTATTGACTGTTGGAGCATATTCCAAGTACTGAATGGTCTCATGATGGATTTTAATTGTGTGTGATTTGAAAAACGGACATCTCTACTCCATCCTCTTACGTGTTACACACTGGGGCACAGCCGTTTTCCTGAAACTGGGAAGAAGTTGGAACAATACCTGGAACATTCCATAATTGGCATTCCCCAGAATATTCTATAACTATGTGGGGGGCATTAGAAAGGCAAGAGAGAAAGAGAGGGAAGGTTCTGCATGCAGCAGTGAGAGTGGTGGAGCATGAGCCTTGTTCGGGGGTCGGTGCTATAATAGACATACAGTGAGTGTGAGGGAGCAGAGAGAATACGGTGACCCTTATCCCTACAGAGTGGGGAAGGTTAATGATGCTTGTCCTGTATTGCTGGACATTTCTTCAGACCGTAGATACTGCACTGAGCTGGGTGGTGAGAGCAGACCATGCTCGGTGGGTCTGGTAGTGTGGCCCCCTCTGGGAAGAGAATGGTCCCCTTTTGTACTTGCCCATCCACCAGGACCTCCATGTTGCTGTCGACAAACCGTAGTGTAATTGCCCCGTCGCTTCCATGCTCGGGGAAAATGTGCAGGGAAGCTCCAAACTTAGAAAGTGCAACCGTGTGCCCATTGGCCTTTTTAAAAATGGCACCAGTGTCAGTGATCAGAGAATATCCAGGGGCATCCAGGCGATTGTGAGTACCTCCAGTCATGATGTGTGGCAGAATCGGGCTGTCATTGTATGAGAGGGACACTATGGAGTGGGGTGGGTAGTTAATGAGATGAGTTTGGTAAGATAGCACCAGGAAACTAGCTCGGCCTCGTGCAGACAACCCCTCTGTCACACTTAATTAAAATGTCACGGCGACAGTTTTTTGTTAGATTCAGCCCAGTGAGGCGAAGACTCTGCTGTCCTCATTCGCAGTTACAAAGCTGCAGAACAAATGCTCATCCAAAACTCTCCTTCGCCTGAACTGACAGCAATATCCCTTTCAGTCATGATTCTTCAAAATACAGACCCGTGTTGCATGATACTATCGAAATGTCTTCATTCTGAAACCTGTGAACATATCCTTCCATGACATTTTATCTCAGTCTCCCCCCCCCGCACCCTATCTCCACCCCAAAACACACTCATATATAGTCATACTGCACGAGATTGCCAGTATGACTGGTCATTTGGCCTAGCTGGTCCATGGCAACCAAAATGTACATCCAGACTCACCCCATTTCCCTGCCCTTGTTTTGTATCCCTCTAATACTTTCCTATCTGTGTATTTGTCCAATTGCCTTTTCAATGTTGTCATTGTACCCACATCAATCACTTCCACTGACAGCTCAGTCCATATGTGTACTACACTCTATGTAAAAAAAGTTGTCCCTCAGTTTCCTTTTTATATATTTTATCCTTTCGAAACATTAATGAGTGTCCTCTAGTCATCGATTCACCAAACTTGAGAGAAAAGTTTGAAGTATTCACCCCATGCACGCCTCTCATGATTTTATAAGGGCTACACTTCTATAAGAACCCCCTCAGTTTCCTAAGCTGTAAAGAAATAAGTTCTAATCTGGCCAACCTCTGCCTATAACTTAGAGCTTTTAGCCCAGGAAACATCTTTGGAAATTTGTTCTGCATACTTTCTAGTTCAATAATATCCTTTCTAGAGCAAGATGAACAAAACTGAACACAATACTCCAACTGCAGCCTTACCAACATCCTGTACAATTGCAGCATAACGTCCCAACTTCTATACTCAATGTGTTGATGAAGGCCAATGTGCCAATAACCTTCTTCACTGTCCTGTGTATCTGTGACTCAAATTTCAGACAACCGTGCACCTGATCTCCAACGTCCTTTTGTTCCACTACACGTCTTAAGGCACTATCATTCGTCATTAAACTCCTACCTGGATTTGACTTTCCAAAATGCAAGACGTCACACTTATCTAAATTAAACTCCATTTGCTATTTCTCAGCCCACTTCCCCAGCTGATCAAGGTACTGCTGCAATTTCTGATAACGTTCCTCACTGTAAAAGATGTCTCCTAATTTAGTGTCATCTGCAAACCTACTAACGTTGCGTTGTGCACTCTGGTCCAAATCATTGATAGAGATAACAAACAGCAATGGGCCCAGGACCGTTCACTGAGGCACTCCACTAGTCACAGGCCTCCAGTCCGACAAGCATACCTCCACCATAGCCATTTGTTTCAGAACATTAAGCCAATTGTGTCCCCAATTTGCCAGTTTACAATGGAGTCCATGCGATCTAACCTTCTAGAGCGGCCTATCATGTGGACCTTATCAAAGGCCTTACTGAAATCCATATAGACTATGTCCACCATCTTTCCTCGTCAACCTTCCAGGTCACTTCCCCAAAAATCTCTATAAAACTTTGTCAGGCATGATCCGCCACGCACAAAGCTATGCCGACTGCTCCAAGTCAAACTCTGTCTTCCCAAATACATCCATATCTTATATCTCCGAACATTCTCAAGTGGTTTCCAGAAACAGATGTGAAGCTTACTGGTCAATATTTCCCAGGCTTTTCTTTGCAGCCCTTCTGAATAAGGGCACTACATTTGCTACTGCCCAGTCTTCCGAGACCTTGCCCCTGAACGACCTTCTCTCGCCTTGTGCAGTGCTCTTAGATATATCTGGTCAGGACCAAGAGATTTATCTGACTTTGTGCATTCTAATATGTCCATCAACACCTCTACTGTGATATTGACTGTACCAAGATATCACAACTAACCTCCCAAAGGTCACAGGTCTTCATGTCTTTCTTCATGATAAACACAGAGGGGAAATTGAGGACCTCACCCATTTCTTGAGGTTTTACACATGCATGTCCATTTTGGATTTTAAGGCTTCGTATTCTCTCTCTGGTTGTTCTTTTTATTTAGTATACTAAATTTGGATCCATCTTAATCTGCTCAGCCAAGGCTATCTCGTACCCCATTTTAGCCCTGCTGATTTCCTTCTTCAGTAAACTCCTGTAACCCCTGTGTACCTCCAGAGATTCCCTTGGAACCAGCTGCCTGTACTTGAGTGACGCCTCCTTTCTTTCTGGTCAGAGCCTCGATATCTCTTGTCATCCAGGGTTCTCTCTTCCAGCCTCACTTTCCCTTCACCCTCACAGGGACATGCAGACCTTGAACTCGAGCTATCTCACTTTGAAGCCCTCCCACTTGCCCTGGATCCTTTTATCTGGAAACACGCTACTCCAATCAAGCCCTGAAATCCCCTGTCTAATTTCAACAAAATTCGCCTTCCCCAATTTAGAACTTGAATCTGTGGGCCAATTATTTTCCCTACCATACTGATTTTAACATGAATACAGCTCTGGTCACTTTTCACAAAATGCTCCCCCACTTTATCTCCGTCACCTATCCTGCCCTGTTTCCCAACAGTAGGTCGAGTTTGTCCCTTCCCGCGTAGGACCCTGTACATGCTGCTTGTTGAAGCTTTCCTGAACACACTTAACAAATTACGTTCCATCTAAGTTCTTAACCCTCTGGAAGTCCCAGTCTATGTTAGGATAATTAAAATCACCTATTATGACAACCCTCTTGCTCCTGCAAGTCTCGCCAGTCTTCCTGCATATTTGTTCCTCTAATTGCCATTGATTATTTGAAGGCTTATAGTGCAACCACTATAACGTTACCAACCCCTCTTATTGTTTGCATCATTTACAAAATCACATTTACAAAATTACAAAATCTCAGTTATGTCATCTTTAAATACTAGAGTGATACACGCCTTAATCAGAACTATTGGTATTTAAATTGTTTCCATTTACATCTCTTCCTCGCAGTGACTTTCACATTCGCAGCATCCCTTGTCAAGGCATATTGGAGATATGGAGCTGTAAATGGATGGGAGCTGCACATCCTGTCAGTTCCAACATTGGTCACAAGTTTCCCCACACTGAGCTGCGATCTAACACAGTGTTACCGAACAATGCAACAATCTGGGTTTATGTATGAATGAACCAGTGCGGACTGCACAGCTCCCCACGCTGGACATTTAGCCCAAGATTATAGATCCAGCATTGGTGTGGGCTGCACAGAGTTTCACTCTGCACATAGCTGGGTTGCATTCAGCAGTACACTAGCCGGATCTACACTGTGTCCCATCCTGAATATGTAATGGGTATGTGAGTTCGATTGCGAATGTGAGAGAACTAAATATCTGGCTATGCCTTTATTTTTGTTTCAATTATTGTGATTGGACTCTTCAAATCCTGACTCATCCAGTTAGACCCAACCCTCTGGATGAGTCATGGTAACTGTTGTTACAGCATCTGGGTCTGCAACATGACCAACAAATGGAGCAGAGGCTGCAGAGAGGGGAAGCTCTGTAAAATGGAATGAGGGAATCACCATCAGATCAGCCGTGGTCTTAGTGAATGGTGGGGCAGGATTGAATGGACCACTGATGCAACTTATCTTCTATTTCTGTTTGTTCCAAGCAAACTCCCCTTCTCTCCCAGTGTCCCATACTGGTGGGGACTGAGTCACCTCCTCCTGTTTCTGTGTAACAGGATCCTCGGGCCTCACTCGCCTCCAGATTTCCCTGTATCCCAGTTTTGAGCTGTTGAATAACTGGCTCCTGTTCCTGTGTCCCTGTCTTCAACAGTTGAGTGACTGTCTCCTGTCCCTGTGCCCCAGTTTCAAGCAGTTGAATGACTCCCTCCTGATCCCAAGTTTATGAAAGGAGATGTCCCCCTCCTGCTCCTGAGTAACAGGCTCCAATAGCTCTGTGCTCACCTGCTGCTCCTGTGGAATTCAGGTGAGGGACTGAATGGCCTCTTCACATTCTTTACAGCTTTTCCTTGACTAAAGGCCTTTCCCCTGTTTCTCTAAAGCACCATCAAATTCTGAATGATGTGTTTTTGTATTTGACTCTCTGTGATTGAGCAAACAAGCCGATTGGCAAAATTCAGAAGCGGAATAGCCTCATCCTGTTCCCGTGTTATACACTGAAGAGTCAATAGACTCTCAGAGATATACAGCACGGAAAAAGATCGTTCGGTCTGAACATCCATACCGCCAAATATCCTAAAGTAATCTCGACCACCTTGCCAGCTGGTGGCCCATCTCCTTCTAAACACTTCCCAGGCATGTATCCATCCAAATGCCTTTTAGATGGTGTAACTGTACCTGCCTCCACCACCTCTTTTGTCTGTTCAATCCAGACACACAGCAGTCTCTGTGTGAAAATGTTGTCCCTTATTTCCCTTTTTAAATCATTCTCCTCTCACCTTAAACCTTTGTCTTCTAATTTTGGACTCGTCTATCCTGGGAAGACATTGACTGTTTACCTTATCTATACCCCTCATGATTTTATAAACCCCTTTAAGAATCCCACCCCCCCCCAGCCTCAACACTTGAAAATAGTCCCAGCCTATTCAATCTCTCTCTGTAACTCTAACCCTCCAACACCTGCAACATTCTTTTAAATCTCTTCTGCACCCTTTCAAGTTTGACAACATTTTTCCGACAGTAGAGAGACCAGAATTAAAGGCAATATTACAAAAGTGGCCAAACCAATGTCCTGTACAGATTTAACATGTCATGCAAATGTTTCGACTCAAAGCACGCACCAATACAGGGTAGATCACCAAATGCCTTCATCACTGCGCTGTCTACCTGTGACAGCACTTTCAAGGAACGGAGAACCTGCACCACGAGGCTAGCTTTGCTGCCTCACAGGGCAGCGACCTGGGTTTAATTCCATCCTGGAATGACTCGCTGTGTGGAGTTTGTACATTCTCCCCGTGTCTGTGTGAGTTTCCTCCGGGTGCTATGTTTTACTCCAACTGTATAAAGATATACAGATAAGGGTAGATTGGCCATGCTAGATTGCGCACCGTACCCAGGGATGTGTAGGGTATGTGGATTGGCCACGGGAAATGCAGGCTCAGAGGGATAGGGCAGGTGTTTGTCCAGTGGGATACTGTTTAGAGTTTCGGTGTGGCCTCAATGGGCCGAAAATCCTGTTTCCTCACTGGAGGGATTCGATCATTTCAATGGACTTCTCCTTCACTGGCAGCTTTGGACAGGGCACTACCTGTAAGTCTTACCTTGATTTGTCTTGCCAAAATGCAACACCTCACATGTAACTAAAATATACTCTATCTGCCACTCCTCGGTTCACCTAAAAACGTCCCATTATCGTCTGAGAGATCATTCTTCACTGTCGACAACACCACCAAATTTGGAATTATCTACAAACTTACTGACCATACTTCATACACTCAAATGTAAATGATTTGTATCAGTGACAAAAGGCAGTGGACCCACTATTGATCTTTGCGGCACGCCACTGGTCACACGTCTCCAAGTTTAATAAACAAATGTCCACTGTCACGCTCTGTCTCCAATATTCAATATTCAAGAAAATTTTGAATCTAAATGGCGAGTTCTCCCTGGATCCGAGGAAGTCTAACCTTGCTAACCAGTCTGCCATGTAGAACATTTTGGTAATCTTACTGAATTCCATAAAGACAACATCCACTGTCCTGCCTTCATCAATCATCTTCATCACTTCCTCAAAAGATTTCACCGAGTCAGTGAGACGAGATCTCCAATGTACCTCTTCAGTCTTTGTCTTTTCAAATGCATTTACATTTCTTCCAACAAAATCCCCTCCAACACTTTATTCACCATTGACGTCAGGCTCAGCGATCTATGGTTACCTGTTTTTTTTCTTTACTTTTTAAATAATGGCACTATGTTAGCAGCCCTCCAGTCTTTTGACACCTCACCTGTGGAAATCAATGATACAAATATATCAGCAAAATGCTGACCAATTTCTTTCCTAGCTTCTCACAAACATTTGGGATACAACTGATCAGGTCCCAGGGATTAGTTCACCTTTATGTGTTTTAAAATGTCAAACACCTCCTTGTAATATAGACACCTTTCAAGGTATCACTGTATATTTATTCATTCTCTCGCTCTTGTAACCTCCTCCTCATTAAATACTGAGGAGAAATTTTTGTTTCATATCCCTCCAATCTCGGGTGGTTCCACACATAGGTAGTCTTACTGATCTTTTAGGGGCCCAGTTCTCCCCCTAATTAATATTTTACCATTAAAGGATTTGTAGAATTTCTTCAATGCCTCGTTAACCCTATTTCTAAAGCCATCTCATGTCCACATTTTTCTGTCCCGAATTCCCCGTTGACTATACACTTATTGCCCTTATACTCCTCTCGGGATTCACTTAGCCTCAGCTCTGTTTACTGGACATATGCCTCCTTCCTTACCTTGACCATAACATCAATATACCTAACCATCCAGCACTCCCTGCACCCACCAGCCTTGCCCCTCTCACTAATAGGAACACGTTGGCTCTGGACTCTCTGAAACCAAGTTTTGTTGGCCTTGCATTTTCCAACCATCCCTTTACCTGTGGATAGGGTATTCCAACCAGCCTTTCACAGGGCTCGCCTAACACTTTCTGAATTGGCCTTGTTCAATGTTAGAACTTTAATGTTGACATCAGGTATTTCCTAATTCACATCTAATTTAAAACTAATATTTATGCGAAACAGACTTGAAAGTTAAATCAACACTTCCTGCCCCTCTATAACGGGCTCGAAAGTCTGACTAGGCTCCTCCTGTCCCTCTGTAATAGACTCAAGAGGCTTCATGGCCTCCTCCAGTTCTTCTAAACACACTCGAGAGGCTGCATGGCCTCCTCCTGTCCTTGTGTAACAGATCCGAGACACAGCAACCCGTGGATTACGAGCAGTCGTTAAACTGTATCTGACGGAAGTCTTTCCTTTCTCAGTTACAGAAACACAGACAACACAATGTACTGCAGGTGCCCTCTCAGTTACACTTTATGCAGCTGCAGCAACACATCTCTTTGTTCTGAATGATTCTGTTGACAAGATGTGCCAATATTCCAGCTTTCCACCTTTTCAAGTAGCAAAAGGCTAATGTGGGCTGAATGGTCTTCTCTTCTCCCTCTGTAAGAGGCCCATTGGGAGAGGATTTCTTCGGCCTGTTCCTGAGCAGCAGTCCCAATGCTCTATCTCAAGGTTATGAAAGGATTTGATAACAGGGCATTAAAACCAGGAGTGGCCGCACACTGGTCAATAAGCACCGTACTTTGTGTTCAGGTATCTAGAAACTTGCCCACTCCCCCCACCCCCTTTTTTTTGCAGCCGATCTGTTATTTTCTAACTGCCTCCTTTCATAAACAGAATGGAACATACATAGACCGCTGCAGTGTTCTGTTAATACTCTCATATACAAGGAAAAAAAGATATAAAATATTGAAAGATTTTTGGTCCATCCCTCAGCAAACCTCATCCATTGCATCCAGTATATGAAAAGTGATTTATTGAACTGGTTAACTGAGCCTATTTGTTCAGTGACTGCGATTAATACCAATCTCCATGGATTCTAATTATCCCAGTGGAGGGTTTCCATCTTTTAATGATAAATGGGCTCCGTTCAATGTGTCAACCCATAACATGAGCGGGAGCATCACTGACAGCACCGACAGGGATGAGCAGATCCAGAGAGAAGGGAGGAGATCAGAATCTGAGAACATGAGACTGGAATGTTCCAACAATGGATCAGAATGTGAGAACATTAGACTGAAATATTCCAACAATGATCAGAATCTGAGAACATTAGACTGGAATATTCCAACAATAGACAGGAGCTTAGCCGATTATGTTTGGTATCTTTCTGCATTTGATTGGATGTCATTATCATTGCGGATCTATTACGCTCTTCTCATTATTCAATACTTTTATTATCCCTTCCTGGCTATCGTTGGTGTTCCTGGTGAGTGTCACTATCCAGATTTTGTTTTCTATAAACCAGTTATGACTGTATTATTGTTATTTCATATCGTCTACACTTCCTGCCACTATTATTGTTCCAATCCAATCTCTCAATCTAGCTATTCACTCTACAGACCACTGCTAACTGCATCAATGAAGGTGTTCAATTACTGCCTCACTCTCTGCTCTGGCAGTGTTACTCACGGATCTCTATGTTGAACTATTCAGTTTCAGGGGAGAATCATAATGCATCGTATCATTGCCTTTGCTGTTAAGAGCAGGGAGGTCACTGTCTACTGTTCTGGTTACAAACTCCACTTCCTTCCACTGTTACCATCCCATCCCTGGCCAATATCTGCAGTTGGAGCAGACAAGTCACAACTGTGGGAGATCCCTTTGACAATGAGCTGATTCTTGACACCATTCCCTGACATTTCTAACTTGAAATACTCACGACTCCAGAATATATCTCACTGGTTTATTCCATCTGCTGTTTGAAGCTTGAGCTATGAAATACAGTCTTAATGAAGCCAATAATCTGCTGCTGACACTCCTGGCTTCAAACCTGCCGAAGCCAATCTGATTCGAACTCACACCAAACTCCCATCCATCTATCATTCATGTGCATGTGGATGTATATTGCAGTTTTGTCTGGCAATGCCTTTATTTTAACATTCTCAAACACTTTACCTCATCTGCCCATGAAACTTTCCTCGTTCTCTCTATTGATAAACAAAAAGGCTACCAGCTGTTCTTATTTAAAATTGTTTACTCCATGTGTGTTCCTTCCCAAACAATGAGTTTCGCATTCAACCATGCCTATCGCGCACACTCTCTCAGTCTCTGATGAACACAGAGAGAGAGCAAACCTTCCCATTATAGGCAGTAATCTGATGCGAGTATAGTTAGCATACGTTAGTAAAGTTTGCAATACTGTCCAGATAGTGCAGTGCAGTTCACTGAGCAACACATGGTGTGCACAGCTCTCCATGCTGGGCTGTCATCTTGTCACAGTTTATGTTGTTTGTGGTGTCCGGTGAAGCAGATTCAGAATTTGATGGAACAAACCATTCCAGCTGATCTGACAATGCCTGTATTCAATGTTCTCATTCTTGTCATTGTACTCACGAAGATCTCACTTCTGCAGTTAGTCCCACTGCCCTGTCTTTTTCCCCATATTTCCACAACATCTTTTCAGTTAATTAACTGCCTGTTTCTGTCTTTAATGTGAATCTCTCTGTCCCTTTCTTTCTTTCCCTGGCCTTGGGTTTTGTCTCCCTGGTGTATCGAGTGCTGGCATTGTGTAGCTCAGAAATAATGAAATGGCGTGTGTCAGGCTGTTGTTCACTTCCCGGTGTGTCCCATGTGATGGTTCATAGACAGGTGTGTTTCAGAAGTTATAAGACACATCCTTGTAACTTGGTGTGTACCTGTGGCTGTCCCTCTCAGGTGACCTTGCGATCAGTAACACGAGGAAGCCCACTGAGTAAAGGACCAGGCATCTAAATTGCCTGACAATGCTGTCACTTTTTAAATAAAAGGTTATTTTCTCTTTATTTTTAGTAAGAGGTCTTAAAGGCCAAACTTCCTACTGAAAACGGCTCAAGTAAATAACTTACGGGGATTTTAGGGATTTTAATAAATAGTAGTAGCAATTGCCAGCTCGCATGGACCAAGCTTTCTAGGTTTCTTTTCATTGTAGCAATAACAATCACCAGGTGCTTGGGGTCCCAGAACGGGTGTAAGTTTTAGTAAATTATCCCTAGCTGCTATTCTCTCTGGAAGCTCACTTGATGCTCTTTCCTCCTGGATTGGAGAACTGTATGCATGAATGCATGTTTGAATGTTCCTTTTTGCCAAGGGGTGTGTTTAGGTGATTGTAGTATATTGGAACAGTTCATTTGTAGAAGGTACTGTATCCATTATTCTGTTAAGGTTTCCAATAGTTAAGTTAGTCTAAATTCCTCTTCATTGTGTATGGATTTTAATTAGAGTGTTTAAACACATTGTGGTTTGCATCATGGTGAGTGGTTTGACGAGTACCATCACATCTGGAACACCCACTTCATATCTTCCTTAAAAATAAGAAAAGGTTGGCATCCAAGCTACCTCCTGAAACTAGTTTGAGGCAGTCTGGTTGGTCTATAACAAACTGGGGTCTCTGGTCTGGTTCTAAATCGATAATACCAAATTGGGTTGAGAATTACAATCCCTACAGTGTGCAAACAGGACATTCGACCCAACAAGTCCACACCAACCCTCCGAGGAGTAACCTACACAGACCCATTCCTTTACCCTATTATTACACATTTACCCCGACTAAGGCACCTAACCCACACATCCCTGAAAACTACAAACAATTTAGCATGGCCAATTCACCTGACATGCACACTTTTGGATTGTGGGAGGAAACTAGAGAATCCAGAATAAGCTCATTCAAACACTGGAGAGTATGCACTGGGAGGCTATTGGGTTCAAAGGTCGCATATGGTCGTTGTTAGTGTCTTTGGTTCTGGATGTTGAATTCGGATGGTTTAAACAGTGTGTTGAGTATAAAGATAATTTCAGTCACTAAGAGTTCTCTGGGTGTGGAAGAAGTAAAGTTAGGGGTTTTACAAAAGGTAATGAAGGGAAGCTGTAGGAATTGACAGACAAGCTGGAGTTGGAATTGTGTTTGTCTGTGAGAAAATGAGAGATAATTACAGCTAGAGCTTGGCAATTACATTTGGTGGAAACGCCATCAGAGTCTTTGGAAATGGCTAGAATTCAATTTCAAATGAGGCACCTTGAACACGAAAAGGAATTGAAACAGTTTCAATTATGATGAAAAGTAGAAATAAAAGAAAAGGAAATGAAGAAGAAAAAGAGAACAAGAAAGAAGAAAAGCAGAGAGTTTCAACTTCAAAAGTTAGTAATTAGAGAGGAATGTTGACATAGAAGGTGGAGATGAAGGTCGACAGTCGGCTGGACAAGGAGGATAGTGAGGATGAGCAACCCTATATAACCAAAGGTCTGATGGGGATCGGTTTAAATACATCCAGGCATTATCTAAATTTGATGAGAATGATGGAGGGACCCTTTTTAATATTATTTCAGAAAGTGGCTAAACAAATGCAGTTGCCAGAGAACATGTGGATTTAGTTGATTCAAACAAAGCTGATAGCCATTTACATCCCTATCGGAGGAGGTATCTGCTGAGTATGAGGAGGTAAAGAAAGCCGTTTGAAGTGCATATGAGCTTGTGCCAGAAGCTGACAGACTGTTTCAGGAATATAAAATAGCATGCCTGGTTAAACGCACGTTGTGTTTGAAAGGATCAGACAAATTTTGAAAGGTGGGGAAGGGTATTAAAACAGAACAACCCTATGACTCTTAGAGGGATTCTTATTTTCGAGAAAGTTCAACAATTTACTTCCTGCAGTCATGAGAACTCGTGTGGAAGAGCAGAGAGTAACAATGGGAAGGTTAGAAGCTAAAATGGCTGATGATGATGATTGAGTTCAGAAATCAAAGTTTGGTTTCTGTGAGAGATTGAGAAGAATGTGTGAGATTTTTTTTAGAACATATCCCTGTGAGAGTAAGGTTTACTGACAAAGGCCAGGAGTAGCAAGTAAAGAGGTTACAGCATTAAGAGGTAAAGAAGGATGTAATTCTTTTATGCTGAGACATGAGGAGCTATGTCATTCAGAGGGACTATTGGAGAGATGAGAAGTGCTCCATTATGTAACGTGCGGTTGGAGTGTCCAGTGGAAACACCAACAGATTTATTCCACAATGGGGAAGGAGGCCTTGAGCTTGGTGTTGGCGTTGCAATATTTCAGCATTTACATTGCAAATAACGTATCTGAGACAAATCGTTTTCACTGATCGTGACCCCTTAAAGTTTTTGGAGAAGTTTTTGGAGAAAAATACCAGTCTGTGTCGACTGAGCTTATTATTTCCACCATTCAATATGAAATTATACATGTGACAGGGTTAGAAAACCTAAGTTTTGACACGTTATGGAAACTTGAGTGAAGAAAGACAAAGGCATTCTGTGGCAGGAGTAAAATGACTAAAATCGAATCTCGTTGTGAACATTTGTATGCTCAGAGTCAATGTAATATCTATGCATTGCAGTCAATAGACAATAGACAACAGGTGCAGGAGTAGGCCATTCTGCCCTTCGAGCCTGCACCACCATTCAATATGATCATCGCTGATCATTCCTAATCAGTATCCTCTTCCTGCCTTATCTCCATAACCCTTGATTCCACTATCTTTGAGAGTTCTATCCAACTCTTTCTTAAATGAATCCAGAGACTGGGCCTCCACTGCCCGCTGGGGCAGAGCAATCCACACAGCCACCACTCTCTGGGAGAAGACGTTTATCCTCATCTCTGTCCTAAATGGTCTACCCCGTATTTGTAAGCTGTGTCCTCTGGTTCAACACTCACCCATCAGCAGAAACATGTTTCCTGCTGCCAGAGTGTCCAATCCTTTCATAATCTTATATGTCTCAATCAAATCCCCTCTTAGTCTTCTAAACTCAAGGGTATACAAGCCCAGTCGCTCCAGTCTTTCAGTGTAAGATAATCCCGCCATTCCCGACAGTCTACTCATAGAGGAAGATGAGGAGGTCTAAAATGAACCCCTTTTTGTATATTGATGGATCATTTTATTAAAGGTGGAGTTGTGAGTATACTATCACTATAAAAAGGTTATTTTATCTTGGGATTTTTTTTGAAGAGAGGTTAGAAAGACAGAGGTGCAGAACTGCTGTCTGAAAACAGTTTAAGTAAATAATTGAGAAAGCCTTTATGTTTTATTAAAACATTGGTAACAATGGAAGTGCAGCAGCCAGCTCTCCCAGACCAGGTTTTGTCGGTTTGCTTTTAGCTGCAGCATTCAGAAGCTGTTGGAGATCCCGGAAAGGGTTGGAAGTTTCAATACATGATCCCCAGCTGCTTTTCTCTCTGAGATCTCTGTTGATGTTGATATCTCTTCGATCGGAAAACTGCATGTAAGGATTTGTATTTGAATATATCTTTGTGCCAAGCAGTGTATACCAAGAAGGTACGGTATCTATTGTTTGTGTAAGTGTTCAAACATATAAGCTATTTCAAAATGTCCTTTTCTTTAATTGTATTTTAACTAAAGCATTTGAATAGATTATATTTTTGCTTAATGTCGAGTGGTTTGACCAGTCACAACATATCTGGAACGCAAACTTCACATCTATTTTTAAAATAAGGAAAGGTTTGGGTCTAAGCGACCTTCTTAAAATATTTTGCAGGGATCTGGTCTGGTCCACAACAGTTACAGATGAGGAGTTTCTGACTGACTCTTATTGAAAATGTAGTGGAGGGGTTGGGGATGGTTTGCTGGAGGTTGTGCTGTGAGCTGCCTGAGACATTCAGGGAGACATGAGGATTTGCTGACCAATCTTTGGGTGGAGCCTGGGGACTGTAGTTACAGCATCTGGGTCAGTAACATGAGCAACAAATGGAGCAACGGTAACAGAGCGGGGAAACTCTGAAAAACACAGTTAGTGTATGTGTGGAAAGGGATCCTATGGACCCACCCGAGTTTTCCATTAACAGCCTCGCAAGCTACACTTAATCCAGGAGCAGAGTGTGAAGGGACACTGATTGAACAAGCAGCTGGTCACAGAGCAGTGTCACCTCCTTTAACACGTCCTGCAGCTTCACCCCAGGGGAAAGGACGGTGCTGCCAGTGGCTGTTCGGGTCACAGATTCATTCAGCTTCTATGTTCTGGAACTTTCCAAGCAGGACTGGATGACATAGCCATCATCTCCCAGTATGTTGCCATCAATGTAACCATTCGGTGATGGAGGATATATATGGTGGATGAGGTAAATACATCGTTTCCCCCACAGCAGGGAGCTGCCGGGTGTATCCAGTATAATCGGATTCCCGATGCTCTACATGGCATCTGCAGAGTACCCATGTCAATGGGGAGAGGTAGAGGAACTGAAGGAGCTCTCTCTCTGTTAATGTTACCGTGTGTCCATGCACAGTACACTATGTTGGTGAATACCTTTGTCCTGACAGCAGCCACAGTTCCTTCATTCACAAGCAGACAGCATTCCCATCGTCTTCGGGTCTCCATGTAGAAATGAATGAATGTATCTTGGATAAAGGCCGTCCCCTTAATACATGTTTGAAAACAGCATCCCCATCACCAACAAAACACTTCAAAACATTCCATGTGTACGGAGAGCAATGGGGACACTTGGAGTGTGAAGGAGCAGACTATCAGGGATGGAGCAAAACCTCCCATGTCTGAACGGGACTGAGTGAACCCCACAGTACACAGTATCATTAATCCCTGTAATCCCTCTCCATTTCAGTAACATACTGCCTTCCATTATTCCTGTAAATGGAATGACAGGTTATATCATGTTATATTGTAGCTGCCAAATTATTCTCCATTGCCTTTACCTCTCTGTATCTATCTGTAGACCCTCCACTCTCGCTTGATAATTTAATCTCTTGCTTATCACATAAACATGACCAAACTCAGTATCTCGATATCTGTTCCATCCTCTTGATCATTGATATAGATTGTAAATAGTGGACACTGGTCACTGTGTTACTCCACTGGTGACGTTCTGTCAAACTGATTAAGACTGATTTATCCAAAGCGCCTGCTTCCTGTTTGATACACAGTCCTCTCCCATTACTGTGTAACACAGTGGAAAAGCTGAATATGAACGAGGAGAATCAGTCAGGAACCCAACCCCTCGAATATGCTCCGCCATGGAATACAATCATGGCTGATGTCATCGCGGCCTCTGTTCCACATCCCTGCTATCTCTCGATCGTCAAACTCTAGTCTCTTGTTGGAGATTGCGGCTGATGAAAAAAATATCCACTCCACATCTACACTTTCAATTATATTTCGCATCTTTCAGACCTCAATGAGCTCTCCTTTCATTCTTATAAAATCGAGAGTATATGCTTAAACTGCTCAATTTCTCTTCATAAGACAAACACTTCAAATATGGAATCAATCTAATGAAGCTCTTCTGATTTGCCTCCAATGGAAATACCTCATTCTGCAGGACACCCAAACTGTACTCCAGTTGCAGCCTCACTCATGCCTTGCATAGCTACACCAACACTCCCTACCTTTCTACTCTATCCTTTTACAAATAAACGATGAAGTTATACTTGCATTTCTCAGCATTTGAAGTACCCGCAAGCAAGTTTTCTGTGATATTCAAGCAGGCACCCAGATCCCTCTGCACTTAAGCACTTTGAAGTTTCTCTCAATTTAGATAATAATTTGCCTTTTTATTAGGTTGGCCAACTTGAATAACCCCATATTTATCCACTTTAATTTTCATTGCCAAATGTTTGCCCATTCACCCAACCTATTCATAGAGTTTTTAAATCTCTTGCATCATCATTCCGAAGTAATTTCCCACCAACGTTAGTGTCATCTGAAAATGTAGCTATTGTATTTTCGATCCCGTCAACCGAGTAATAATATCTATCCCAAATGGTTGAGGCATGAGAACTGAAATCTATGGCACCCAACAAATTGCATTTTCCAATAGAAAATTATACATTTAATTCATCTGACTGCATTTTGTTAGTTAACTAATCCTCCATCCAACCAATAAATTACCCCTAAACCCATGTTGTCTGATCTTACCATTTACTCTTTGGAGAAGCGACGTATCCGATGCCTTCATGAAGACCAGATATATTCCATTTCCAGGATTCCCACTATCCACCTTGTTTGTCACATCTTTAAATAACTCAAGAAAACATTTCAATCATGGTTTATCTTTTGTAAAACCATGTTGAGTCCGATGGATTGTGGTTTACGTTTGCAAATGTCCTCAACAATGGATTCTAATAATTTGTCTTAAATTACAATACTTTATTGTTACAATTTACTCCCTAATGTATTCAGTTATTATATGTTCTTCCCTTTTAAAAACCTTTACGTTTTCTTTGAATTCCTGTTTGATGGGCAAAGTGTTTTAAGAGATGTGCTCCAATTGCTGCATAAGCGGTATGTGTGGCTGACTGGACTCATCATCCTGCTGGTGTACAAAATCGATGGGATGAAGTCTTTCTGGGGTTCCCATGTTGTCATCTCCAAGGCCAGAATGACCACCTCCTGTTGATGCATTAGAGGGGTGGGGGATAATGGAATCTTCCCATTACTATGTTACATTGTGAGGGGCTGATGGGTCTTCTCATATTTCTCCATAATCGGTGGAGATACTGAACGGTCTCCTCATGTATCCCAGAGATGGGACGAAGGGAGCGATTGGTCTTCTCTTGTTCCCATACAACAGACACGTGTCTGAATTACCTCCTCCTTTCTCATGAAAAAAGTCTCAGATAGTTTTTATCCTAACACATTTCCCTTGCAACAGATTCGGTGGGTCTGAATGGCCTCCTGTTATCCCAGTGTAACAATCTCCAGTCACTGTGTGACCACTTCCAGTTCCTATGTTACGGACTTGAGGAGGCTGAATGGACTGATCCTGTTGCTGTGTAACAGGATACTGGTGCAGCATGGCCTACTCTGGGTCCAGTGTTATAGATTCGAGGGGCTGATTGGCCTCCTCCTGTAAATATACATCGGGCTCGAGGGGCTGAACAGTGTCGTCCTATTCTGGTGTAACAGGCTCGAAGGCCTTAATATCCTCCTGTTGTTCCTGTGTAACAGGCTGGATAACGGAATGGATTCCCCCACTATCTGTGTAATTCTCCTCAGTTGTTGACTCCTTCCTGTCATCTATGTTGAAATAAGTTCATCCTTTATTTTTGTAAACTCCAATGGCGATTGGATGAACCTAATCATCCTTTCGTTATAAGCAAGTACCTTCATTGCAGGAATCAGCTGAGGGAACCACCTCTGAGTTGCTTCCAATATAACATCATCCTTTCTTCATTGAAGAGACTAAATCTGTACACACTACTCCAGATGTGATCTCACTAAGATCCTGTACAGCAGCAGCAATGCTTTACCAGCCTGCTGTAACGTTCCCACCCAGTTAAGAGCAGTCTCAGGTCTCTGGGGGAATACAGAGCATTGTTGAACGATCATTGTCCTTCTCTACTCCACTAGCATTACAGGAAATATGGAGAAAATGTCACAATGATGCTTAAGAAGAACATAAATGATGTGGCGAGATGATCTCTACCATTAATCTCCCCAAAGCCCACGTCGCTCAGATTCTACAGAATCTTGTTATGTGGAGCGTAAAAACAGCAAGGAGAAGGAAACATTGATGGGAGCTATATATCAAAGTGAAAGCTGCAATACAACTGTTGGGAATGTTATAAAACAGGAAAATGAGACATACACATTTGTGGCTACTGCAAAAATAATGTCCTGTTGACATTATATCTAAACTGTGTTAACCCAACTGAATGCTAATGCTGGGAAAAATGGATTTCATGAGCATGTGGTCGATAGCTGTCATTAACATTTTGTTGAGCACTGAGGTAGAGATCAGATTATTTAGAAATTGATGTTGGATGATCAGAAAAGCTAATTGAAAACTTTGCTGTAGAGGACATTTTGGGATCAGTGACCACAATGCATTGGTTTTCTTTTATACTGTTTGAGTACACTGTAGCTTTTGGTTTATTTGAAGTAACTGTTATAAATCTGAATCATGCAAGCCCTGAAGGTGTGAGGAGAAAGTAGGGACTACAGATGCTGGAGATCAGTGGCACTGGAAAAGCACAGTCAGGCAGCGTACTAGGAGCAGGAGCATTGACGTTTCGGCACAACCCTTTATCAGGAATGAGGATTCTGGGTCAAGGGAGTTGAGAGATAAATGAGAAGGGGGTGTGGCAGGAGGCAGGTAGCTAGGAATGCGATAGGTGGATGAAGGTGGTGTTGAAAGTGATAGGTGAAGGGAGACAGAACGCCTCATCTACTGCATCCTTTAAACTCAGTGTGATCTTCTCTACATTGGCGAGACATACGTGGATCATTTCAGAGAACATCGCTGGAACAGCCACATTGACCAACTCCACCACCTTGTGGTTGAACACTTTAACTCTCCTTTCCACTCTGGCAAGGACATGAGAGTCCTGGGCCTCCTCCATCGCCAACCCTAACCACCCGAAGCATGGATGAAGAAATGTTCCTCTTCTACCTTGGGACCCTCCAACCACTGGGGATTAATGTAGATTTCACCAGTTTCCCCATTTCCCCTAACTCCACCTTATCCCAGTCCAATATTCCAACTCAGCACACTCCCCCTTTTGAACGTTCCTATGTGCTCATCTTCCTTCCCATCAATCTGGTCCACCCTCCTCTCCGACCTAACCCTTTCAGCCTCACCTTTAACTACCTATTAGGTCAAAGAAAGCAGCTTAGAAAAATGCCAAGTGTTGTTGTAAGCCAGTGGATTCGGAGAAAGATAGGACCCAGCAACGGATGACCAAGAAACTGAGAAGGAAATCAAAAAGCGAAACAGCATGCAAACAAAAGAAAACAATAAAGAATGCTAAAGAAAACCATTAAGACCGCTAAAGAAAACCATAAAGACTGCTAAAGAAAAACACAAAGACTGCTAAAGAAAAACATAAAGACTGCTAAAGAAAAACATAAAGATTGCTAAAAAAAAACATGCATCAGTGTATGAAACAAAAGTAAAAACAAGGTGAAATGTGGAACAGTAGGTGTGCAGACAGGGTAACTTATTGTAGAGAACACAGAAATCACAGGGGAAAGAAACAGTTTCTTTGAGTCTATTTTCAAGGCAGAATATCCAGAAATTCTTCCAGAAATACCAAGTGACCATGGGACTTGTGTAAGTAAAGTCTAAGATCATTCTTATCAGTGTTGAGGTCATCTTTGAAAAGAAAGCTGGATTGCGTATTTGTAAATCTGACAGATCAGATGTACTTCATACAAGAATTACAGAGGAAGCAGCAATAGACGTATTGATTGCATCTCAGATTTTCATGTTATTTTCCAATACATTCTGGAAAGATATTTAGTCAATCTGGATATGGCAAAAGTTATAAATATTATCCAACAGTTTAAGAAAGGATAAAGATTGAGAGTGGTGAACTACAGATCAGTTAACTTGTAATCCGCGGTCGGGTGTCTCTTGGGCTGAATTACAAAGAACGTGTTACTGGATATATAGAAGTTAATGGGAAAATTGGGGAGGATGATAATGCATCGATGAAACTAAAACCATAAGTGGCAAACATTTTTTGGAATGATTTGGAGATGATTCTTGTGGACGTAGACAACAATGGATAACGTATCGTTGGATATTCAGGAAGATCTTTCTTTAAGAACTCTCCCACTATCATCATAAGAAAAGTTAAAGTGAAAGGAATTGGGAAGAATGCATGCAAATAGGAAACTAAAAATTAGGTTTACATTCATGTGTATGTAATTGGAATATAGAAGATGTCATGCACCAGCTGCATATAGTGTTGCTGAGACTAAACTTAAAGTATCGTGTACCGTTTGGACTCCCAATCTAAGATAGAATATTCTGACTACAGAGGAACTGCAAAAGGTATTTTCCAGACTAATCCATAAAATGGCAAGATTGTCTGATGGGGAAACAGCCTGTGATCTCGAGTTCAAAACATGAGAGTTGATTGTAGTGAAACTTCTAAACTTTGGAACATTGAGGGGACTGAATAACAGAGAGACATGGAGAAGTGCAAGCAGGCGAGATTAGGGAGAATCCCACGGTATTCTACACGGTCAAGTAGAACAAAACAATCAGCAAAGAGTTAGTGACCATTAGAAACCAAAGGGGGGCAATCAGTGCGTCAACCCGGAGAACATTGATAGATTGTTACATGTAAACATCACAGCTCTTTTACTTGGGAGAAGGAGGATGCAGGTACAGTATTTGAGAAGATGGACTGGAAAGCTCTTGAAGGGATTGATGTAAAATACGAGCAGGAGTTTGAGGCTTTGTCTGGTATAAAATTGGACCAATTCACAGGTCTGGATACTGTTGGAGTCAAGGGAGGAAAGACCCTGACTGGAAATTTTAATTAGATTCTGACCATGGGGAGGTGCTAGAGGACTGGAGAGCAGCTAATATGATTCCAAATTCACAGTAAGGGTGGTAGAGATTTTCCAAGGTAACTATAGATGAGCGAGTATTAGATCACTGTTCAGGAAACTACTGGAGAAAGTAGAGAAGGAGAAAATCGAACTCCAATCAGAGTCGCAAGGTTTGATCAGGGATAATCATCATGACTTTATCAGAGTGAAGTCACACCTAATGAATTTGATTGAATTAGTTTGAGGAGGTTGCTTATTTAGTTTTGCAGCAAGGCCTTTGACAACGTTCCACATGGGAAATTGAAAAACATAAAGTAAAATATCAGAGTATCGAGGGTAACTTGAAAACTTACAACGAAAATTGTCTTAGTGTCAGGAGTCAGAGGGTGGTGGGAGAAGGCTGTTTGTGTGACTGGAGACCAGTGTCCCCTGGTGTACCACAGGGATCAGTGCTGTGTCCCTTATTGTTGCAGCATTCGTAAATAGTATAGGTGTGAATCTGGAGGGGGAGTGGGTGGAAGGGTGGGAGTTGAGATAAGTACGTTTGTGTTTGACACAAAGATTGGCTGGGTGGTTGGCAGTGAGGAGGAAGTTCTGATTTTACAGGTAAATACAAGTGGAATGATCAGATGGGCAGATCAATGACAGATGGAATGTGATCCTGATAAATATGAGGTGATGTACTTTGGAAGGAGGAACCAGACATGGGGTGTACACAATGGTTGGCAGCACACTAGGGAGCTCACATGGTGTTTCTCCACACATCCCTGAATGTGACTGAACAGGGTGATGGACTAGTTAAGAATTGAACCTTGGGTGTCGCGTTTATTAATCAGGGAGTAGATTATAAGTGTTATACAGGGCTTGGTTTAGTCCATGATGGAGTACTGTATGTCGTTCTGGGAGCGTCATTACAGGAAGGATGTGATTGTACTGGAGGGCGTTGCAGTGGAGACTCAACAGGATGTTCCCTGGGATGGGGCATATCAGCTATGGAGAGAGGCTGGATAAGCACAGGTTGTTTACTTTGGAGCAGAGAAGGCTGAGGGGGATGTGATTCAGAAGGATAAGTTAACAAGGGGCATGGACAGGGTGGATAGACAGTAGCTGTTCCTTTTAGACAGAGGGTCAAGAACAAGGGAGCGCACACCTTAAAGTGAAGGGTTTGACGTTCAGAGACGATTTAAAGATTACTTTATTTTCACCCAGAGAGTGTTGAGGTCTGGAATGTACTTCCTGAGAGGGGAGTTATCACAGCTAACCTCTCAACCGTTAAGTGTACTTGGACGAGCACTTGGAAGTGTCATAATATTCCAGGCTATGTGCCTGGTGTTGGAAAGTGGGACTAATATAGATCGTGCTGTATTTCTGTTGGTACAGAGACTATCTCCTGTGCGTGTATGATGTGGAGCTGAGCAGCTTAAGACAGGAATTGATAGGTTTCTGAAGATAATGTTCACAAAGGTTATAAGAGTGAACTGTTATAGCTTGTCAAATTATGTCAATGTGAGAAGTATGAAAAAACAGTGCAGGTTCCTTCCAGTTTGAAACCAGAGGTTGGAGAATGGGAAACAGGGAAATGGCAAAACTATGAATCCACAACTTCAGTTCTGTCTTCACAGAACTTTCTGACAATACCAGGAAAACCCAGCCTGGTATGAAAAACGAAATGGTACATGGAACATAGAACATAGTAAGTAAATGGTTTGGGAGAAATTATTGGAACTGAAAATAATGGTCATGGACAACACTAACATAGATTTATGAAATGGGAATTATGTTTGAGAAACAGACTGGGAGACAAATGAAAGAGAAGCAATGGATGTAAAACAAGCGGATTTTCAGAAAAAAATTGATAAACCTCCAAGCCCAGTTTGCAAAATCAAATCTTAGTGAATTGGGGTGAATATACGGACAAGCTTCTAGAATGGGACAGCAGGCAGGAAACAGTGAATAGAAATAAACAGACTTGTGAAGCAACAGCCCGACATTGTATTTAAGGTATGGTTCTGTGAGTATGACTATATCCCTGACACCCCATCACCTTCCCCGGATATCTCCTCTCTCACCAGCAGGACATACACAACAGAATTGGTGGCACAGTGGGATACAGTTTGAAGGGAATTGCTCTGGGAGTCCTCAACAGTGACCTGCATCCCATGAAGTCTCATGGCGTTAGTTTACACATGGGAAAGGAAACCTGCTGCTGATTACCATGTACCAGCCTCTTCCAACTGATGAGTCAGTACTCCTCCAAGCTGACCAACACTTGGAGGAAGCACTGTGGGTGGCAAAGGCACAAAATGTACACTGGGTGGGGGATTTCAATGTCCACAAAAAGAGTGGTTCAGCAGAGCTGGTTGGGTCCGAAAGGATATAACTTCTCGACTTGGTTTGCGGCAGGTGGTGAAGGAACCCACAAGAGGGAAAAGCCACATTTGACCACAGACTTACTAATCTGCCAGTTGCAGAAGTATCTGTCCATGACAGTATCGGTACGAGTGACCACCGCATAGTTATTGTGGAGACAAAGTCACACCTTCACATTGAGAATAACCTCCACAATTTTGTGTGGTACTATCACCGTGCTAAATAGGACAGACTTCGAACAGATCTAGCAGCTCAAGTCGGGGTTTTCATAAGGTGCTGTGGGTCATCAATAGCAGTAGAATTGTACACCCACACAACCTCATGGCCTGGCGTATCCCCCTCACGACAATTACCATCAAGCCAGATGATCAACCTTGGTTCAATGGAGTGTGCAGGGGGGCAGGAACAGCACTGGGAATAACTGAAAATGAGGTGTCAGCCTGGTGAAGCCACCAACCATGACTACCTGTGTGCCAAACAGCATAAGCAGTTCGTCATAGACAGAGCTAAGTGATCCCACAAGCAAGGGTGCAGATCTTAGCTCTGCAGTCCTTCTACTTCTAGTTGAGAATAGTTATGGACAATTAAACAAGTCATTGGAGTAGGAGATTCCACAAGTATCCCCATACTTAATGATGGAAGAGCCCAGCACTTCAGTGCAAAGGTAACTTTCATACATTCGCAATAATCTTCAGTCAGAAGTGCTGAGTGGATGATGTACCTCAACCTCCTCCAGTGATCCTCAGCAATTCAGTTACAAGTCATCAGCCAATTTGGTTCAGTCCACGCGACATCCCAATTCAGTTGGAGACACTGGATACCCCAGAGGGTACATACCCTGATAACACTCTGGCAATAGTACTGAAAAGTTGTTCTCAAGACCTTGTCACTGCCCTACCTAAGCTGTTCCAATACCGTTACAACAACATTTCCCCGATTACGTCGAAATTTACCCCAAGTATCTCCTGTATATAAAAAGCAGAACAAATCCAATCCGGCCAATACCACTCCATCAGTCTACTCTCGATCATCAATAAAGTGGTGGAAGGTCTCAGTGCTTTTAAGCAGCACCTGCTCGGCAATACCCTGGTCAATGACGCCCAGTTTGGGCTCCACCAGGGCCACTCAGCTCCTGACCTCTTTACCTTGATTCAAACATGGACAACAGAGCTGAATTCCAGAGGTGGGGTGAGAGTGACATGGCTTTAAATCAAGGCTGCCTTCGACCAAGTGTGGCATTAAGGGGCCTTAGCAAAACTAGAATCAATGGGTATTAGGGCAAACTCCCCGCTGGTTAGAATCATACCTGACACGGAGGAAGATGGTCATGGTTGATAAAGGTCAGTCATCTCAGCTCCAGGACAAGTCTGTAGGAGTCCCTCAGGCAGTGGCCTAGGCCCAAACATCTTCAGGGCTTCTTCATCAATGGCCTTGCCTCTATTATAAGGTCAGAAGTGGGGATGGTCGCTAATGATTGTACAATGTTCAGCAATGTTTGTTGCTCCTCAGATACTGAAGCAGGCCATGTCCAAATGCGACAAGATTTGGACAGTATCCACGCTGAGAAGTGGCAAGTAATATTGATGTCACACAAATGCCACACCATGACCATTACCACTAAAATACAATCTAACGACTGCTGCTTGGCATTCAATGGTGTTACTGTCACTGAATCCACAGTGGACTGCAGTGGTTCAACAAGGCAGCTCACCACCACCTTCTCAAGGGCAACCAGGGACAGGCAATAAATGCTGGCCCAACCAGTCACACCCAGATTCACGAAATAAATATTATTTTTAAATAAAATAACAGAGGAAGGTTGCTGGGATATCACAGAGACCAGTGCACAGGCCACACGTGTTCACCATACCCATGAAACATTTGGTTGATGGAATCAAATACAATATATCCCAACCTGTTGACAGAACTAAAGGATGTTGGATTGTGAGTGGGTGAGGACGATGTAAAAAAGCTTCAAGGTGACTACGACAAGTGGAGTGAATGGGCAAATACGTGGCAGATGGAGAACAATGTGGGTAGAGGTGACGGTGTGCCCTTTTGTGGGAACAATAGACTGGAAGACTGTCGTTCGAAAAGGGATTGCTTGAAACATGTTGATCTACAAAGGGATGTATGCTCCTTTTTGTTGTTTCCTTCTGCATAGCCCTCTGAGGTCCCTGCAGCGCAGTGAGGTCTGAACCCAGAACTCAATACTGGGAATGGCACTGACACACTGACCAGTGTGCATAGACCCACTAAGTGGGGAGCTTTAACATTGCAAAGGATCTGGATCTCCCTGTACACCAGTCACTGAAAGCAATATTGCAGGAAAGAAAGCAGTTAGGAAGATCAATGAAGTGCTGACCTTCATTATAATGGAATTTGAGTCCAGGAGTAAGCGTGTCTTACTGCAGTTATACAGGGCCTTGGTGACTCCCCATCTCAAACACTGTGCAGTATTGTGTGCAGATTCGGTCTCTGTACCTCATAAAGGACAAACCTGACATTGAGGGAGAGCAGTGAAGGATGACCAGACCGATCTTTGTGATGACAGGTTTGTTGTGGGAGCAGAGTTTGGGGCGACTGGGCCTGCATTCCATGGGGTTTAGGAAAATGGGTGGAGATCTCAGTGAGATATATAAAGCTCTGACAGGGTGAGACAGATTGGAAGAAGGGATAATAATTCCCCTGGCTGTGGTGTCTAAAACAAGGAGTCACAGTATTAGGTACAGGCAGGCTATTCTGCAATGAGATGACAATAAATGTCTGCACTCAGCGACTGGTGAACCTGGGGAATGCACTCGAACCAGAAAGCCAACACACTGAATATAAATACAGATTTAGATTCAGGAAAGGGATGGTGGGAGAGCAGGAGAATGGTGTGGAAGTAAAGGGTCAACCAATATTTTATTGAATTGGGTAGCAAACTCGACAGACCAAAGGGACGACTGCACTTCCTATTTTATAGCTTCCCAAGGTTAATCACATTAACGGATATATTCATTGTGTGGGATAAGTGCATTGTGGAGATGTTTGAACATGAACAACAATGAGGAAGGCTCAATGTGCTGTATGGCCTAATCCATTCCTGATGTTTCTGTGCAGTCTGTGGGAAAGCTCTGTAAATGTTTGAGAGGGAGAGGGTACAGTCAGAAGTGACAGTATTTCTGTTGAATAAAGGTAACTATGGAGCTATGAGGGAGGAGCTGGCCAATGTTCAATGGTGCAATACCTTAGCAGGGATGACCGGGGAGGAACAAAGGCGGATAATTCTGTGTATAATGCAGAAGTTGCAGGATCAGTTCATTCTAAAAAGGAAGAAAGATCCCAGGAGGAGGCATGGGTGGCCATGGCTGACGAGGGATGTTAAGGAACATATAAAGGTAAAAGAGAAAAAGTATAACATAGCAAATATAAGTGGGAAAACGGAGGACTGGGAAGCTTTTAAAAAACAACAGAGGATTACTAAGAAGGAAATACGCAGAGGAAAAATGAGGTACGAAGGTAAACTGGCCAAGAATAGAAAGGAGGATAGGAAAAGCTTTTTTAGGTATGTGCAAGGCAAAAAAATGGTTAGGACTAAAATTGGGCTCTTGAAGACAGAAACAGGGGCATGTAATACGGAGAACAAAGAAATGGCAGAAGAATTGAATTGTTACTTCAGATCTGTGCTCACTGGGGAAGACACAAGCAATCTCCCAGAGGTAACAGTGGCTGAAGGACCTGAACTTAAGGGAATTTATATTTGCCAGGATTTGGTGTTGGAGAGACTGTTCGGTCTGATGGTTGATAAGTCCCCGGGGCCTGATGGTCTACATCCCAGGGTACTGAAGGAGGTAGCTCGGGAAATCGTGGATGCGTTGGTGATTATTTTCCAGAGTTCGATAGACTCAGGATCAGTTCCTTCAGATTGGAGATTTGCTAATGTTATACCACTTTTTAAGAAAGGTGGGAGAGAGAAAGTAGGAAATTATAGACCAGTTAGTCTGACCTCAGTGGTGGGAAAGATGCTGGAGTCTATTATAAAGGATGAAATTACGACACATCTGGATAGTAGTAACAGGATAGGTCAGAGTCAACATGGATTTATGAAGTCGAAATCATGCTTGACTAATCTTATGGACTTTTTTGAGGACGTAACTCTGCAGATGGATGAGGGAGATCCAGTAGATGTAGTGTACCTGGACTTTCAGAAAGCTTTTGATATAGTCCCACACAGGAGGTTAGTGAGCAAAATGAGGGCGCATGGTATTGGGGGCAAAGTACTAGCTTGGATTGAAAATTGGTTGGCTGATAGGAAACAAAGGGTAGTAATAGACGGCTCCATTTCGGAATGGCAGGCAGTGACCAGTGGGGTACCGCAGGGATCCGTGCTGGGACCGCAGCTTTTTAGAATATATATTAATGATATAGAAGATGGTATCAGCAATAACATTAGCAAACTTGCTGGTGATACAAAGCTGGTTGGCAGGGTGAAATGCGATGAGGATGTTAGGTGATTACAGGGTGACCTGGACAAGTTAGGTGAGTGGGCAGATGCATGGTAGATGCAGTTTAATGTGGATAAGTGTATGGTTATCCACTTTGGTGGCAAGAACAGGACGGCAGATTACTACCTCAATGGAATAAATGTAGGTAAAGGGGCAGTACAGAGAGATCTGGGTGTTTTTGTACACCAGTCAATGAAGGCAAGCATGCAGGTACAGCAGGTCGTGAAGAAGGCTAATAGCATGGTGACCTCCATAACAAGAGGGATTGAGTATAGAAGCAAAGAAGTCCTTCTGCAGCTGTACAGTGCCCTGGTGAGACCACACCTGGAGTACTGTGTGCAGTTCTGGTCTCCAAATTTGAGGAAAGACATTCTGGCTATTGAGGGAGTGCAGCGTAGGTTAACGAGGTCAATTCCTGGAATGGTGGGATTACCTTACACTGAAAGACTGGAGCGACTGGACTTGTATATCTTTGAGTTTAAAAGACTGAGAGGGGATCTGATTGAGACATATAAGATTATTAAAGGATTAGACACTCTGGAGGCAGGAAACATGTTTCCGCTGATGGGTGAGTGCTGAACCAGAGGACACAGCTTAAAAATACGGGGTAGACCATTTAGGACAGAGATGAGGAGAAACTTCTTCACCCAGAGAGTGGTGGCTGTGTGGAATGCTCTGCACCAGAGGGCAGTGGAGGCCCAATCTCTGGATTCATTCAAGAAATAGTTGGATAGATCTCTCAAAGATAGTGGAATCAAGGGTTATGGAGATAAGGCAGGAACAGGATACTGATTAGGAATGATCAGCCATGATCATATTGAATGGTGGTGCAGGGTCGAAGGGCAGAATGGCCTACTCCTGCAACTATTGTCCATTGTCTATTGTCTATTGTTGTCACAAGCTCTCAGACGTTAGGAAGGAAGTCTCTGCAGGGTCAACAGGACTGTGTTTCCTGTTCCCTTTTTCCGATACTGAGGCTGGGTCCAGGTTTTCTGTCCAGGTTTATCCTTTAAGACCTCAGAGCAGTTTGATACAATAGAGTGTCTTGCGTGGCTGATTCAGAGATCATTGAAAAGTTTTATCCCATGTCTATGTGTCTGCAGTCACAGATAATCATAGATAATCATAGATAACAAACAGCTATGGACCCAGCCTCCAGTCAAACAAGCATCCTTCCACTAAACCCTCTGTTTCCTATCAACAACCCAACTGTGTATCCAATTGGCCAGTTCCCCCAGCATTCCACGCGATGTAACCTTCCTGAGCAGCCTACCATATGGAACCTTATCAAAGGCCTTACTGAAATCCATAGAGACTACGTCTCCCACTCTGTCCTCATCAACCTTTCTGGTCACTTCATCAAAGAACTCTAACAAATTTGGGAAGCATGATTTCCCAATCACAAGTCTATGCTGACTGCTCTGAATCAAACCCTGTGTAAGTAATGGGTGCAGTCAATGGTATGCTGTCCTTCATTGTAAGATGATTCGAGTACATAAGTAAAGCCATCTTCCTGCTGTTGTAGAGCCTTGCTGAGAGATCATTTGGGGCACTTTCTACAGGTTTGATCTCCTTTGAAAGGAATGAGTGAAAAAGCTGAGTGTTTAATCTGTGGAGCTGTGAGAGACGAAGAAATGGTAACGCTGAAACACGATGAGTGGCAGCGATCAATTATTTCCAAAACAGACATTGACAGGGAGAGAAATTCCATACTTTACACAGGATTGATTGGTTTGATTTATTGTCATGTGTACCTCAGTACAGGGAAACACTTTGTTTATGAGCAGTGGAGGCAGATCATAGTAAGCATGGCCAGATAGATCATAGGGTGGAAATAGACTTGGACAGAGTAAGGCATACAGGATACACTGAACAGGACGTGCACTAGACAAGGTCAACACGAGCAAGATCACCATTATTTGAACTTAGAGAGTCCATTCATCAGTCTAACGTGACTTTCCTAATAGTTTATATGCCTTAATTAACTCTCCCCATGTTATTGTGCAGTCGGTGAGTGAACCCTGTACTGAACGTCAGGTTGTTCACAATCCCCAACAGCAGCCACAATACCTTCCATCTGAAACAGGTAACCATTTCCACCAGCTTCCAACCTGCATAGAGAACACCAGGCTGTCTTCTTGGGGATGAAAGATGCCTTCTTGAGATCTCACACAAGACATATGGCTGCCCTGCTCACCACGAGGAAACCACGTTAAATTCCCACGCGTGGATCATAAGCAACGGAGCCAGGAGGAACAACGTGGAGCAGTCTGTCTGTGCAGCCTCTGCCCCACTTGTTCATCATGTTAGAGCATCAATTAGGAGACACGAAAGACTGCCGATGCTGGTGATCAGAGTTTCCAGCATCTGCAGTCATTGTTTTTACCGTGTTGATTTTAACCCTACTGCGAACCCTCTTGCAAGGATGCCTGCCTTGAAGAAGTTTTCCTCCTCGAAGGGCTTTTGCCTGAAACGTCGATTTTACTGCTCCTCGGATGCTGCCTCAACTGATAAAGCGTCGATTGCTGGAAAAGTACAGTAGGTCAGGCAGCATCCGAGAAGCAGGAGAATCGACGTTTCGGGAATAAGACATTCATCAGGAATCACCATCAATTACCACATTCTGCCCCCTGTGTAAGTGCATGGAGGTGGGATTGGCCTCCTACTGTTCCTGTATAAGTGACTCAACGGACTGATTGACTTCTTCCTCGTCTGATTGGACAGAGCCAATGGCCTGACTGGTTACCCCTGGTTCCTGTTTGACAGCTCGATGTACTGACAAGTGTGATGATGCTGTAGCTTTAAGAGGTTATTTTGTCCTGGTTACTTTTAAGAGAGAGATTGAACGATCGTTACCAAGCTGGTTAGTTAAGACCACTTGGGTCAACAGCAAGGGATGCCTTAGGTTAATTTTAATGCAGCCTGAATGGGTGTGGCCAGCTTTCGCAGATTAGGATCTCTGGGGTTTGGTTTCTCAGTAACATCAAAAACTATCGGGGTCTCCACAGAGGTGGAAGCTTCAGGGAATGTCTCCTGGCTGCTACTGTCTCTGAATTTTCTCTTGATGCTGTCACATTGCATCTGGAACAGACACTTTACATTCCCTTTAAAATAAGAAAACATTAGAATCTAGGCTATTGCCTTCAAATATTTTCGAGGGGCTCTGGTGTGGTCCATCACACTGGACTCCTTCTCTTCCTGAGTAATAGGCTGGAGGCACTGAATGGGCTGTCCCTGTTCTTCTCCAATAGAGTCAATGAGCGGAATGACTTCCTCATATTCCTGTGAAACCAGCGTGAGGTGCTGAATGAACTCTTGTTTTATTGTGGCAATGTGCAGTGTCAGGCAGTGCTGTTACATGAATGTTACTGACACGTTAACAGCACAACTCTCAATGGAGTCTGGGCCTTGCTGCACATGGACACAGACCAGTTCAGGAGCTGACGGGGGACAAAATGTTCTGAACATTGTGGAATCTTCAGCGACCATCCCCACTTCTGATCTTATGGTGGGGAGGGTGGGGAGGGGAGACATTGATGAAGCAGCTGAAGATGTTTGTGAAGAGGAAGCTACCCAGAGGATGTCCCACAGAGGTGACCCAGGACTGAGATAGTGAACATCTTCCTTTGTGACATGTTTGACCCCAAACACTGGAGAGGTTACTCTGATTCCCATTAAGTCCAGTTTTGTTAAGGTCCTTGATGTCAACAGAAGGCAACCACTGCCTTGATATCAGGGTCGGTCATTAATACCTGAACCCTTGTCTCAACCTCTTTTTTTCATCTCAATAAGCCATGATATAGGAGCAGCAAGTGTTTTCTTCAAACAGGTGGGATTGAATGTCAGGATTTCTGTTCTGAAGAGTGTTCGGGGAGCGAGATGACTGAAAGTATTTGAAGAGGAGGTAGATGGATATTGATCTGTCAGAGAGGTGAGGGCTATGAAGAATTGGGTATTAAAGAGGATTTCAGACCGAGAGCAGATCAGCCACAATCTTAGTGAAGGGCAAGGCAGGCTTGGGGGTTGAACGACCTGCTCCTGTTTCTGATGTTCTCCCATTCTGTTATTGAAAAGTTATTGGGTGTTATTTTCATGAATGTTCTGGTATTGCATATTGCAGTCAGGGAGACCAGATGATTTTGTGACCCATCTCTGGGAGAGATATATGGGCTGTATTCTCAGTGAATCTTTGTGTACAACATGACCAACAAATGAAGCACAAGTTGCAGAGAGGGGAAGCTATGTGAAGAGAGATGAGGGGCCTCTTTCATACCCAGCCTGGGCTTCCCAATTACATTTCCCAAATCACCTCAAAGCGTGTGGGACAGTCTTGAAGGGCCGAATGGTCTCCTCTGTTTCTGTGCATAGGGTGATAGCAGTAAGTAGCCTCCAACTGCTCCTGTCTAGCAGGTTTGAGGGGCTGAATGGAACACAGGAACATGGGACTGAGGAGCAGGAGTGGGTCATTAGATACTTTGAGCCTTCTCCACCAGGCACTAAGATTGTGGCTGATCAGGTTGGGGTCTCAGCCTCACTTTCCTGTCTATATCCCATTATCCATGACTCACTTCTCTGTCAAATATTTACCTAATGCAGCTTTCAATCAATGTGAGCATGTGGCCACGATAAACTTCCAGTGAAGAGAATTCCCACTTGAAAGGTCCTTTCAGAATTATTCGTCATCCTTCTTATAGAATCAGGCAGTCATTCAGAATGGAAACAGACCCGTTAGTCCAATCTGTTCACTCCGATCGGATATCAAATCTGATCCAGTCCCATTTGCCAGCATTTGGCCAATATCTCTCCTCTTTCAGACACTTTTTAAATGTGCGATTGTAACCGCTTTTAGCACTTCATCTGACAGCACTTTCTGTACACACACCACTCTCTGTGTGAAATATTTACCTTCAGGTCCCTTCTAAATCATTCCCCCTCTCCCCTCCAACCTATGCCCTCTTGTTCTGGACCCCCCTACCCTGCGGAGCAGAACGTGGCTGTTCAGAATATCCATGCTCCTGATGGTTTTATAAACCTCTATAATGTCACCCTTCAGCCTCTGACACTCCAGGGGGAAACACCTTAAACTAATCAACCTCTCCCAACAGCTCAAACTCCCAGTCCTGGGACTCCCGTGTAAGTCATTTCTGCAGAAAACCGAGATGCACACAGTATTCTTAAAGTGGCCTCACCAACATCCTGTACAGATACAACATGCCACCACAACTCCTATACTCAATGCTTGACTGATTAAGGTAAATGTGCCAAATGTGTTCTGCACCACTCTGTCTACCTGCGACTCCACTTTCAAGGAACTAAGTATCTGCAGCCCTATCTCTTTGTTTCACAACACTCTCCAGGACCTTACCATTAAGTGTATAATTCCTGCCCTGATTTGCCTTCCCAAAATGCAAAACCTCGTATTTATCTAAAGAAACTTCATCTCTCACTCATTGACCTTTTGTCCCATCTAATTGTGATCTTGTTGTACTCTGAGATAATCTACTACACCACCTTTCTGATGTCATCTTTAACCTTACTAACTATGGCCCTAGTATCCACATCTAAATCATTTACATAAATGATGAAATGCAGTGAACTCAGTACTGATTCTTACAGCACACTGCTGTTCACAAGCCTCCAGTCTTCGTTCAAGCCAATGTGACTAGCTTCTTCTGTATCTTATGTGACTGAAACTTACTAATCTGTCTACCAATCAGAATGAAATACTCGCTATGAAGGGAAGCTGAGTAGGTTAGGTTTATTTTCACTGGAAAAAAGGAGACTGAGGGGGGACCTGATTGAGGTTTACAAAATCATGAAGGGTATAGACATCGTGGATAGAGAGGGGCTTTTTCCCAGAGTGAAGGATTCAGTAACGAGAGGTCATGCTTTCAAGATGAGAGGTGGAAAGTTTAAGGGGGATACACGCAGTAAGTACTTCACACAGAGGGTGGTGGGCAGTTGGAACTTGTTGCTAGCAGAGGTGGTGGAGGCAGGCAAGGTCGATTCATTTAAGATGCATCTGGACAGATGCATGAGTAGGTGGGGAGCAGAGGAAGATAGATGCTTAGGAATTGGCCGACAGGTTTAGACAGTACATTTGGATCAGCTCAAGCTTGGGGGGCGATGGGCCTGTTCCTGGGCTGTAAATTTTCTTTGTTCTTTGTTCTTTAAATGAACACTTTGCTGAAGTCCATATAGACAATGTCTACCAAATTTCCTTCATCAATCTTCTTTGTCACCTCTTCATAAAACTCAATCAAATTAATGAGACATGATTTCCCATGCAGAAAGCCACGTTGTCTACCCCGATCAGCCCTTGCCTTCCCAAATGTATGTAAATCCTGTCCCTCAGAATACCCTCCAACAACTTACCCAACACTGACATCAGGCTCACCCGTCTATAGTTCCCCGGCTTTTTGGGGTCACTGTTTCCTTTTCTCGTCCCACTCCTCCACTGCTACCAACAAATGTTAAATGTAACCAGGTTGGTGATGTGGCCGATGATATCAGTCTCAGACTGGGTCAGGGTCAGTTTTAGGAACAAGTCAGGCTAGTTTCTTTAATCTGCTAAAACAACACGTTTATGATCCAGAGCAATGTTACTCAAACTATGGTGGAAAGATGAATGGCAAACTGTTTGGGTATTGCAATAATATAATCAATAGCTTGGAAAGGATGGACGCTAAGAAATTGTTTCCGTTAGGCGAGGAGACGAGTACCCGTGGGCACAGTCTTAGAATCAGAAGGGATCAATTCCGAACAGAAATGCGGAGACATTTCTTCAGTCAGAGAGTGGTGGGCCTGTGGAATTCATTGCTGCAGAGTGCAGTGGAGGCCGGGATGCTAAATGTCTTCAAGGCAGAGATTGATAAATTCTTGATGTCACAAGGAATTAAGGGCTAAGGGGACAATGCAGGTAAGTGGAGTTGAAATGCCCATCAGCCATGATTAAATGGCAGAGTGGATTTACTGGGCCGAATGGCCTTACTTCCACTCCTATGTCTTATGGTCTTATGGTCTAATACTTCCCTTTCTAAACCCACACACACACATACAGACACACAAACACACACACACATACGCACACACAAACAAACACACACACACAGATGAACAAAATTTTTGCAATTTTAATTTGAAAGAAGGTTGTCCAGATATTAATGGAACTCATGACAAAAGTAAAAATTGAGATTGTCCAAACCGTTATTCTGCTTCTGAAGGTATTGTACTCACACAGCTGCTAGCAATGGAATTTCATTCTGGGACAGTTGGATTTGGCTGAATTCCCTTTGCTTTAGGCAGTGAGTAGATTCCAGTGAATTCTGGTCAGGGAGCACCCAAAGGGTAGCACGGTAGTTCGCACTGCTGGCTCACAGCACCAGGGACTTGGGGTCGATTCCAGCCTTGGGTGACTGTCTGTGTGAAGTTTGCACATTCTCCACTTTTCTGTGTGAGTTTCTAATGGGTGATCCAGTTTCCTACCACAAAATGTGTAGGTTCGGTGGATTGGTCATGCTAAATTGTCTGTAGTGTTCAGGGAATTCTAGGTTAGGTGCATTAATTAGGGGCATGGGTTGGGAAGGTTGGTATGGACTTGTTGGGCCGAAGGGCCTGTTTCAACACTGCAGGGATCCCATAAAAATAAGAACGGTAATGATGACTGTAGAGGTTTTTTTTTAGCTCGCACACATTGCTGTGATGAGGGACAATGAAGGAGAGAGAGAGAGCAATAGGCCATTCCTTCTCTGGCAGATTACATTTTCTCCCTCTCTGAGCTGAATCACACAGTAATGTCATCCTCTCCCAAACTGGACCATGTGAGGTCTCCTTGTACATTGTCCAAACTAAGTCTCCATCACATTCCCTGTTCCATGTAGGTGTATCATTGTTGCTGTCATACACAGAGCCATATCCTTAGCAGAACAATGGTCTCGGCCAATTTGAAATATGTTTACATGGCCCTGCGTCATAAAAAAATAAAATATTTAATGTATTCAGAATATCTGTGTTAAAATGCATGTATTTTTTAAAGAAATACAGAAATTGCTGGAAAAGCTCGGCAGGTCTGTCAGCATCCAGATGCCTTTTACATGCTGTAGTTGTACCAGCCTCCACCACTTCCTCTGGTAGCTCATTCCATACACACACCACCCTCTGCATGAAAAGGTGCTCTTTAGGCCTCATCAAAACCTTTCCCCTCTCACTTTCCACCAATTCCCTCTAGTTTTGGACGCCCCTAACCTGGTTAAAAACCCTGACTATTCTCCCTACCCATGACCATTCTGATTTTATAAACCTTTACTGCTGCGAAATGTGACTCCAAACAACACAAATGGCTGTACATTCAGTCATCCCGGGCCTAAATTCTGAAATTCAATACTGACACCTCTTCCTTCTCCATCAAGTCACAATTCTAAATCCATTTTAATCAGTTTGTTCAGATGTATAATGAGACACTTCTGTGGGATTTACACCTAGACCTTTGTGCCCGGAGGTAGGGACACGAGCATCGCTCAGCAATACCCATAAAGCTGTAAGAGTATTCTCCTGTGTGTTTGTTCATCAGACTGTCCTGACATGCTGGGACATACCTCTCCAACAGGCATGACTTGAATCCAGAACTTCTAGTCCAGAGCTAGGATCACTACCACATAAGTTCAGGAATTGGAATCAAATCCAGACCTCTGGCTCAGAGACAGGGACATTGCCCACTACAACTACCATACCCAGATTTTGTGTCATATTTTAAGTGTCAGCTTTCAGCACGGTGTGGATTTATTATAATCAGGTTATCATTACTGAACTACACAAAACACTTTGTATTGTTAAACAAATGCAAGATATTTGTCTCAACTGTCGGATATTGAGTGTACGTGCTGTGCCATCGAAGTTAACTATGAACAGCTTTAATCGCTGTTATCTGAAGTCTGCAATATTAGGGAAAGAAATCCTGCAGACACACTCTGCACAATGAAGGGTCTCAAATAGATATTTATTACTGAACACCAGAGACGGAAGAAGAGCTTAATTGCTCATCCCAAAGCACCGATCATTCTTAGCCACCTCCAACGTGCGACTGCCCTCTTCCTGATCGATGATGACTGTCCAGCCTCTCCTCCCCACTGACTGTGTCTGCAATCTGTCCCTCCTCACTTTAACCACACAAGGCAAACCAAGCTCAGAGTCTTTGTGAAAATCTAGGCCGGAGTGTGCAGGCCTCCTGGAGAAGGATGGGTGTTTTAAAATTGAAGGGGGAGGGTGAGGTGGCAGTAATATCACACTCACTGGGCTGAGGGGTGGCAGATGGAGTTTAGTTTTGATAAATGCGAGGCATTGGATTTGGTAAATCAAACAAGAGCAGGACTTTTTCAATTAAAAGTAGAGCCTTTGGCAGTGTTGTATGACAGAGACCTCGGCCATCAGGTATAATTCTTTAAAATTTGCATCTCATATAGATCGTGTGGTTAAGAAGGTGTTTAACACACTTGTCTTCATTGGTCAGACCTTTGAGTATCGGAATTGGGACGTCATGTTGAGGATGTACAGGACATTGGTGAGACCCCTTCTGGAATACTGTGTCCAGTCTGGTCACCCTGCCCGCTCATTCCATAGGCGCACCAACCTCTGGGTGAAAAGCTGACCCTTAGGTCACTTTAATATTTCCCCTCTCACCTTAAGCCTATGCCCTCTAGTTTTGGTCTCCCCATACCCTTAGAAAACACCTTGACTATTCACTTTGATATTACTGACATTGATATTATTAAGCTGGAGAGAGTTCAAAAGAGATTAACCTGGAGGTTGTTGGGAATGGAGGGAGTGAGCTAGAAGGAGAGGCTGGGTATGCTGGGACTTTTTTCACTGGAGAGGATGAGATTAAAGGGTAACTTTACGGAGGTTTAAAAAATCGTGAGGGGGACAGATAAGCTGAAGGACTGATGTCTTTTCCCTAGAGTTGGGGATTCAAAACTGAGGGATATTTTAAGATGCGAGGAAAAAGATTTACAAAAGTCATGAGAGGTAATTATTTTAGACAAAATCTGGCTTGTGTGTGGAATGAACTTCCAGAGGAAGTGATGAAAATGTTTGCAGTTACAATGTTTAAAGGACATTTAGATCAGTCAATGGATAAGACATCAGTTTGGATGGTGCTGTGAGCAGCTGCTCTCTCCCTCCCCCTCTCTGAATGAATCCCTGTTGGTTTTCACCCTCCGCCAATGCCTGTGCAGTGGCGTGTGGAGGCCAGCAGAGGGTGGCATTGCATCACTTTAAGCACCACAGAGACTGACAGACCTGCCCCACACAGAGACACAGACTCACACACGGGAATGGTTAGGGCACTGCGTGAAGCTAATCTAGTAACTTAAACTAAACATTAAAAAATGCTCAATTCGCCTCGTAAACTGTTAAAATATGAGGGACAGAGAACTCCCAAATTCCACTGTTTAAATAAAATCATCGATTTATTTTTTCACTCTGAAAGTGAACATTTTACTTCAACTATTCACAATTCTGGGACCCCCTTTCTCTTAACTGCTTATTACCCGACTCCAGCTCTATAGCAATATACTGTGTCTGGGTCTGCCATCCTCTCATACCACAGGTGCTTGTAAGCTATTCAGAACAGCATTCCCTCTCTCTTAAAGGTACAATACACACTTTCAACTTCATCACATTATACCCGGATGAATATTGATAAGTGGGACCTAACCGGATTTCTCTTGCTCTGTGGTTTGTCAATATTTCATTTGCTCCGTCTGGTGTGTGTCAGGAGTTTTGCTGCTCCATTGATAGCACGTCATTATTCGATTCCATCCGTGTGAATGTATCAGTATTTCACTTGCACACACTCGCGAGTGTGGGGCAGGATTTCAGTTCTTTCATGGGGACTGTGACACTATAACAATCTCAATGTTTGTAGATGGCACCGAACCTGGAAGAACTCTGAAGTCTATGGAGGACAGTGTGGAACTCTGACAGGACAGTGATACGTTGGAGTAGTTTTCGGGCAGATGGGGATCAGTGCAGAGCAGTGTGAGGTGATGTACTGTGGTAGGAAGGACATTGAATGGCAGTTTGAAACAGGCTGTACCATTATAAAGGGGCTGCAGGAGCAGAGGGCGCTGGGTGTATATGAGCACAGGTTGTTGAAGATATCAGCACAAGTGGGGAGAGCAGTAACTATCACAGATTAGTTTCAGTATCTGAGCTGTTTACAGGAGGAGGTGTAGGAGGGAGTCTCCGTGCTCCCTTCCTGGGAGGTGGTGGTGACGATGTGTTGTGAGCCCACCCTCCTGCCCACCGAGACTGTGGGGATTCCATTTGTACCAGCTCGACACAAAAGGGAGATGGCATCAGGGCCACGGCATCTAAATTGTGCCGGGGGGAAACGAAGCTGCCAGTGGGTTTAAAGTGAGAATTGTCCTTCACTGAACATTACTCCTTACTCGGTCGGTGGGACGTGGATGTTTCAGAATCTCCACACGAGGTGTCCCGGTCCTCTCCGGCTCCTACCAGCGTCCTCCCAACATGGTGGGGAGGGGAGTGAGGGAACGGATATGGGAGAAAGGGGGGGTGGAAGGGAGGGTGGGAGTGGGTGGTCCTGTTGTTAGTGCTGGTGTAGGTGAGTGATGGGGAGAGTCAGTCCACAGTATTGTATTCATGCAGTGTTATTAGTGTAATGGAAGGGGTGACAGAGAGAGAGAGAGAGACAGAGAGAGAGAGACAGAGAGAGAGATGGGGATGTGGGGGAAAGATGGTGCATGCAGCAGTGAGAGTGGTTGAGCATGAGCCTTGTTCGGGGGTCGGTGCTATAACAGATATACAGTGAGTGTGAGGGAGCAGAGAGGACACAGTGATCCTTATCCTAACAGAATGGGGAAGGTTAATGATGCTTGTCCTGTATTGCTGGACATTTCTTCAGACCGCAGATACTGCACTGAGCTGGGTGGGGAGTTCAGACCATGCTCGGTGGGTCTGGTGGTGTCGCCCCCTCTGGGAAGTGAATGGTCCCCTCTGGACTAGCCCATCCACCAGCACCTCCGTGCCCCTGTCGACAAACCGCGGTGTAATTGCCCCTTATCTGCCATGCTTGGGGTAAACTGTGCAGGGCAGCTCCTAACAGAGAAAGCTCAAGCGTGTGCTCATTGGCCTATTAAAGGTGGCACCAGTGCCAGGGATCACGGAATATCCAGGGGCATCCGGGCGATGGTGAGCACCTCCAGTCATGATGGGTGGGAGAATCGGGCTGGTATTGAATGAGAGAGGCTGGGTAGTTCATGAGGTGAGTCCGATACGATGGCACCAGGAAACTATCTCAGCCTCGTGTGGACGATCCCTTTGTCACACTCAAAGAAAATCAAACAAAGATAAATTATTGTTAGAATCTGCCCAGTGAGTCATAGATTCTATTGAAACCAATTGCAGTGACAAAGATGCAGAACAAATGTTCATCTGACCTCACACCGATATCCCTTTTTCCCATCTTTCCTGGGAAGACTGGCTCATGTTACAGGATGCTATCGAAGTGTCTACATTTCAGCATTCTGCAACCTGGGAACACATCCTTCCATGACACTGTCTCTCAGTCTTCCCCTCTCCGTCTATACCCCAAGCCCCTCTCATGTGATGATATTTAAACTGAGTCCCCCGCCATCTCTCTCTGGCAGTGAGGTTCATACCCACAGCACCCCCTTGTCAGGGCAGAATGGGGATATGGAGCTGTAAATGGGTGGGAGCTGCACATCGTGTCACTTCCAGCATGGGCTGCAAGTTTCCCCACACTGGGCAGTGATCTAACACAGTGTTACTGAGGAATGCACCGGGGTGGTGTACACAGTCCTACATGCTGGTACGGTAACTGCTCCTGGGTTACAGATCAATGTACTGGGGTGGGGTACACAGTCCTAATGCTGGGAGGGTAACTGCTCCTGGGTTACAGATCAATGTACTGGGATGGTGTACACAGTCCTACATGCTGGGAGGGTAACTGCTCCTGGGTTACAGATCAATGTACTGGGGTGGGGTACACAGTCCTACATGCTGGGAGGGTAACTGCTCCTGGGTTACAGATCAATGTACTGGGGTGGGGTACACAGTCCTACATGCTGGGGGGGGGGGGGGGGGGTTGTAATTGGTCCTGGTTTACAGATTAATTCACAGGCAGACTAACTGGTTGAGGTTCATAGATAATGCAATGGTATAGTCTGTGCAGATCCACATACTGGATGGATATTTCTTTCACGTTATGACATTAATGCACTGCTGTGGTCTGCACAGCTCCCCGTCCTGGACAGATATCTAGTCCGGGTTTATAGATCAATGCACTGCTGTGGTCTACACAGCACCCCGTCCTGGACAGGTATCTAGTCTGGGTTTATAGATCAATGCACTGCTGTGGTCTGCACAGCTCCCCGTCCTGGACAGATATCTAGTCTGGGTTTATAGATCAATGCACTGCTGTGGTCTACACAGTTCCCCGTATTCCTGTGTCGCAGCTTTGAAATACTGACTGTTCTCTTCCATTTCCCGTGTAACAGGTATGAGAGATTAAAAGATCTGCTCCAATCGCTGAGTAACAGCCTCCAATGGCTGACTGGCCTCATTCTGTTCCTGTTTAAAACTCTTGATGAGCTGAATAGCCTGCTTCAGTATCAGTGCAGTTGTGAGTGGTGCTGAATATTTTGAAACCATCAGTGAATTGGCCCCTTCTGACTTTATGATGGAGGGAAGGCCATTGATGCTGCAGCAGTTTCTAGCCCACAGTGCCTCATGGATGGCCAGTTTCCATGTGCTCAGTCCTTTAGATGTATGTCCTCCTTCACAGGAGGGTGTGCCACATCACACAGTGAGCAGTACGCCTAATATGATTTATCTCTCCATCCCGGAGGCTCACAGCCTCATTCGTGATGAAGGTCTGCTGCCCCTAACGGTGATTTTCCTGCTCCTCGGATGCTGTCTGACCTGCTGTGCTTTTCCAGGAACACACTAATCTTGAGTATGTCAAATATGAGGCTGAGACTGTGCCTCCACCAGGACTGTGTGCTGGCTGCTCCTACAGATACTGTCAGGGACAGATCCAACAGGGACAAGGAGTTTGGTGAGAATGTTTCCCCCAGTCTGGCTGTTGTGTATTGAAGCCTGTCCCTGCTCAGGCAGCGGTGGGCCTGTGGGGACACTCTTAGTGATGGACATTGAAGTCCCACACCCAGAGGATGGTCTGAGTCCTGATCCCCCTCAGTGCTTCCTCTGATTTGTTTCCAACATCGAGGGGAACTGAGTTATCACCGAGAGGAGGGGAGGGCAGGAGATAACCACCCTCAGGCGACCTCCTTGACCATGATCTGTTACCATGAGATTTCCTGGGTACTGGAATCATGTTGGGGAATTGCACGGTAACTCCTTCCCTGACTGTATCCCAGGGAGTCCCCACCACTAGTGGGTCTGTCCTGCTGTGGGACAGGATATGCCCCAGGATGGTGATGGGGCTTCATGAAACATGATGGGTGAGCACGGTGGCACAGTGGTTAGCACTGCTGCCTCACAGCGCCAGAGACCCAGCTTCAATTCCGACTCAGGTGACTGACCGTGTGGAGTTTGCACATTCTCCCCGTGTCTGCGTGGGTTTCCTCAGGTGCTCTGGTTTCCTCCCACAGTCCAAAGATGTGCAAGTTAGGTGAATTGGCCATGGGAAATTGTCCGTAGTGTTCGGTGAAGGGGTAAATGTAGGAGAATGGGTCTGAGTGGGTTGGTCTTTGGAGGGTCGGTGTGGACTTGTTGGGCTGAAGGGCCTGTTTCCACACTGTAGGTAATCTAATCTAATCTAAATTACCCATCAGGCCTGATCCTGTGAGTACGACAGTGTTGGACTGTTCCCTGACTGGGAGTGTGGTGCTGGAAAAGCACAGCAGGTCAGGCAGCATCCGGGGAGCAGGGGAATGAACGTTTCAGGCATAATCCCTTCATCAGGAATGAGGCTTGTGGGCCGGGGAGCTGAGAGATAAATGGGAGGGGGCAGGGCTGGGGGCTGGGGGCTGGGGTAAGGGAGCTGGGAATGTGATCGAGAGATGGAGGTGGGGGAGAGATGAAAGGTGAGAGAGGATGGGGGAAGGTCATGAACAGGTCAAAGAGTTCTGTCCCTGACATTCTATAACTGACATTCCCCGGAACGTTCTGTCCCTGACATTGTTTGTGAACGGCCGGACGTCAGTGAATTGAACAAATGATAAGGTCCTGAGGGAAGAGATCCCGTTCCAGGGAGAAGGAGACACTGTTCCGAAGGCCCCTCAGGCAGTTAAAGGGGTGAATATGTTTTCCCTGCGTTTACATTTCTCCACGACACAGGATCGACCACAATTTAGACCAAAATACAGGAATTCCCAAACTCCGTTTGTCTTCAGGAAACTGGGAGAGAATCCTTCAGGACAGCAATATTCCCACCCTCCGTATTAGGAACTGGGAAGGAGTGACCTGTGTCTGTTCTCGAGGGATCGAGTGTGTGGGAATATTCTAGAAACCATCTGTCCTTATAGATGTGTCTCTGTGTGTTTGGGGAGGGAGAGTTTCTGGTGGTTTATGTCACATTTTTGTCAGTAATTCCGACCTTCCCATTTGTTATTCCAGCTCCAATTATTTTAATAAATCCCTGAATACAGGGACACATTTGAAAATCTCACTGGGTCCCCGATCAAACGGGTACCTTTGCCTCCAGGCTGATGGATAATGGGTTTGTTTTCCTTCCTCACAGTTAACGTAGTGACCATCTACGTCCTTCTTTATAAAGATTGTGGATTGTCTCCATGTGTCAGACGTTATCTGGGGGCCATGGCAGCGGCGGATCTCCTGGTCATTATCCTCGACCTGATCCTGAGACACATTCCCATTGTTTATGAGGAACAGTTTTATTTCCTGATGGACTCCGTCCCCGTGTGTAATATCCACGCCGTCCTGCTTTATGCAGCCACTGACTGCTCTGTCTGGTTCACCGTCACTTTCACCTTTGATCGGTTTGTGGCCATTTGTTGCCAGAAGCTGAAAAGTAAATATTGCAGTGAGAAAACGGCGGCTGTGGTTCTGGGAGCAGTGACTGTGCTGAGCTGTTTAAAGAACATTTTCTGGTATTTTATGTTTACGGCTCGGTATTGGCTTTGGAACGACCCCTGGTTTTGTGATGCAACAGACGCTGTTCTAGTCTCCAGTGTCTGGGTCACAATCGAGTTCCTCCACCACATTCTAACCCCGTGTGTCCCATTTCTCCTGATTCTGCTGCTCAATGTTCTCACTGTCAGACACATTTTAGTGACCAGCAGAGCCCGCAGGAGACTCCGCGCTCACACCAATGGGGACGCTCAGTCTGACACTGAAATGAGAAACCGAACAAAATCCATCATTTTACTGTTTGTGATCTCGGCCAATTTCATCCTGTTATGGTCAATGTTAATGCTGTATTCGATATGGACCCGGATGTGGTATTTTGGCTATGGGTCTGTGTATCTCCATACCTTTGTGCAGGAATTGGGCTTCATGCTGCAGCTCCTCAGTTGCTGCACAAACACCGCAATTTATGCCGTGACCCAGACTAAGTTCAGGCAGCAGCTTAAGAATGTGTTGAAATATCCCTTCACCCAAATCCATCCATCCATTAAATTCCCTCATTAATCACACCATCCGGGACTTTCTCATTTCAGTTCAGTGTTTCAGCGATGGAGCAGCCTGTCACTATGGTAACAGACTGAGGGTCGCGCTGGTTTGTCCATCCTTATCCCACAGGGGGATTACAGGGACACATTTCAATGTTTCTCACAACTCAGGGGCCGGTGAGAAAAGGCACCATCCCACTGACTGTATCCATCACTTCCATTTGTAACCAATAAAAATGTTGATTAAAGCGTGCCGAGCAGCAGAGTGACCAATGTTGTTGTGTGTCTTTGTGTTGGAGAAGCTGAGCTGGAGATAGACAGACACAGCCCCAAGTCCTGGTCCTCAGGGAAGGGGAGGGCACTGCGGCCTGAGCTCAGGAGCTGGGTTTAACTCCCTCTGTCCCCCCCCACTCCAACCTGGACTCCCCATTTCCTCTCCCCTACCCTTTCTCCTCATTGCTCTCCCTCTCTGTCTCTGCATACTCTTTCCTTCTCAACACCTCTCCTTTTCACTCTCACTCATTCCCCCGTCTCTATCACACACACCCCCAATCCCGGTTTCTCCATCTGCCTCCACTCTTCCCTCTCTCCCTCCCTGAGAGAGAGAGAGAGAGAGAGAGAGAGAGAGAGAGAGAGAGAGAGAGAGAGAGAGAGAGGAGACAGGGATGGAGTTGAGAGAGGGAATGAGAGAGGGGCAAACAGAGGGGTCAAGAGATAGAGGGAGATGGCAGCAAGAGAAAGAGAGAGAGGCAGGGGCGAGAAGGACAGAGAGAGGGAGGAGAGAAAGGGAGATGAGGCGACTGTGATTCAAGAGAGTGTGAAAGAGCAGGGAGAGACAGGGTGGGGGGACGAGAGACAGGGGGTGAGAGAGAGGGGCAAGAGAGAGAGAAGAGGCAGGCGAGAGATAGAGGGGACGGACAAAAGGGGTGGGAGAAACGGGGGGTGCGAGAGAGGGGGGCGAGAGAGGGGAGGCCGAGAGAGGGGGGAGTGAGAGACAGGAGGCAAGAGAGACAGGGGTTCGAGAGGGGGGGGCGAGAGAGAGGGGGCGAGAGAGAGAGGGGGGCGAGAGAGACAGAGGCGTGAGAGAGAGAGGGGGGGTACGAGAGGCGATGAAAGAGACCTGGGACAAGAGAGAGACCGGGGCGACGAGAGAAACCAGGGCCGTGAGAGTCCGGGGGGGGGCGCAAAAGAGACCGGGGGCGAGAGAGAGGGGGTGACGAGAGAGAGAGAGGCGGTGAGAGAGAGAGAGGCAGTGAGAGAGAGAGGGGGGCAAGGGGGGTTGCGAGAAAAAAAGGGGCCAAGAGAGGGAGGGGGTGCGAGAGAGAGAGGGGGCCGAGTGGGGGGGGGGCGAGACAGAGGGGGATGAGAGAGAGACTGGGGGCGACGAGAGAAACCGGGGACGTGTGAGACCGGGGGCGAGAGAGACCGGGGGGGGTGACGAGAAAAACCAGGAAAATGAGAGTATAGGGGGGTGAGAGCAACCAGGGGCAAGACGGAGGGGGTGACGAGAGACTGGAGGTGACAAGAGAGACGGGGGGTGAGCAAGACAGGAGCCGATGAGACAGTCCAGAAGCGAGAGAGACCGGGGACGAGAGAGACCTGGGGCAACGAGAAACCGAGCATGACGAGATAGAACGGAGTGGGGGGTGGTACAAGAGAGACCGGTGCAAGAGAGAAACCGGGGGCAATGAGAGACCAGGGGTGAGAGAGAGACTCCTGGGGCGAGAGAGACCGAGGGCGACAAGACAGAACGGGGGGCAAGAGAGACTGGGAGTGAGAGAGTCTGGAGGCGAGACACCAGGGGTGACGAGACACAGGGGGCAATAAGAGAGATCGGGGGCGAGAGAGAATGGGGCAAGAGAGAGACCGGGGGCGTGAGAGACAGGGTGAGACAAGAGACCGGGGGTGAAAAGAGACCAGGGGCGAAGAGAGACTGGGGGCGTGAGAGAGGGGTTGACAAGAGAGACTGTTGGTGATAAGACAGACTGGAAGCGAGAGAGAGAGACCATGGCGAGAGGGAGACCGGGGCGAGAGAGACCAGGGGCGAGAGAGACCGGGGGGTGAAAGAGACCCGGGTTGAGAGAGAGCCCGGGTGAGTGGGCGGGGCGGGGCGGGGGCGATGCGAGAGAGAGAGAGACCGGGAGCACGAGAGAGAGTCCTGGGGCAGCGAGAGAGACCGGGGGGGGCTAGAGAGAGACGGGGGCAATGAGAGACCGGGGTAGGGGGGATGAGAGAGACTGGGGGTGAGCGTGACTGGGGATGACGAGACAGACTGGGGGCGATGAGAGAGGCCAGGAGTGATGAGAGAGACCGGGGGTGAGACAGACCGGGGGCGAGACGGACTGGGGTGGAAAGAAAGACCGGGTCGAGAGAGACCGGGGGCGAGAGACAGGGGTTGACAAGAGCCTGGATGCCTGAGAGACCGGGGACAAGAGAGAGAGAACGGAGGTGATGAGAGAAGGGTTGACAAGAGAGACTTGGCGACAAGATAGACCAGGAGCGAGAGTGAGAGTGAGACCGTGGTGAGAGGGAGACTGGGGGCGAGAGAGAGGGGGTGACAAGACAGACCGGGTACAAGAGAGACTGGGGTTGAAGAGAGACTGGGGGCAACGAGAGACCGGGGGCAAGAGAGACTGGGGCGATGAGAGACTGGGGGCAACAAAAAAGACCGGGGGGCAAGATAGACTGGGGGAAATGAGAGGGCAGGGGCGATGAGAGACAGGGAGCAAGAGAGAGACTGGGGGATGAGAGAGAGAGACCAGGGGCGAGAAAGAGAGAGTCCCAGGGCAGCAAGAGAGACCGGGGGCGAGCGAGACCGGGGGCAAGAGTGAGACCGGTGGGGTGGGATGAGAGAGAGACCGGGGGCACGAGAGAGAGAGTCCGGGGGTGAGAGTGACTGGGGCGAGAGAGGGGTTCACAAGAGAGACAGGGGCGATGTGAGAAACCAGGGGCGAGAGAGAGACTGTGGCAAGAGAGAGAGACCGGGGCGAGAGAGACCAGAGATGATAGAGACCGGGGGTGAGAGAGCGACCGGGGAGGGGCGGGGGTGGGGGAAGAGACCAAGGGCGAGAGAGATGGGTTCACGAGAGAGACTGGGGCAACAAGACAGAACGGGGGCAAGAGAGAGACCGTGGCAAGAGAGAGAGAGACTGGGGGCGATAGAGACCCGTGGCAAGAGAGAGACCGGGGGCAAGAGGAACTGGGGGCGAGAGAGATCAAGTGTGACCAGAGCCTGGGTGCAATGACAGACCGGGAGCGATGAGAGACTGGGTTGAGAGACCGGTGGCGATGAGAGACAGGGATTGAGAGAGACCAGGGGCGAGAGAGAGACCGGGGGAGATAGGAGAGACCAGGGATTAAGAGAGAGACTGGGTCGAGAGAGAGGGGTTGATGAGAGAGACTGGGGGCGAAGAGAGACCGGGGGCCAGAGAGAAACCGGGGGTGAGAGAGAGACCAGGAGGGTGAGAGAGAGACCAAGGGCATGAGAGAGAGAACAGGGAATGCGAGATAGACTGGGGGTGATAGAGACTGGGGGCGAGAAAGAGACTGAGGGTTAGAGAGAAACCGGGGGCAAAGGGGACTGCGGGTGAGAGAGAGGGGTTCACAAGAGAGACCGCGGTGACGAGACAGACCGGGGAGGCAAGAGAGAGAGACTGGGGAGGCAAGAGAGAGAGACTGGGGAGGCAAGAGAGAGACCGGGGACGATCAAGATCAGGGGCGAGAGAGACCCAGGGAGATAAGAGAAACCGGGGATGATGAGAGAGACTGGGAGCGAGAGACAGAGACAGGGCAAAGGAAGACCGGGGGCAGCGAGAGAGACCGGGGCGAGAGACAGAGACAGGGCAAAGAAAGACCGGGGGCAGTGAGAGAGACTGGGGGCAAGACAGACTGGAGACGAGACAGACCGGGGGGCGAGAGAGAGACCGCGGGTGAGAGAGAGCGGGGGCGAGAGAGAGGGGTCCACAAGAGAGACCGGGGCAACAAGACAGACAGGGGACAAGGGAGAGACCGTGGCGAGAGAGAGAGACCGGGGGGCGATAGAGACCAGTGGCAGGAGAGAGACCGGCGGTTGGGGGGGGTGCGAGAGAGATACTGGGGGAGATAAGAGAGACAGGGGGTGATGCGAGAGACTGGGGGTGAGAGAGAGGGGTTGACAAGAGAGACCGGGGGCGCGAGAGAGAGAGGGAGACGGAGGGGGGGTGAGAGAGAGAGAGAGAGACGGGGGGGTGTGAGAGAGAGAGAGAGAGAAGGGGAGGGGGAGCAAGAGAGGGACCGGGGGAGATTAGAGAGACCGGGGGTGATGCGAGAGACTGGGGGCAAGAGAGAGGGGTTGACAAGAGAGACCGGGACGACACGGCAGACTGGGGGCGAGATAGAGAGATGGGGGGAGGTGCGAGAGAGAGACAGAGGGGCAAGAGAGAGACCGGGGGTAAGAGAAAGACCAGGGGCGGCGAGAGAGACCGGGGGCAAGAAAGACCTGGTTGAGAGACTGTGTGTGACGAGAGACCGGGTCGATGAGAGACAGAGGGTGATGAGACACCAGGAGGTGAGACGTGACAGAGACCAAGGATGAGAGAAACCAGCGGCGAGAGAGACCAGGGGGGTGAGAGAGACTGGGGGCGAGAGAGAGGGTGACAAGAGAGACAGGGGACGAGAGAGACCAAGGGAGAAGGGAGACAGGGGGCAAGACATCGGGGGTGACAAGAGACCGGGGCAAAAAGAGAGACTTGGGGGCAAGAGAGACCGGGAGTGAGAGAGACCGGGGGCGAGAGGGACCGGGGTAGGGGGATGGGGGTATGAGAGAGACCCGGAGTGACAAAAGAGAGAGAAAGAGAGAAAGGCAAAAAGAGAGAACTGGGGCGAGAGAGACCGGGGGCGACGAGGGAGACCAGTGGCGAGAGAAACAAGGGGTGACAAGAGATTGGAGGCAACGAGAGAGAACGGGGTTGAGAGAGACCGGGGGTGACGAGAGACGGGGTCAACGAGGGGGACCGGGGGCGACGAGAGATACCATAGGCGAGAGAGACCCGGAGCAAGAGACTGGGGATGATGAGAGACAGGGGCTGATTAGAGACCGGGGGGTGGGGGGGAGAGAGACTAGGGGTGAGAGAGACGGGGGGGGGGTTGACAAGAGACTGGGGGCGAGAGAGAGCGGTGTGCGAGAGAGATCGGGGCGCCTGAGAGAGAGACTGGAGCGAGAGAGACCAGGGGGCAAGAGAGACCGAGGGACGAGAGAGACCAGAGGCGAGAGAGCCCAGGGGTGATGAAAGACCCGGGGGTGCCAAGAGAGACTGGGGCGCGAGAGACCAGGAGTGATGAGAGACCGTGGGCGAGAGAGACCGGGGGCGCGAGAGCCCGGGGGTGACGAGAGACTGGGGCTGACGAGAGACCAGTGGGGGAGAGAGAGACCGGCGACAAGAGAACCTGGGGCGACGAGAGAGACCAGGGGGGAGAGAGACCAGAGGGGCGAGAGGCCGTGGGGGGAGAGACTGGGGGTGAGAGACAGTGGGGGCGAGAGAGAGAGACCGGGTGGCAAGAGAGAACAGGGGCGAGAGACTGGGGGCAAGAGAGACTGGGGGGTTGGCAAGAGAGACCGGGGTCGAGAGAGTCCGGGGGAGAGAGAGACCGGGGGCGAGAGAGAAACCGGGGGCGATAGAGACCAGGACTAAAGAGACCGGAGGCGAGAGAGACCGGGGGCGAGAAAAACCGGGGTCGAGAGAGTCCGAAGGAGAGAGAGAGACTGGGGGCTAAAGAGACCGGGGGGGCGAGAGAGACTGGGGGGGGCGAGAGAGACCGGGGGCGAGAGAGAATGGGGGCAAGAGAGAGACTGGGGGTGAGAGAGAGGGCTTGATAAGAGAGACTGGGTGCGAGATAGACCAGGGGCAAAAGAGACCGGGGGCAAGAGAGAGACCGGGGTTGAGAGAGTCCGGGGGAGAGAGAGACCAGGAGCGAGAGAGACCGGGGGTGAGAGAGACCGGGGTCGAGAGAGACCAGGACTAAAGAGACCGGGGGCGAGAGAGACCAGGGGGCGAGAGAGAGACTGGGGGTGAGAGAGAGGGCTTGATGAGAGAGACTGGGGCGACGAGAGAGACCAGGACTAAGGAGACTGGGGGCGAGAGAGACCGGGGGTGAGAGAGACCGGGGGCGAGAGAGAGACTGGGGTTGAGAGAGAGGGGGTAACAAGAGACTGGCAGTGACGAGAGAGACCGTGGTCAACGAGAGGTACCAGGGGGCAACAGGAGAGCATGGGCGAGATAGACCAGGGGCGAGAGGCCGGGGGCGAGAGGCCGGGGGCGAGAGAGACTGGGGGTGAGAGAAAAGGGGTGAAAAGAGACCGGCGGCGACGAGTCATACCGGGGGCGAGAGAGACCGGGGGCAAGAGACCAGGGACAAGCGAGACCGGAGATGAGACAGACCGGGGGGCGAGAGAGAGACTGCGGGCGAGAGAGAGCGGGGGCGAGAGAGAGGGGTCCACAAGAGAGACCGGGGCAACAAGACAGACAGGGGACAAGGGAGAGACCGTGGTGAGAGAGAGAGAGAGACCGGGGGGCGATAGACCGGGGGGGGCGATAGATATCGGGGGCGAGAGAGACTGGGGGGGCGAGAGACCGGGGCGGGCGAAAGATATCGGGGGCAAGAGAGACTGGGAGCGAGAGAAAGGGGGTGATGAAAGAGACCGCAGATGAGAGACCGGGTGGGGGCGAGAGACTGGGTGCGAGAGAGACTGGGGGCGAGAGAAATGGGGTGACAAGAGAGACCGGGGGTGAGAGACCATGGCCAGAGAGACAGGGAGGTGACGGGGGATGAGAGAGAATGGGGGCAACGAGAGAGAGACCTGGTGCGAGAGAGACCGGGAGACGAGAGTGAGACCCGGGCGCGAGAGAGACCGGGGGCGATGAGAGACCGGGGAGGATTGGAGAGACTGGGGGCGAGAGAAACGGGGTGATGAGAGAGACCGGGGGTGAGAGAGACTGGGGGGACGAGAGAGATCAAGGGCGAGAGAGACCAGGGGTAATGGGACAGACCGGCGGCAACAAGAGAAACTGGGGGCGAAAGAGAGAGGCCGGGGGCGAGAGGGACAGGGGTGATAGACCAGGGGCGAGAGAAACTGGGGGCGAGAGACAGGGGATGACGAGAGACACCGGGGGCGAGAGCCCGGGGATGAGAGGTCGGGGGCTAGAGAGGAATGGGGGTGAGAGAGACTGGGGAGGTGAGAGATACCGGGGGTTGGGGGGTGGTGGCTAGAGACCGGGGGCGAGAGGTGAGTGAGGGCGATAGAAATGGGGTGACGAGAGAGACCGGGGGTGAGAGAACGTGGCGAGAGAGACGGGGGGTGAGAGAGACCGGGGGCAACGAAAGAGACCTGGTGCGAGAGAGACCGGGAGGTGAGAGAGAGTGGAGGGTGAGAGAGAGAGACCAGGGGGGCGAGAGAAACGGGTTTGCGAGAGAGACCGGGGGGCTAGAAAGACTGGGGGCAAGAGAGAGACCGGGAGCAAGAGAGGCTGGGAAGTGAGATACCAGGTGCTTAAGAGACAGGGGGGGATGAGACACACCAGGGGCAAGAGGGACTGTGGGTGAAAGAGACCAGGGGTGAGACACCGGGGGTGATGAGACCAGGGGTGAGTGACCAGGGGCGAGAGAGAGACCGGGGGTGAGTGACCAGGGGCGAGAGGCCGGGAAGCAAGAGAGGCCGGGTGAGAGAGAGACCGGGAGGTCGATAAGACAGACCGGGGACGAGAGAGACCGGGGCAGAGAGAGACTGGGGGCAAGAGAGAGAATGGGAGCGAGAGAGAGACAGGGGATGAGAGAGAGACTGGGGGCGAGAGAGAGACTGGGCGCGAGAGAGACACTGACGGCAAGAGAGAAACCAGGGGCGAAAGAGAGACTGGGAGCGAGAGAGAAACCGGGGGCAAGAGAGAGAACAGGAGTGAGAGAGAGACCGGGGGCGAGAGACAGACTGGGGGCGAGAGAGAAACTGGGGGTGAGAGAGAGACTGGGGGCGAGAGAGAGACTGGGGGCGAGAGAGAAACTGGGGGCGAGAGAGAGACTGGGGGGCGAGAGAGAAACCGGGGGCAAGAGAGAGAATGGGAGCAAGAGAGAAACCGGGGGCGAGAGAGAGAACGGGGGCGAGAGAGAGAACGGGGGGCGAGAGAGAGACTGGGGGCGAGAGAGAGACCGGGGGCGAGAGAGAAACCGGGGGCAAGAGAGAGAACGGGGGCGAGAGAGAGAGACTGGGGGCGAGAGAGAGACTGGGGGCGAGAGAGTGGACGGGAGTGAGAGAGAAAACAGGGACGAGAGAGAGAACGGGGGCGAGAGAGAGACTGGGGGCGAGAGAGAAACTGGGGGCAAGAGAGAGATTGGGGGCGAGAGAGAAACTGGGGGTGAGAGAGAGACCGGTTGTGAGAGAGAGCAGGGGCGAGAGAGAGAACGGGGGAGTGAGAGAGAAACCAGCGGTGAGAGAGAGACCGGGGGCGAGAGAGAGACCGGGGGCGAGAGAGAAACCGGGAGCAAGAGAGAGAACGGGGGTGAGAGAGAGACTGGGGGCGAGAGAGAGACTGGGGGCGAGAGAGAGGACGGGAGTGAGAGAGAAAACAGGGACGAGAGAGAGAACGGGGGCGAGAGAGAGACTGGGGGCGAGAGAGAAACTGGGGGCAAGAGAGAGATTGGGGGCGAGAGAGAAACAGGGGGTGAGAGAGAGACCGGTGGTGAGAGAGAGCAGGGGCAAGAGAGAGAACGGGGGAGTGAGAGAGAAACCAGCGGTGAGAGAGAGACCGGGGGCGAGAGAGAGACTGGGGGCGAGAGAGAAACCAGGGGCGAGAGAGAGACCGGGGGCGAGAGAGAAATTGGGGGCAAGAGAGAGAACGGGGGTGAGAGAGAGAACAGGGGTGAGAGAGAGAATGGGGGCGACAGAGAACGGGAGTGAGAGAGAAACCGGGGACGAGAGAGAGAACGGGCGTGAGAGAGAAACCGGGGATGAGAGAGAGAACGGGGGTGAGAAAGAAACTGGGGGCGAGAGAGAGAGAGCGGGGGTGAGAGAGAGACTGGGGGCGAGAGAGAAACCGGGGGCGAGAGAGAGACTGGGGGCGAGAGAGAAACTGGGGGTGAGAGAGAGAACGGGAGTGTGAGAGAAACCGGGGGCGAGAGAGAGACTGGGGGCGAGAGAGAAACTGGGGGCGAGAGAGAAACTGGGGGCGAGAGAGAGAACGGGAGTGAGAGAGAAACCGGGGACGAGAGAGAAAACAGGGGCGAGAGAGAAACTGGGGGCGAGAGAGAGACTGGGGGCGAGAGAGAAACTGGGGGCGAGAGAGAGACTGGGGGCGAGAGAGAAACTGGGGGTGAGAGAGAGAACGGGAGTGTGAGAGAAACCGGGGGCGAGAGAGAGACTGGGGGCGAGAGAGAAACTGGGGGCGAGAGAGAAACTGGGGGCGAGAGAGAGAACGGGAGTGAGAGAGAAACCGGGAGAGAGAGAGAGAGTGGGGGCGAGAGAGAGACTGGGGGCGACAGAGAGACTGGGGGCGAGAGAGAAACCGGGGACGAGAGAGAAAACAGGGGCGAGAGAGAAACTGGGGGCGAGAGAGAAACTGGGGGCAAGAGAGAGAACGTGGGCGAGAAAGAAACCGGGGGCGAGAGAGAGATTGGGGGCGAGGGAGACCGGGGACGAGAGAGAAAACGGGAGTGAGAGAGAGTCCGGGGATGAGAGAATGACTGGGGGCGAGAGAGAAACTGGGGGCGAGAGAGAGACCGGGGGCGAGAGAAAGACTGGGGGCGAGAGAGAAACTGGGAGCGAGAGAGAGACTGGGGACGAGAGAGAAACCGGGGGCGAGAGAGAGATTGGGGGCGAGGGAGACCGGGGACGAGAGAGAGAACGGGAGCGAGGGAGACCGGGGTCGAGAGAAAGACGGGGCGAGAGAGAAAACGGGAGTGAGAGAGAGTCCGGGGATGAGAGAATGACTGGGGGCGAGAGAGAAACTGGGGGCAAGAGAGAGACCGGGGGCGAGAGAAAGACTGGGGGCGAGAGAGAAACTGGGAGCGAGAGAGAGACTGGGGACGAGAGAGAAACCGGGGGCGAGAGAGAGAACGGGGGTGAGAGAGAGACTGGGGGCGAGAGAGAAACCGGGGGCGAGAGAGAGACTGGGGGCGAGAGAGAAACTGGGGGTGAGAGAGAAACTGGGGGCGAGAGAGAGAACGGGAGTGAGAGAGAAACCGGGGACGAGAGAAAGAACGGGGGCGAGAGAGAAACTGGGGGCGAGAGAGAGACTGGGGGCGACAGAGAGACTGGGGGCGAGAGAGAAACCGGGGACGAGAGAAAACAGGGGCGAGAGAGAAACGGGGGGCGAGAGAGAAACTGGGGGCAAGAGAGAGAACATGGGCGAGAAAGAAACCGGGGGCGAGAGGGAGATTGGGGGCGAGGGAGACCGGGGACGAGAGAGAGAACGGGAGCGAGGGAGACCGGGGTCGAGAGAAAGACTGGGGGCGAGAGAGAAAACGGGAGTGAGAGAGAGTCCGGAGATGAGAGAATGACTGGGGGCGAGAGAGAAACTGGGGGCGAGAGAGAGACCGGGGGCGAGAGAGAAACTGGGGGCGAGAGAGAGAACGGGAGTGAGAGAGAAACCGGGGACGAGAGAAAGAACGGGGGCGAGAGAGAAACTGGGGGCGAGAGAGAGACTGGGGGCGACAGAGAGACTGGGGGCGAGAGAGAAACCGGGGACGAGAGAAAACAGGGGCGAGAGAGAAACGGGGGGCGAGAGAGAAACTGGGGGCAAGAGAGAGAACATGGGCGAGAAAGAAACCGGGGGCGAGAGGGAGATTGGGGGCGAGGGAGACCGGGGACGAGAGAGAGAACGGGAGCGAGGGAGACCGGGGTCGAGAGAAAGACTGGGGGCGAGAGAGAAAACGGGAGTGAGAGAGAGTCCGGGGATGAGAGAATGACTGGGGGCGAGAGAGAAACTGGGGGCGAGAGAGAGACCGGGGGCGAGAGAAAGACTGGGGGCGAGAGAGAAATTGGGAGCGAGAGAGAGACTGGGGACGAGAGAGAAACCGGGGGCGAGAGAGAGAACGGGGGTGAGAGGGAGACTGGGGGCGAGAGAGAGAACAGGGGTAAGAGAGAAACCGGGGGCAATAGAGAGAATGGGAGCGAGAGAGAGACCACGGGCGAGAGAGAGAATGGGAGCGAGGGAGACCGGGGACGAGTGAGAGACTGGGGGCGAGAGAGAGACTGGGGGCGAGAGAGAGACTGGGGGCGAGAGAGAGACTGGGGGCGAGAGCGAAACCGGGGGCAAGAGAGAGAATGGGATCGAGAGAGAGACCACGGGCGAGAGAGAGAATGGGAGCGAGGGAGACCGGGGACGAGAGAGAGACTGGGGGCGAGAGAGAGACTGGGGGTGAAAGAGAGAATGGGAGCGAGAGAGAGACAGGGGATGAGAGAGAGACCGGGGGCGAGAGAGATAACGGGGGGGGAGAGAGAGACTAGGGGCGAGAGAGGGACTGGGCGTGAGAGAGACACTGACGGCAAGAGAGAAACCAGGGGCGAAAGAGAGACTGGGAGCAAGAGAGAAACCGGGGGCAAGAGAGAGAACAGGAGTGAGAGAGAGACCGGGGGCGAGAGACAGACTTGGGGCGAGAGAGAAACTGGGGGCGAGAGAGAGACTGGGGGCGAGAGAGAGACTGGGGGCGAGAGAGAAACTGGGGGCGAGAGAGAGACTGAGGGCGAGAGAGAGACTGGGGGTGAGAGAGAAACCAGGGGCGAGAGAGAGACTGGGGGGCGAGAGAGGAACTGGGGGCAAGAGAGAGAATGGGAGCAAGAGAGAGACCGGGGGTGAGAGAGAGAACGGGAGTGAGGGAGACCGGGAACGAGAGAGAGACGGTGGGGTGAGAGAGAAACCGGGGGCAAGAAGGAGAATGGGAGCGAGAGAGAGACCGGGGTCGAGATAGACCAGGTGCGAAAGAGACCAGGGGCGAGAGAAACTGGGAGCGAGAGAGACCGGGTTTGACGAGTGACCAGGGGCGAGAGAGACCGGGGGTGACAAGAGAGACTTGGGGTGAGTGAGACCGGGAGCGAGGGAGACCGGGGTTGATGAGATACCGGGGGTGACGATAGACCAGGAGTGATGTGACAGACCGGGTGCGAGAGAGAGAGAGACTAGGGGCAAAAGAGAAACCAGGGGCAAGAGAGAGAGAGACCGGGGAGATCAGACAGACCGGGGGCGAGAGATAGAGAGACCGGGGTGATGACACAGACCGGGGGCGAGAGAGAGAGAGAGACTGGGGGCGAGTGAGAAACCGGGGGCGAGAGAGAGACTGGGGGCGAGAGAGAAACTGGGGGTGAGGGAGAGACTGGGGGCGAGAGAGAGACTGGGGGCGAGAGAGAAACTGGGGGTGAGAGAGAGACTGGGGGCGAGAGAGAAACTGGAAGCGAGAGAGAACAAGAGCGAGAGCGAGACCGGGGGCGAGAGAGAGAACGGGGGCAAGAGAGAAACCGGGGGCAAGAGAGAGAACGGGAGCGTGAGAGAGAACGGGGGCGAGAGAGAAACCGGGGGCGAGAGAGAGAGAACGGGAGTGAGAGAGAGACTGGGGGCGAGAGAGAAAACAGGGGCGAGAGAGAGAATGGGAGCGAGGGAGACCAGGGATGAGTGAGAGAACGGGAGCGAGGGAGACCGGGGACGAGAGAGAGACTGGGGGCAAGAGAGAGACTGGGGGGAGAGAGAGAGACCGGGGGTGAGAGAGCGGGGGTGAGAGAGAGAACGGGAGCGAGGGAGAGACCGGGGGCAAGAGAGAGAACGGGAGCGAGGGAGACCGGGGACGAGAGAGAGACTGGGGCGAGAGAGAGACTGGGGGCGAGAAAGAGACTTGGGGGCGACAGAGAGACTGGGGGAGAGAGACAGACTGGGGGCGAGAGACAGATTGGGGGCGAGAGAGAGAACGGGAGTGAGAGAGAAAGTGGGGGCGAGAGAGAGAGAGCGGGGGTTAGAGAGAGACTGGGGGCGAGAGAGAAACTGGGGGCGAGAGAGAAACTGGGGGCGAGAGAGAGACTGGGGGCGAGAGAGAGAACGGGAGTGAGAGAGAAACCGGGGGCGAGAGAGAGACTGGGGGCGAGAGAGAAACTGGGGGTGTGAGGGAGACTGGGGGCGAGAGAGAGACTGGGGGCGAGAGAGAAACTGGGGGCGAGAGAGAGAACGGGAGTGACAGAGAAACCGGGGACGAGAGAGAGAACGGGGGTGAGAGAGAAACTGTGGGCGAGAGAGAAACTGGGGGCAAGAGAGAGACTGGGGGCGAGAGAGAAACTGGGGGCGAGAGAGAGAGAGCGGGGGTTAGAGAGAGCCTGGGGGCGAGAGAGAAACTGGGGGCGAGAGAGAAACTGGGGGCGAGAGAGAGACTGGGGGCGAGAGAGAGACTGGGGGCGAGAGAGAGAACGGGAGTGAGAGAGAAACCGGGGGCGAGAGAGAGACTGGGGGCGAGAGAGAAACTGGGGGTGTGAGGGAGACTGGGGGCGAGAGAGAGACTGGGGGCGAGAGAGAAACTGGGGGCGAGAGAGAGAACGGGAGTGACAGAGAAACCGGGGACGAGAGAGAGAACGGGGGTGAGAGAGAAACTGTGGGCGAGAGAGAAACCGGGGGCAAGAGAGAGACTGGGGGCGAGAGAGAAACTGGGGGTGAGAGAGAGACCGGTGGTGAGAGAGAGCAGGGGCGAGAGTGAGACTGGGGGCGAGAGAGAAACCAGGGGCGAGAGAGAGACCGGGGGCGAGAGAGAAATCGGAAGCAAGAGAGAGAACGGGGGCGAGAGAGAGAACGGGGGCGAGAGAGAGAATGGGGGCGAGAGAGAGACTGGCGGCGAGAGACAGACTGGGGGCGAGAGACAGACTGGGGGCGAGAGAGAATGGGAGTGAGAGAGCAACTGGGGACGAGAGAGAGAACGGGGGTGAGAGAGAAACTGGGGGCGAGAGAGAGAATGGGGGCGAGAGAGAGTCCGGGGGCAAGAGAGAGAATGGGAGCAAGAGAGAGACCGGGGGTGAGAGAGAGAACGGGAGTGAGGGAGACCGGGAACGAGAGAGAGACGGTGGGGTGAGAGAGAAACCGGGGGCAAGAAGGAGAATGGGAGCGAGAGAGAGACCGGGGTCGAGATAGACCAGGTGCGAAAGAGACCAGGGGCGAGAGAAACTGGGAGCGAGAGAGACCGGGTTTGACGAGTGACCAGGGGCGAGAGAGACCGGGGGTGACAAGAGAGACTTGGGGTGAGTGAGACCGGGAGCGAGGGAGACCGGGGTTGATGAGATACCGGGGGTGACGATAGACCAGGAGTGATGTGACAGACCGGGTGCGAGAGAGAGAGAGACTAGGGGCAAAAGAGAAACCAGGGGCAAGAGAGAGAGAGACCGGGGAGATCAGACAGACCGGGGGCGAGAGATAGAGAGACCGGGGTGATGACACAGACCGGGGGCGAGAGAGAGAGAGAGACTGGGGGCGAGTGAGAAACCGGGGGCGAGAGAGAGACTGGGGGCGAGAGAGAAACTGGGGGTGAGGGAGAGACTGGGGGCGAGAGAGAGACTGGGGGCGAGAGAGAAACTGGGGGTGAGAGAGAGACTGGGGGCGAGAGAGAAACTGGAAGCGAGAGAGAACAAGAGCGAGAGCGAGACCGGGGGCGAGAGAGAGAACGGGGGCAAGAGAGAAACCGGGGGCAAGAGAGAGAACAGGAGCGTGAGAGAGAACGGGGGCGAGAGAGAAACCGGGGGCGAGAGAGAGAGAACGGGAGTGAGAGAGAGACTGGGGGCGAGAGAGAAAACAGGGGCGAGAGAGAGAATGGGAGCGAGGGAGACCAGGGATGAGTGAGAGAACGGGAGCGAGGGAGACCGGGGACGAGAGAGAGACTGGGGGCAAGAGAGAGACTGGGGGGAGAGAGAGAGACCGGGGGTGAGAGAGCGGGGGTGAGAGAGAGAACGGGAGCGAGGGAGAGACCGGGGGCAAGAGAGAGAACGGGAGCGAGGGAGACCGGGGACGAGAGAGAGACTGGGGCGAGAGAGAGACTGGGGGCGAGAAAGAGACTTGGGGGCGACAGAGAGACTGGGGGAGAGAGACAGACTGGGGGCGAGAGACAGACTGGGGGCGAGAGAGAGAAAGGGAGTGAGAGAGAAAGTGGGGGCGAGAGAGAGAGAGCGGGGGTTAGAGAGAGCCTGGGGGCGAGAGAGAAACTGGGGGCGAGAGAGAAACTGGGGGCGAGAGAGAGACTGGGGGCGAGAGAGAGACTGGGGGCGAGAGAGAGAACGGGAGTGAGAGAGAAACCGGGGGCGAGAGAGAGACTGGGGGCGAGAGAGAAACTGGGGGTGTGAGGGAGACTGGGGGCGAGAGAGAGACTGGGGGCGAGAGAGAAACTGGGGGCGAGAGAGAGAACGGGAGTGACAGAGAAACCGGGGACGAGAGAGAGAACGGGGGTGAGAGAGAAACTGTGGGCGAGAGAGAAACTGGGGGCAAGAGAGAGACTGGGGGCGAGAGAGAAACTGGGGGTGAGAGAGAGACCGGTGGTGAGAGAGAGCAGGGGCGAGAGAGAGACTGGGGGCGAGAGAGAAACCAGGGGCGAGAGAGAGACCGGGGGCGAGAGAGAAATCGGAAGCAAGAGAGAGAACGGGGGCGAGAGAGAGAACGGGGGCGAGAGAGAGAATGGGGGCGAGAGAGAGACTGGCGGCGAGAGACAGACTGGGGGCGAGAGACAGACTGGGGGCGAGAGAGAATGGGAGTGAGAGAGCAACTGGGGACGAGAGAGAGAACGGGGGTGAGAGAGAAACTGGGGGCGAGAGAGGGAGAGCGGGGTTGAGAGAGAGACTGGGGGCGAGAGAGAAACAGGGGGTGAGAGAGAAACTGGGGGCGAGAGAGAAACTGGGGGCGAGAGAGAGAACGGGAGTGAGAGAGAAACCGGGGACGAGAGAGAGAACGGGGGCGAGAGAGAAACTGGGGGCGAGAGAGAGACTGGGGGCAAGAGAGAGACTGGGGGCGAGAGAGAGACTGGGGGCGAGAGAGAACGGGGGTGAGAGAGAAACTGGGGGCGAGAGAGAGAATGGGAGCGAGAGAGAGACCACGGGCGAGAAAGAGAATGGGAGCGAGGGAGACCGGGGACAAGAGAGAGACTGGGGGCGAGAGAGAGACTGGGGGCGAGAGAGAGACTGGGGGCGAGAGCGAAACCGGGGGCAAGAGAGAGAATGGGATCGAGAGAGAGACCACGGGCGAGAGAGAGAATGGGAGCGAGGGAGACCGGGGACGAGAGAGAGACTGGGGGCGAGAGAGAGACTGGGGGCAAAAGAGAGAATGGGAGCGAGAGAGAGACAGGGGATGAGAGAGAGACTGGGGGCGAGAGAGAGACTGGGCGCGAGAGAGAAACTGGGGGTGAGAGAGAAACTGGGGGCGAGAGAGAAACTGGGGGCGAGACAGAGAACGGGAGTGAGAGAGAAACCGGGGACGAGAGAGAGAACGGGGGCGAGAGAGAAACTGGGGGCGAGAGAGAGACAGGGGGCAAGAGAGAGACTGGGGGCGAGAGAGAGACTGGGGGCGAGAGAGAACGGGAGTGAGAGAGAAACCGGGGACGAGAGAGAGAACGGGGGCGAGAGAGAAACTGGGGGCGAGAGAGAGATTGGGGGCGAGTGAGACCGGGGACGAGAGAGAGAACGGGAGCGAGGGAGACCGGGGTCCAGAGAAAGACTGGGGGCGAGAGAGAAACCGGGGACGAGAGAGAGAACGGGGGCGAGAGAGAAACTAGAGGCGAAAGAGAAACTGGGGGCAAGAGAGAGACTGGGGGCGAGAGAGAAACCAGGGGCGAGAGAGAGACCGGGGGGCGAGAGAGAAACCGGGGGCAAGAGAGAGAACGGGGGCGAGAGAGAGAATGGGGGCAAGAGAGAGACTGGGGCCGAGAGAGAGACTGGGGGCGAGAGAGAGAATGGGGGCGAGAGAGAGACTGGGGGCGAGAGAGAGACTGGGGGCGAGAGAGAGACTGGGGGCGAGAGAGAAACTGGGGGCGAGAGAGAGAACGGGGGCGAGAGAGAAACTGGGGGCAAGAGAGAGAACGTGGGCGAGAAAGAAACCGGGGGCGAGAGAGAGATTGGGAGCGAGGGAGACCGGGGACGAGAGAGAGAACGGGAGCGAGGGAGACCGGGGTCGAGAGAAAGACTGGGGGCGAGAGAGAAAACGGGAGTGAGAGAGAGTCCGGGGGCGAGAGAAAGACTTTGGGCGAGAGAGAAACTGGGAGCGAGAGAGAGACTGGGGGCGAGAGAGAGAACGGGGGTAAGAGAGAAACCGGGGGCAAGAGAGAGAATGGGAGCGAGAGAGAGACCACGGGCGAGAGAGAGAATGGGAGCGAGGGAGACCGGGGACGAGAGAGAGACTGGGAGCGAGAGAGAGACTGGGGGCGAGAGAGAGACTGGGGGCGAGAGCGAAACCGGGGGCAAGAGAGAGAATGGGATCGAGAGAGAGACCACAGGCGAGAGAGAGAATGGGAGCGAGGGAGACCGGGGACGAGAGAGAGACTGGAGGCGAGAGAGAGACTGGGGCGAAAGAGAGAATGGGAGCGAGAGAGAGACAGGGGATGAGAGAGAGACTGGGGGCGAGAGAGATAACGGGGGGGGGTAGAGAGAGACTAGGGGCGAGAGAGGGACTGGGCGCGAGAGAGACACTGACGGCAAGAGAGAAACCAGGGGCGAAAGAGAGACTGGGAGCGAGAGAGAAACCGGGGGCAAGAGAGAGAACAGGAGTGAGAGAGAGACTGGGGCGAGAGACAGACTGGGGGCGAGAGAGAAACTGGGGGCGAGAGAGAGACTGGGGGCGAGAGAGAGACTGGGGGCGAGAGAGAAACTGGGGGCGAGAGAGAGACTGGGGGCGAGAGAGAGACTGGGGGCGAGAGAGAAACCAGGGGCGAGAGAGAGACTGGGGGGCGAGAGAGGAACCGGGGGCAAGAGAGAGAATGGGAGCAAGAGAGAGACCGGGTGTGAGAGAGAGAACGGGAGTGAGGGAGACCGGGAACGAGAGAGAGACGGTGGGGTGAGAGAGAAACCGGGGGCAAGAAGGAGAATGGGAGCGAGAGAGAGACCGGGGTCGAGATAGACCAGGTGCGAAAGAGACCAGGGGCGAGAGAAACTGGGAGCGAGAGAGACCGGGTTTGACGAGTGACCAGGGGCGAGAGAGACCGGGGGTGACAAGAGAGACTTGGGGTGAGTGAGACCGGGAGCGAGGGAGACCGGGGTTGATGAGATACCGGGGGTGACGATAGACCAGGAGTGATGTGACAGACCGGGTGCGAGAGAGAGAGAGACTAGGGGCAAAAGAGAAACCAGGGGCAAGAGAGAGAGAGACCGGGGAGATCAGACAGACCGGGGGCGAGAGATAGAGAGACCGGGGTGATGACACAGACCGGGGGCGAGAGAGAGAGAGAGACTGGGGGCGAGTGAGAAACTGGGGGCGAATGAGAGACTGGGGGCGAGAGAGAAACTGGGGGTGAGGGAGAGACTGGGGGCGAGAGAGAGACTGGGGGCGAGAGAGAAACTGGGGGTGAGAGAGAGACTGGGGGCGAGAGAGAAACTGGAAGCGAGAGAGAACAAGAGCGAGAGCGAGACCGGGGGCGAGAGAGAGAACGGGGGCAAGAGAGAAACCGGGGGCAAGAGAGAGAACGGGAGCGTGAGAGAGAACGGGGGCGAGAGAGAAACCGGGGGCGAGAGAGAGAGAACGGGAGTGAGAGAGAGACTGGGGGCGAGAGAGAAAACAGGGGCGAGAGAGAGAATGGGAGCGAGGGAGACCAGGGATGAGTGAGAGAACGGGAGCGAGGGAGACCGGGGACGAGAGAGAGACTGGGGGCAAGAGAGAGACTGGGGGGAGAGAGAGAGACCGGGGGTGAGAGAGCGGGGGTGAGAGAGAGAACGGGAGCGAGGGAGAGACCGGGGGCAAGAGAGAGAACGGGAGCGAGGGAGACCGGGGACGAGAGAGAGACTGGGGCGAGAGAGAGACTGGGGGCGAGAAAGAGACTTGGGGGCGACAGAGAGACTGGGGGAGAGAGACAGACTGGGGGCGAGAGACAGACTGGGGGCGAGAGAGAGAACGGGAGTGAGAGAGAAAGTGGGGGCGAGAGAGAGAGAGCGGGGGTTAGAGAGAGCCTGGGGGCGAGAGAGAAACTGGGGGCGAGAGAGAAACTGGGGGCGAGAGAGAGACTGGGGGCGAGAGAGAGACTGGGGCGAGAGAGAGAACGGGAGTGAGAGAGAAACCGGGGGCGAGAGAGAGACTGGGGGCGAGAGAGAAACTGGGGGTGTGAGGGAGACTGGGGGCGAGAGAGAGACTGGGGGCGAGAGAGAAACTGGGGGCGAGAGAGAGAACGGGAGTGACAGAGAAACCGGGGACGAGAGAGAGAACGGGGGTGAGAGAGAAACTGTGGGCGAGAGAGAAACTGGGGGCAAGAGAGAGACTGGGGGCGAGAGAGAAACTGGGGGTGAGAGAGAGACCGGTGGTGAGAGAGAGCAGGGGCGAGAGAGAGACTGGGGGCGAGAGAGAAACCAGGGGCGAGAGAGAGACCGGGGGCGAGAGAGAAATCGGAAGCAAGAGAGAGAACGGGGGCGAGAGAGAGAACGGGGGCGAGAGAGAGAATGGGGGCGAGAGAGAGACTGGCGGCGAGAGACAGACTGGGGGCGAGAGACAGACTGGGGGCGAGAGAGAATGGGAGTGAGAGAGCAACTGGGGACGAGAGAGAGAATGGGGGTGAGAGAGAAACTGGGGGCGAGAGAGGGAGAGCGGGGTTGAGAGAGAGACTGGGGGCGAGAGAGAAACAGGGGGTGAGAGAGAAACTGGGGGCGAGAGAGAAACTGGGGGCGAGAGAGAGAACGGGAGTGAGAGAGAAACCGGGGACGAGAGAGAGAATGGGGGCGAGAGAGAAACTGGGGGCGAGAGAGAGACTGGGGGCAAGAGAGAGACTGGGGGCGAGAGAGAGACTGGGGGCGAGAGAGAACGGGGGTGAGAGAGAAACTGGGGGCGAGAGAGAGAATGGGAGCGAGAGAGAGACCACGGGCGAGAAAGAGAATGGGAGCGAGGGAGACCGGGGACGAGAGAGAGACTGGGGGCGAGAGAGAGACTGGGGGCGAGAGAGAGACTGGGGGCGAGAGCGAAACCGGGGGCAAGAGAGAGAATGGGATCGAGAGAGAGACCACGGGCGAGAGAGAGAATGGGAGCGAGGGAGAGACTGGGGGCGAGAGAGAACGGGGGTGAGAGAGAAACTGGGGGCGAGAGAGAGAATGGGAGCGAGAGAGAGACCACGGGCGAGAAAGAGAATGGGAGCGAGGGAGACCGGGGACGAGAGAGAGACTGGGGGCGAGAGAGAGACTGGGGGCGAGAGAGAGACTGGGGGCGAGAGCGAAACCGGGGGCAAGAGAGAGAATGGGATCGAGAGAGAGACCACGGGCGAGAGAGAGAATGGGAGCGAGGGAGACCGGGGACGAGAGAGAGACTGGGGGCGAGAGAGAGACTGGGGGCAAAAGAGAGAATGGGAGCGAGAGAGAGACTGGGCGCGAGAGAGAAACTGGGGGTGAGAGAGAAACTGGGGGCGAGAGAGAAACTGGGGGCGAGAGAGAGAACGGGAGTGAGAGAGAAACCGGGGACGAGAGAGAGAACGGGGCGAGAGAGAAACTGGGGGCGAGAGAGAGACTGGGGGCAAGAGAGAGACTGGGGACGAGAGAGAGACTGGGGGCGAGAGAGAACGGGGGTGAGAGAGAAACTGGGGGCGAGAGAGAGAATGGGAGCGAGAGAGAGACCACGGGCGAGAGAGAGAATGGGAGCGAGGGAGACCGGGGACGAGAGAGAGACTGGGGGCGAGAGAGAGACTGGGGGCGAGAGAGAGACTGGGGGCGAGAGCGAAACCGGGGGCAAGAGAGAGAATGGGATCGAGAGAGAGACCACGGGCGAGAGAGAGAATGGGAGCGAGGGAGACCGGGGACGAGAGAGAGACTGGGGGCGAGAGAGAGACTGGGGGCAAAACAGAGAATGGGAGCGAGAGAGAGACAGGGGATGAGAGAGAGACTGGGGGCGAGAGAGAGACTGGGCGCGAGAGAGACACTGACGGCAAGAGAGAAACCAGGGGCGAAAGAGAGACTGGGAGCGAGAGAGAAACCGGGGGCAAGAGAGAGAACAGGAGTGAGAGAGAGACCGGGGGCGAGAGACAGACTGGGGGCGAGAGAGAAACTGGGGGTGAGAGAGAGACTAGGGGCGAGAGAGAGACTGGGGGCGAGAGAGAAACTGGGGGCGAGAGAGAGACTGGGGGCGAGAGAGAGACTGGGGGCGAGAGAGAAACCAGGGGCGAGAGAGAGACTGGGGGGCGAGAGAGAAACCGTGGCAAGAGAGAGAATGGGAGCAAGAGAGAAACCGGGGGCGAGAGAGAGACTGGGGGCGAGAGAGAAACCAGATGCGAGAGAGAGACCGGGGGTGAGATAGAAACCGGGGGCAAGAGAGAGAACGGGGGCGAGAGAGAGACTGGGGGCGAGAGAGAGACTGTGGTCGAGAGAGAGGACGGGAGTGAGAGAGAAACTGGGGGTGAGAGAGAGACCAGTGGTGAGAGAGAGCAGGCGCGAGAGAGAGAACGGGGGAGTGAGAGAGAAACCAGCGGTGAGAGAGAGACCGGGGGCGAGAGAGTGACTGGGGGCGAGAGAGAAACCAGGGGCGAGAGAGAGACCGGGTGCGAGAGAGAATTGGGGGCAAGAGAGAGAACGGGGGTGAGAGAGAAACTGGGGGCGAGAGAGAGAATGGGAGCGAGAGAGAGACCACGGGCGAGAGAGAGAATGGGAGCGAGGGAGACCGGGGACGAGAGAGAGACTGGGGGCGAGAGAGAGACTGGGGGCGAGAGCGAAACCGGGGGCAAGAGAGAGAATGGGATCGAGAGAGAGACCACGGGTGAGAGAGAGAATGGGAGCGAGGGAGACCGGGGACGAGAGAGAGACTGGGGGCGAGAGAGAGACTGGGGGCAAAACAGAGAATGGGAGCGAGAGAGAGACAGGGGATGAGAGAGAGACTGGGGGCGAGAGAGAGACTGGGCGCGAGAGAGACACTGACGGCAAGAGAGAAACCAGGGGCGAAAGAGAGACTGGGAGCGAGAGAGAAACCGGGGGCAAGAGAGAGAACAGGAGTGAGAGAGAGACCGGGGGCGAGAGACAGACTGGGGGCGAGAGAGAAACTGGGGGTGAGAGAGAGACTGGGGGCGAGAGAGAGACTGGGGGCGAGAGAGAAACTGGGGGCGAGAGAGAGACTGGGGGCGAGAGAGAGACTGGGGGCGAGAGAGAAACCAGGGGCGAGAGAGAGACTGGGGGGCGAGAGAGAAACCGTGGCAAGAGAGAGAATGGGAGCAAGAGAGAAACCGGGGGCGAGAGAGAGACTGGGGGCGAGAGAGAAACCAGATGCGAGAGAGAGACCGGGGGTGAGAGAGAAACCGGGGGCAAGAGAGAGAACGGGGGCGAGAGAGAGACTGGGGGCGAGAGAGAGACTGGGGTCGAGAGAGAGGACGGGAGTGAGAGAGAAACTGGGGGTGAGAGAGAGACCAGTGGTGAGAGAGAGCAGGCGCGAGAGAGAGAACGGGGGAGTGAGAGAGAAACCAGCGGTGAGAGAGAGACCGGGGGCGAGAGAGTGACTGGGGGCGAGAGAGAAACCAGGGGCGAGAGAGAGACCGGGGGCGAGAGAGAATTGGGGGCAAGAGAGAGAACGGGGGTGAGAGAGAGAACGGGGGCGAGAGTGAGAATGGGGGCGAGAGAGAACGGGAGTGAGAGAGAAACCGGGGACGAGAGAGAGAACGGGGGTGAGAGAGAAACCGGGGATGAGAGAGAGAACGGGGGTGAGAGAGAAACTGGGGGCGAGAGAGAGACTGGGGGCGAGAGAGAAACCGGGGGCGAGAGAGAGACTGGGGGCGAGAGAGAAACTGGGGGCGAGAGAAAGAACGGGGGCAAGAGAGAAACTGGGGGCGAGAGAGAGACTGGGGGCGACAGAGAGACTGGGGGCGAGAGAGAAAACAGGGGCGAGAGAGAAACTGGGGGCGAGAGATAAACTGGGGGTAAGAGAGAGACTCGGGGTGAGAGAGACACTGGGGGCGAGAGAGAGACTGGGGGCGAGAGAGAGAGAGCGGGGGTGAGAGAGAGACTGGGGGCGAGAGAGAAACCGGGGGCGAGAGAGAGACTGGGGGCGAGAGAGAAACTGGGGGCGAGAGAGAAACTGGGGGCGAGAGAGAGAACGGGAGTGAGAGAGAAACCGGGGACGAGAGAAAGAACGGGGGCAAGAGAGAAACTGGGGGCGAGAGAGAGACTGGGGGCGACAGAGAGACTGGGGGCGAGAGAGAAAACAGGGGCGAGAGAGAAACTGGGGGCGAGAGATAAACTGGGGGTAAGAGAGAGACTCGGGGTGAGAGAGACACTGGGGGCGAGAGAGAGACTGGGGGCGAGAGAGAGTCTGGGGGCGAGAGAGAGGACGGGAGTGAGAGAGAAAACAGGGACGAGAGAGAGACTGGGGGCGAGAGAGAAACTGGGGGCAAGAGAGAGATTGGGGGCGAGAGAGAAACTGGGGGTGAGAGAGAGACCGGTGGTGAGAGAGAGCAGGGGCGAGAGAGAGAACGGGGGAGTGAGAGAGAAACCAGCGGTGAGAGAGAGAACGGGAGCGAGAGAGAGACCGGGGGCGACAGAGAGAACGGGGGCAAGAGAGAAACCGGGGGCAAGAGAGAGAACGGGAGCGAGAGAGAGAACAGGGGCGAGAGAGAAACCGGGGGCGAGAGAGAGAGAACGGGGGTGAGAGAGAGACTGGGGGCGAGAGAGAGAACGGGGGCGAGAGAGAGAATGGGAGAGAGAGAGAAACCGGGGACGAGAGAGAGAACGGGGGCGAGCGATTCGGGGATGAGAGAGAGACTGGGGGCGAGAGAGAGACTGGGGGCGAGAGAGAGAACGGGAGTGAGAGAGAAACCGGGGACGGGAGAGAGAACGGGGGCGAGAGAGAAACTGGGGGCGAGAGAGAGATTGGGAGCGAGGGAGACCGGGGACGAGAGAGAGAACGGGAGCGAGGGAGAAACTGGGGGCGAAAGAGAAACTGGGGGCAAGAGAGAGACTGGGGGCGAGAGAGAAACCAGGGGCGCGAGAGAGACCGGGGGCGAGAGAGAAACCGGGGGCAAGAGAGAGACTGGGGGCGAGAGAGAGAATGGGGGCGAGAGAGAGACTGGGGGTGACAGAGAGACTGGGGTCGAGAGAGAGAATGGGGGCGAGAGAGAGACTGGGGGCGAGAGAGAGACTGGGGCGAGAGAGAGACTGGGGGCGAGAGAGAAACCAGGGGCGAGAGAGAGACTGGGGGGCGAGAGAGAAACCGGGGGCAAGAGAGAGAATGGGAGCAAGAGAGAAACCGGGGGCGAGAGAGAGACTGGGGGCGAGAGAGAAACCAGATGCGAGAGAGAGACTGGGGGCGAGAGAGAAACCAGGGGCGAGAGAGAGACTGGGGGCGAGAGAGAGTCTGGGGGCGAGAGAGAGGACGGGAGTGAGAGAGAAAACAGGGACGAGAGAGAGACTGGGGGCGAGAGAGAAACTGGGGGCAAGAGAGAGATTGGGGGCGAGAGAGAAACTGGGGGTGAGAGAGAGACCGGTGGTGAGAGAGAGCAGGGGCGAGAGAGAGAACGGGGGAGTGAGAGAGAAACCAGCGGTGAGAGAGAGACCGGGGGCGAGAGAGAGACCGGGGGTGAGAGAGAAATTGGGGGCAAGAGAGAGAACGGGGGTGAGAGAGAGAACGGGGGCGAGAGAGAGAATGGGGGCGAGAGAGAACGGGAGTGAGAGAGAAACCGGGGACGAGAGAGAGAACGGGGGTGAGAGAGAAACTGGGGGCGAGAGAGAAACCGGGGGCGAGAGAGAGACTGGGGGCGAGAGAGAAACTGGGGGTGAGAGAGAGAACGGGAGTGTGAGAGAAACCGGGGGCGAGAGAGAGACTGGGGGCGAGAGAGAAACTGGGGTCGAGAGAGAAACTGGGGGCGAGAGAGAGAACGGGAGTGAGAGAGAAACCGGGGACGAGAGAAAGAACAGGGGCGAGAGAGAAACTGGGGGCGAGAGAGAGACTGGGGGCGACAGAGAGACTGGGGGCGAGAGAGAAACCGGGGACGAGAGAGAAAACAGGGGCGAGAGAGAAACTGGGGGCGAGAGAGAAACTGGGGGCAAGAGAGAGACTCGGGGTGAGAGAGAGACTGGGGGCGAGAGAGAAACAGGGGGCGAGAGAGAACGGGAGCGAGAGAGAGACCGGGGGCGACAGAGAGAACGGGAGCGAGAGAGAGAACAGGGGCAAGAGAGAAACCGGGGGCGAGAGAGAGAGAACGGGGGTGAGAGAGAGACTGGGGGCGAGAGAGAGAACGGGGGCGAGAGAGAGACCGGGGGCAAGAGAGAGAACGGGAGCGAGAGAGAGAACAGGGGCAAGAGAGAAACCGGGGGCGAGAGAGAGAGAACGGGGGTGAGAGAGAGACTGGGGGCGAGAGAGAGAACGGGGGCGAGAGAGAGAATGGGAGTGAGAGAGAAACCGGGGATGAGAGAGAGAACGGGGGCGAGGGAGTCGGGGATGAGAGAGAGACTGGGGGCGAGAGAGAGACTGGGGGCGAGAGAGAGAACGGGAGTGAGAGAGAAACCGGGGACGAGAGAGAGAACGGGGGCGAGAGAGAAACTGGGGGCGAGAGAGAGATTGGGGGCGAGGGAGACCGGGGACGAGAGAGAGAACGGGAGCGAGGGAGACCGGGGTCGAGAGAAAGACTGGGGGCGAGAGAGAAACCGGGGACGAGAGAGAGAACGGGGGTGAGAGAGAAACTGGGGGCGAAAGAGAAACTGGGGGCAAGAGAGAGACTGGGGGCGAGAGAGAAACCAGGGGCGAGAGAGAGACCGGGTACGAGAGAGAAACCGGGGGCAAGAGAGAGACTGGGGGCGAGAGAGTGAATGGGGGCGAGAGAGAGACTGGGGGCGAGAGAGAGACTGGGGGCGTGAGAGAGAATGGGGGCGAGAGAGAGAGTGGGGGCGAGAGAGAGACTGGGGGCGAGAGAGAGACTGGGGGCGAGAGAGAAACCAGGGGCGAGAGAGAGACTGGGGGGCGAGAGAGAAACCGGGGGCAAGAGAGAGAATGGGAGCAAGAGAGAAACCGGGGGCGAGAGAGAGACTGGGGGCGAGAGAGAAACCAGATGCGAGAGAGAGACTGGGGCGAGAGAGAAACCAGGGGCGAGAGAGAGACTGGGGGCGAGAGAGAGTCTGGGGGCGAGAGAGAGGACGGGAGTGAGAGAGAAAACAGGGACGAGAGAGAGACTGGGGGCGAGAGAGAAACTGGGGGCAAGAGAGAGATTGGGGGCGAGAGAGAAACTGGGGGTGAGAGAGAGACCGGTGGTGAGAGAGAGCAGGGGCGAGAGAGAGAACGGGGGAGTGAGAGAGAAACCAGCGGTGAGAGAGAGACCGGGGGCGAGAGAGAGACCGGGGGTGAGAGAGAAATTGGGGGCAAGAGAGAGAACGGGGGTGAGAGAGAGAACGGGGGCGAGAGAGAGAATGGGGGCGAGAGAGAACGGGAGTGAGAGAGAACCCGGGGACGAGAGAGAGAGAGCGGGGGTGAGAGAGAGACTGGGGGCGAGAGAGAAACCGGGGGCGAGAGAGAGACTGGGGGCGAGAGAGAAACTGGGGGTGAGAGAGAGAACGGGAGTGTGAGAGAAACCGGGGGCGAGAGAGAGACTGGGGGCGAGAGAGAAACTGGGGGCGAGAGAGAAACTGGGGGCGAGAGAGAGAACGGGAGTGAGAGAGAAACCGGGGACGAGAGAAAGAACGGGGGCGAGAGAGAAACTGGGGGCGAGAGAGAGACTGGGGGTTAGAGAGAGACTGGGGGCGAGAGAGAAACAGGGGGCGAGAGAGAACGGGATCGAGAGAGAGACCGGGGGCGACAGAGAGAACGGGGGCAAGAGAGAAACCGGGGGCAAGAGAGAGAACGGGAGCAAGAGAGAGAACAGGGGCAAGAGACAAACCGGGGGCGAGAGAGAGAGAACGGGGGTGAGAGAGAGACTGGGGGCGAGAGAGAGAACGGGGGCGAGAGAGAGAATGGGAGTGAGAGAGAAACCGGGGACGAGAGAGAGAACGGGGGCGAGGGAGTCGGGGATGAGAGAGAGACTGGGGGCGAGAGACAGACTGGGGGCGAGAGAGAGAACGGGAGTGAGAGAGAAACCGGGGACGGGAGAGAGAACGGGGGCGAGAGAGAAACTGGGGGCGAGAGAGAGATTGGGGGCGAGGGAGACCGGGGACGAGAGAGAGAACGGGAGCGAGGGAAACCGGGGTCGAGAGAAAGACTGGGGGCGAGAGAGAAACCGGGGACGAGAGAGAGAACGGGGGCGAGAGAGAAACTGGGGGCAAGAGAGAGACTGGGGGCGAGAGAGAGAATGGGGGCGAGAGAGAGAGTGGGGGCGAGAGAGAGACTGGGGGCGAGAGAGAGAATGGGGGCGAGAGAGAGACTGGGGGCGACAGAGAGACTGGGGGCGAGAGAGAAACCGGGGACGAGAGAGAAAACAGGGGCGAGGGAGAAACTGGAGGTGAGAGAGAAACTGGGGGCAAGAGAGAGACTCGGGGTGAGAGAGAGACTGGGGGCGAGAGACAGACTGGGGGCGAGAGAGAACGGGAGTGAGAGAGAAACCGGGGACGAGAGAGAGAACGGGGTTGCGAGAGAAACTGAGGGCGAGAGAGAGAGAGCGGGGGTGAGAGAGAGACTGGGGGCGAGAGAGAAACCGGGGGCGAGAGAGAGACTGGGGGCGAGAGAGAAACTGGGGGTGAGAGAGAGAACGGGAGTGTGAGAGAAACCGGGGGCGAGAGAGAGACTGGGGGCGAGAGAGAAACTGGGGGCGAGAGAGAAACTGGGGGCGAGAGAGAGAACGGGAGTGAGAGAGAAACCGGGGACGAGAGAGAGAACGGGGGCGAGAGAGAAACTGGGGGCGAGAGAGAGACTGGGGGCGACAGAGAGACTGGGGGCGAGAGAGAAACCGGGGACGAGAGAGAGAACGGGGGCGAGAGAGAAACTGGGGGCGAGAGAGAAACTGGGGGCAAGAGAGAGACTGGGGGCGAGAGAGAGACTGGGGGCGATAGAGAAACAGGGGGCGAGAGAGAACGGGAGCGAGAGAGAGACCGGGGGCTACAGAGAGAACGGGGGCAAGAGAGAAACCGGGGGCAAGAGAGAGAACGGGAGCGAGAGAGAGAACAGGGGCGAGAGAGAAACCGGGGGCGAGAGAGAGAGAGAACGGGGGTGAGAGAGAGACTGGGGGCGAGAGAGAGAACGGGGGCGAGAGAGAGAATGGGAGCGAGGGAGACCAGGGATGAGAGAGAGAACGGGAGCGAGGGAGTCGGGGATGAGAGAGAGACTGGGGGCGAGAGAGAGACTGGGGGCGAGAGAGAGAACGGGAGTGAGAGAGAAACCGGGGACGAGAGAGAGAACGGGGCGAGAGAGAAACTGGGGGCGAGAGAGAGACTGGGGGCGAGAGAGAGACTGGGGGCGAGAGAGAAACCGGGGAAGAGAGAGAGAACGGGGGCGAGAGAGAAACTGGGGGCGAAAGAGAAACTGGGGGCAAGAGAGAGACTGGGGGCGAGAGAGAAACCAGGGGCGAGAGAGAGACCGGGGGCGAGAGAGAAACCAGGGGCAAGAGAGAGAACGGGGGCGAGAGAGAGAATGGGGGTGAGAGAGAGACTGGGGGCGAGAAAGAGACTGGGGGCGAGAGAGAGAATGGGGGCGAGAGAGAGACTGGGGGCGAGAGAGAGACTGGGGGCGAGAGAGAAACTGGGGGCGAGAGAGAGAACGGGGGTGAGAGAGAAAATGGGGGCGAGAGAGAGAACGGGGGCGAGAAAGAATCCGGGGGCGGGAGAGAGATTGGGGGCGAGGGAGACCGGGGACGAGAGAGAGAACGGGAGCGAGGGAGACCGGGCACGAGAGAAAGACTGGGGGCGAGAGAGAAAACGGGAGTGAGAGAGAGTCCGGGGACGAGAGAATGACTGGGGGCGAGAGAAAAACTGGGGGCGAGAGAGAGACCGGGGCGAGAGAAAGACTGGGGGCGAGAGAGAAACTGGGAGCGAGAGAGAGACTGGGGACGAGAGAGAAACCGGGGGCGAGAGAGAGAACGGGGGTGAGAGAGAGACTGGGGGCGAGAGAGAGACTGGGGGCGAGAGAGAGAACAGGGGTAAGAGAGAAACCGGGGGCAAGAGAGAGAATGGGAGCGAGAGAGAGACCACGGGCGAGAGAGAGAATGGGAGCGAGGGAGACCGGGGACGAGAGAGTGACTGGGGGCGAGAGAGAGACTGGGGGCGTGAGCGAAACCAGGGGCAAGAGAGAGAATGGGATTGAGAGAGAGACCACGGGCGAGAGAGAGAATGGGAGCGAGGGAGACCGGGAACAAGAGAGAGACTGGGGGCGAGAGAGAGAATGGGGGCGAAAGAGAGAATGGGAGCGAGAGAGAGACAGGGGATGAGAGAGAGACTGGGGGCGAGAGAGAAACCGGGGGGTGAGAGAGAGACTAGGGGCGAGAGAGAGACTGGGCGCGAGAGAGACACTGACGGCAAGAGAGAAACCGGGGCGAAAGAGAGACTGGGAGCGAGAGAGAAACTGGGGGCAAGAGAGAGAACAGGAGGGCGAGAGAGACCGGGGGCGAGAGACAGACTGGGGGCGAGAGAGAAACTGGGGGCGAGAGAGAGACTGGGGGCGAGAGAGAGACTGGGGGCGATAGAGAAACTGGGGGCGAGAGAGAGACTGGGAGCGAGAGAGAGACTGGGGGCGAGAGAGAAACCAGGGGCGAGAGAGAGACTGGGGGGCGAGAGAGAAACCGGGGGCAAGAGAGAGAATGGGAGCAAGAGTGAGACCGGGGGTGAGAGAGAGAACGGGAGTGAGGGAGACCGGGAACGAGAGAGAGACAGTGGGGTGAGAGAGAAACCGGGGGCAAGAAGGAGAATGGGAGCGAGAGAGAGACCGGGGTCGAGATAGACCAGGTGCGAAAGAGACCAGGGGCGAGAGAAACTGGGAGCGAGAGAGACCGGGTTTGACGAGTGACCAGAGGCGAGAGAGACCGGGGTTGACAAGAGAGACTGGGGGTGAGTGAGACTGGGAGCGAGGGAGACCGGGGTTGATGAGATACCGGGGGTGACGATAGACCAGGAGTGATGTGACAGACCGGGTGCGAGAGTGAGAGAGAGACTGGGGGCGAAAGAGAAACCAGGGGCAAGAGAGAGAGAGACCTGGGAGATCAGACAGACCGGGGGCGAGAGAGAGAGAGACCGGGGTGATGACACAGACCGGGGGCGAGAGAGAGAGAGAGACTGGGGGCGAGAGAGAAACTGGGGGCGAGAGAGAGAACGGGAGTGAGAGAGAAACCGGGGGCGAGAGAGAGACTGGGGGCGAGAGAGAAACTGGGGGTGAGGGAGAGACTGGGGGTGAGAGAGAGACTGGGGGCGAGAGAGAAACTGGGGGTGAGAGAGACACTGGGGGCGAGAGAGAAACTGGGAGCGAGAGAGAACAAGAGCGAGAGCGAGACCGGGGGCGAGAGAGAGAACAGGAGCGTGAGAGAGAACGGGGGCTAGAGAGAAACCGGGGGCGAGAGAGAGAGAACGGGAGTGAGAGAGAGACTGGGGGCGAGATAGAAAACAGGGGCGAGAGAGAGAATGGGAGCGAGGGAGACCAGGGACGAGAGAGAGAACGGGAGCGAGGGAGACCGGGGACGAGAGAGAGACTGGGGGCAAGAGAGAGACTGGGGGGAGAGAGAGAGACCGGGGGTGAGAGAGCGGGTGTGAGAGAGAGAACGGGAGCGAGGGAGAGACCGGGGGCAAGCGAGAGAACGGGAGAGAGGGAGACCGGGGACGAGAGAGAGACTGGCGCGAGAGAGAGACTGGGGGCGAGAAAGAGACTTGGGGGCGAGAGAGAGACTGGGGGAGAGAGACAGACTGGGGGCGAGAGACAGACTCGGGGCGAGAGAGAGAACGGGAGTGAGAGAGAAAGTGGGGGCGAGAGAGAGAGAGCGGGGGTTAGAGAGAGACTGGGGGCGAGAGAGAAACTGGGGGCGAGAGAGAAACTGGGGGCGAGAGAGAGACTGGGGGCGAGAGAGAGACTGGGGGCGAGAGAGAGAACGGGAGTGAGAGAGAAACCGGGGGCGAGAGAGAGACTGGGGGCGGGATAGAAACTGGGGGTGTGAGGGAGACTGGGGGCGAGAGAGAGACTGGGGGCGAGAGAGAAACTGGGGGCGAGAGAGAGAACGGGAGTGAGAGAGAAACCGGGGACGAGAGAGAGAACGGGGGTGAGAGTGAAACTGGTGGCGAGAGAGAAACTGGGGGCAAGAGAGAGACTGGGGGCGAGAGAGAAACTGGGGGTGAGAGAGAGACCGGTGGTGAGAGAGAGCAGGGGCGAGAGAGAGAACGGGGGAGTGAGAGAGAAACCAGCGATGAGAGAGAGACCGGGGGCGAGAGAGAGACTGGGGGCGAGAGAGAAACCAGGGGCGAGAGAGAGACCGGGGGCGAGAGAGAAATCGGAAGCAAGAGAGAGAACGGGGGCGAGAGAGAGAACGGGGGCGAGAGAGAGAATGAGGGCGAGAGAGAGACTGGCGGCGAGAGACAGACTGGGGGCGAGAGACAGACTGGGGGCGAGAGAGAACGGGAGTGAGAGAGAAACCGGGGACGAGAGAGAGAACGGGGATGAGAGAGAAACTGGGGGCGAGGGAGAGAGAGCGGGGGTGAGAGAGAGACTGCGAGCGAGAGAGAAACCGGGGGCGAGAGAGAGACTTGTGGCGAAAGAGAAACTGGGGGTGAGAGAGAGAATGGGAGTGTGAGAGAAACCGGGGGCGAGAGAGAGACTGGGGGCGAGAGAGAAACTGGGGGCGAGAGATAAACTGGGGAAGAGAGAGAGAATGGGGGCGAGAGAGAAACTGGGGGTGAGAGAGAAACTGGGGGCAAGAGAGAGACTGGGAGCGAGAGAGAGACTGGGGGCGAGAGAGAAACAGGAGGCGAGAGAGAACGGGAGCGAGAGAGAGACCGGGGGCGACAGAGAGAACGGGGGCAAGAGAGAAACCGGGGGCAAGAGAGAGAACGGGAGCGACAGAGAGAACAGGGGCGAGAGAGAAACCGGGGGCGAGAGAGAGAATGGGAGCGAGGGAGACCGGGGATGAGTGAAAGACTTGGGGGCGAGAGAGAGACTGGGGGCGAGAGAGAGAACGGGAGTGAGAGAGAAACCGGGGACGAGAGAGAGAACGGGGCGAGAGAGAAACTGGGGGAGAGAGAGAGACTGGGGGCGAGAGAGAGACTGGGGGCGAGAGAGAGAACGGGAGTGAGAGAGAAACCGGGGACGAGAGAGAGAACGGGGGCGAGAGAGAAACTGGGGGCGAGAGAGAGACTGGGGGCGACAGATAGACTGGGGGCGAGAGAGAAACCAGGGACGAGAGAGAGAACGGGGGCGAGAGAGAAACTGGGGGCGAGAGAGAAACTGGGGGCAAGAGAGAAACAGGGGGCGAGAGAGAACGGGAGCGAGAGAGAGACCGGGGGCTACAGAGAGAACGGGGGCAAGAGAGAAACCGGGGGCAAGAGAGAGAACGGGAGCGAGAGAGAGAACAGGGGCGAGAGAGAAACCGGGGGCGAGAGAGAGACTGGGGGCGACAGATAGACTGGGGGCGAGAGAGAAACCAGGGACGAGAGAGAGAACGGGGGCGAGAGAGAAACTGGGGGCGAGAGAGAAACTGGAGGCGAGAGAGAAACAGGGGGCGAGAGAGAACGGGAGCGAGAGAGAGACCGGGGGCTACAGAGAGAACGGGGGCAAGAGAGAAACCGGGGGCAAGAGAGAGAACGGGAGCGAGAGAGAGAACAGGGGCGAGAGAGAAACCGGGGGCGAGAGAGAGAGAGAACGGGGGTGAGAGAGAGACTGGGGGCGAGAGAGAGAACGGGGGCGAGAGAGAGAATGGGAGCGAGGGAGACCGGGGATGAGAGAGAGAACGGGAGCGAGGGAGTCGGGGATGAGAGAGAGACTGGGGGCGAGAGAGAGACTGGGGGCGAGAGAGAGAACGGGAGTGAGAGAGAAACCGGGGACAAGAGAGAGAACGGGGCGAGAGAGAAACTGGGGGCGAGAGAGAGACTGGGGGCGAGAGAGAGACTGGGGGCGAGAGAGAAACCGGGGAAGAGAGAGAGAACGGGGGCGAGAGAGAAACTGGGGGCGAAAGAGAAACTGGGGGCAAGAGAGAGACTGGGGGCGAGAGAGAAACCAGGGGCGAGAGAGAGACCGGGGGCGAGAGAGAAACCGGGGGCAAGAGAGAGAACGGGGGCGAGAGAGAGAATGGGGGTGAGAGAGAGACTGGGGGCGAGAGAGAGAATGGGGGCGAGAGAGAGACTGGGGGCGAGAGAGAGACTGGGGGCGAGAGAGAAACTGGGGGCGAGAGAGAGAACGGGGGCGAGAGAGAAACTGGGGGCGAGAGAGAGAACGGGGGCGAGAAAGAACCCGGGGGCGGGAGAGAATTGGGGGCGAGGGAGACCGGGGACGAGAGAGAGAACGGGAGCGAGGGAGACCGGGCACGAGAGAAAGACTGGGGGCGAGAGATAAAACGGGAGTGAGAGAGAGTCCGGGGACGAGAGAATGACTGGGGGCGACAGAGAAACTGGGGGCGAGAGAGAGACCGGGGCGAGAGAAAGACTGGGGGCGAGAGAGAAACTGGGAGCGAGAGAGAGACTGGGGACGAGAGAGAAACCGGGGGCGAGAGAGAGAACGGGGGTGAGAGAGAGACTGGGGGCGAGAGAGAGACTGGGGGCGAGAGAGAGAACAGGGGTAAGAGAGAAACCGGGGGCAAGAGAGAGAATGGGAGCGAGAGAGAGACCACGGGCGAGAGAGAGAATGGGAGCGAGGGAGACCGGGGACGAGAGAGTGACTGGGGGCGAGAGAGTGACTGGGGGCGAGAGCGAAACCAGGGGCAAGAGAGAGAATGGGATCGAGAGAGAGACCACGGGCGAGAGAGAGAATGGGAGCGAGGGAGACCGGGGACAAGAGAGAGACTGGGGGCGAGAGAGAGAATGGGGGCGAAAGAGAGAATGGGAGCGAGAGAGACACAGGGGATGAGAGAGAGACTGGGGGCGAGAGAGAAACCGGGGGGGGGAGAGAGAGACTAGGGGCGAGAGAGAGACTGGGCGTGAGAGAGACACTGACGGCAAGAGAAAAACCAGGGGCGAAAGAGAGACTGGGAGCGAGAGAGAAACTGGGGGCAAGAGAGAGAACAGGAGGGAGAGAGAGACCGGGGGCGAAAGACAGACTGGGGGCGAGAGAGAAACTGGGGGCGAGAGAGAGACTGGGGGCGAGAGAGAGACTGGGGGCGAGAGAGAAACTGGGGGCGAGAGAGAGACTGGGGGCGAGAGAGAGACTGGGGGCGAGAGAGAAACCAGGGGCGAGAGAGAGACTGGGGGGCGAGAGAGAAACCGGGGGCAAGAGAGAGAATGGGAGCAAGAGTGAGACCGGGGGTGAGAGAGAGAACGGGAGTGAGGGAGACCGGGAACGAGAGAGAGACAGTGGGGTGAGAGAGAAACCGGGGGCAAGAAGGAGAATGGGAGCGAGAGAGAGACCGGGGTCGAGATAGACCAGGTGCGAAAGAGACCAGGGGCGAGAGAAACTGGGAGCGAGAGAGACCGGGTTTGACGAGTGACCAGGGGCGAGAGAGACCGGGGTTGACAAGAGAGACTGGGGGTGAGTGAGACTGGGAGCGAGGGAGACCGGGTTTGATGAGATACTGGGGGTGACGATAGACCAGGAGTGATGTGACAGACCGGGTGCGAGAGTGAGAGAGAGACTGGGGGCGAAAGAGAAACCAGGGGCAAGAGAGAGAGAGAGACCTGGGAGATCAGACAGACCGGGGGCGAGAGAGAGAGAGACCGGGGTGATGACACAGACCGGGGGCGAGAGAGAGAGAGAGACTGGGGGCGAGAGAGAAACTGGGGGCGAGAGAGAGAACGGGAGTGAGAGAGAAACCGGGGGCGAGAGAGAGACTGGGGGCGAGAGAGAAACTGGGGGTGAGGGAGAGACTGGGGGTGAGAGAGAGACTGGGGGCGAGAGAGAAACTGGGGGTGAGAGAGACACTGGGGGCGAGAGAGAAACTGGGGGAGAGAGAGAACAAGAGCGAGAGCGAGACCGGGGGCGAGAGAGAGAACAGGAGCGTGAGAGAGAACGGGGGCGAGAGAGAAACCGGGGGCGAGAGAGAGAGAACGGGAGTGAGAGAGAGACTGGGGGCGAGATAGAAAACAGGGGCGAGAGAGAGAATGGGAGCGAGGGAGACCAGGGACGAGAGAGAGAACGGGAGCGAGGGAGACCGGGGACGAGAGATAGACTGGGGGCAAGAAAGAGACTGGGGGGAGAGAGAGAGACCGGGGGTGAGAGAGCGGGGGTGAGAGAGAGAACGGGAGCGAGGGAGAGACCGGGGGCAAGAGAGAGAATGGGAGAGAGGGAGACCGGGGACGAGAGAGAGACTGGGGCGAGAGAGAGACTGGGGGCGAGAAAGAGACTTGGGGGCGAGAGAGAGACTGGGGGAGAGAGACAGACTGGGGGCGAGAGACAGACTGGGGGCGAGAGAGAGAACGGGAGTGAGAGAGAAAGTGGGGGCGAGAGAGAGAGAGCGGGGGTTAGAGAGAGACTGGGGGCGAGAGAGAAACTGGGGGCGAGAGAGAAACTGGGGGCGAGAGAGAGACTGGGGGCGAGAGAGAGACTGGGGGCGAGAGAGAGAACGGGAGTGAGAGAGAAACCGGGGGCGAGAGAGAGACTGGGGTCGGGATAGAAACTGGGGGTGTGAGGGAGACTGGGGGCGAGAGAGAGACTGGGGGCGAGAGAGAAACTGGGGGCGAGAGAGAGAACGGGAGTGAGAGAGAAACCGGGGACGAGAGAGAGAACGGGGGTGAGAGAGAAACTGGGGGCGAGAGAGAAACTGGGGGCAAGAGAGAGACTGGGGGCGAGAGAGAAACTGGGGGTGAGAGAGAGACCGGTGGTGAGAGAGAGCAGGGGCGAGAGAGAGAACGGGGGAGTGAGAGAGAAACCAGCGATGAGAGAGAGACCGGGGGCGAGAGAGAGACTGGGGGCGAGAGAGAAACCAGGGGCGAGAGAGAGACCGGGGGCGAGAGAGAAATCGGAAGCAAGAGAGAGAACGGGGGCGAGAGAGAGAACGGGGGCGAGAGAGAGAATGAGGGCGAGAGAGAGACTGGCGGCGAGAGACAGACTGGGGGCGAGAGACAGACTGGGGGCGAGAGAGAACGGGAGTGAGAGAGAAACCGGGGACGAGAGAGAGAACGGGGATGAGAGAGAAACTGGGGGCGAGGGAGAGAGAGCGGGGGTGAGAGAGAGACTGCGAGCGAGAGAGAAACCGGGGGCGAGAGAGAGACTTGTGGCGAAAGAGAAACTGGGGGTGAGAGAGAGAACGGGAGTGTGAGAGAAACCGGGGGCGAGAGAGAGACTGGGGGCGAGAGAGAAACTGGGGGCGAGAGAGAAACTGGGGACGAGAGAGAGAACGGGGGCGAGAGAGAAACTGAGGGCGAGAGAGAAACTGGGGGCAAGAGAGAGACTGGGGGCGAGAGAGAGACTGGGGGCGAGAGAGAAACAGGAGGCGAGAGAGAACGGGAGCGAGAGAGAGACCGGGGGCGACAGAGAGAACGGGGGCAAGAGAGAAACCGGGGGCAAGAGAGAGAACGGGAGCGACAGAGAGAACAGGGGCGAGAGAGAAACCGGGGGCGAGAGAGAGAATGGGAGCGAGGGAGACCGGGGATGAGTGAAAGACTTGGGGGCGAGAGAGAAACTGGGGGCGAGAGAGAGACTGGGGGCGAGAGAGAGACTGGGGGCGAGAGAGAGAACGGGAGTGAGAGAGAAACCGGGGACGAGAGAGAGAACGGGGCGAGAGAGAACCTGGGGGCGAGAGAGAGACTGGGGGCGAGAGAGAGACTGGGGGCGAGAGAGAAACCGGGGACGAGAGAGAGAACGGGGGCGAGAGAGAAACTGGGGGCGAAAGAGAAACTGGGGGCAAGAGAGAGACTGGGGGCGAGAGAGAAACCAGGGGCGAGAGAGAGACCGGGGGCGAGAGAGAAACCGGGGGCAAGAGAGAGAACGGGGGCGAGAGAGAGAATGGGGGTGAGAGAGAGACTGGAGGCGAGAGAGGGACTGGGGGCGAGAGAGAGAATGGGGGCGAGAGAGAGACGGGGGCGAGAGAGAGACTGGGGGCGAGAGAGAAACTGGGGGCGAGAGACAGAACGGGGGCGAGAGAGAAACTGGGGGCGAGAGAGAGAACGGGGGCGAGGGAGACCGGGGACGACAGAAAGACTGGGGGCGAGAGAGAAAACGGGAGTGTGAGAGAGTCCGGGGACGAGAGAATGACTGGGGGCGAGAGAGAAACTGGGGGCGAGAGAGAGACTGGGGGCGAGAGAAAGACTGGGGGCGGGAGAGACCGGGGACGAGAGAGAGAACGGGAGCGAGGGAGACCGGGGACGAGAGAAAAACTGGGGGTGAGAGAGAGAATGGGGGCGAGAGAGAGTCCGGGGACGAGAGAGAGAACAGTGGTAAGAGAGAAACCGGGGGCAAGAGAGAGACTGGGGGCGAGAGAGAGACCGGGGGTGAGAGAGAGAACGGGAGTGAGGGAGACCGGGAACGAGAGAGAGACGGTGGGGTGAGAGAGATGCCGGGGGCAAGAAGGAGAATGGGAGCGAGAGAGATCCGGGGTCGAGATAGACCAGGTGCGAAAGAGACCAGGGGCGAGAGAAACTGGGAGCGAGAGAGACCGGGTTTGACGAGTGACCAGGGGCGAGAGAGACCGGGGGTGACAAGAGAGACTTGGGGTGAGTGAGACCGGGAGCGAGGGAGACCGGGGTTGATGAGATACCGGGGGTGAGGATAGACCAGGAGTGATGTGACAGACCGGGTGCGAGAGAGAGAGAGAGACTGGGTGCGAAAGAGAAACCAGGGGCAAGAGAGAGAGAGACCGGGGAGATCAGACAGACCGGGGGCGAGAGAGAGAGAGACCGGGGTGATGACACAGACCGGGGGCGAGAGAGAGAGAGAGAGACTGGGGGCGAGAGAGAAACTGGGGGCGAGAGAGAGAACGGGAGTGAGAGAGAAACCGGGGGCGAGAGAGAGACTGGGGGCGAGAGAGAAACTGGGGGTGAGGGAGAGACTGGGGGCGAGAGAGAGAGACTGGGGGCGAGAAAGAAACTGGGGGTGAGAGAGAAACTGGGAGCAAGAGAGAACGAGAGCGAGAGAGAGACCGGTGGTGAGAGAGAGAACGGGGGCAAGAGAGAAACCGGGGGCAAGAGAGAGAACGGGAGCGTGAGAGAGAACGGGGGCGAGAGAGAAACCGGAAGCGAGAGAGAGAATGGGAGCGAGGGAGACTAGGAACGAGAGTGAGAACGGGAGCGAGGGAGACCGGGGACGAGAGAGAGACTGGCGGCAAGAGAGAGACTGGGGGGAGAGAGAGAGACCGGGGGTGAGAGAGCGGGGGTGAGAGAGAGAACGGGAGCGAGGGAGAGACCGGGGGCAAGAGAGAGAACGGTAGCGAGGGAGACCGGGGACGCGAGAGAAACTGGTGTGAGAGAGAGACTGGGGGCGAGAAAGAGACTTGGGGGCGAGAGAGAAACCGGGGCGAGAGAGAGAACTGGAGCGAGAGAGAGACTGGGGGGCGAGAGAGAGAACGGGAGCGAGAGAGAAACTGGGGGCGAGAGAGAAACTGGGGGCAAGAGAGAAACTGGGGGTGAGAGAGAGGCTGGGGGCGAGAGAGAAACCGGGGGCAAGAGAGAGAACGGGAGTGAGAGAGAGACTGGGGGCGAGAGAGAGAACGGGAGCGAGAGAGAGAGACTGGGGGGCGAGATGGAGAACGGGAGCGAGAGAGAAACTGGGGGCGAGAGAGAAACTGGGGGCGAGAGAGAAACCGGGGGCGAGAGAGAGTCCGGGGGCGAGAGAGAAACTGGGGGCAAGAGAGAGAACGGGAGCGAGAGAGAGAACGGGAGCGAGAGAGAGAGACTGGGGGCGAGAGAGAGACTGGGTGCGAAGAGAGAACGGGAGCGAGAGAGAGACTGGTGCTGAGAGAGAGACTGGGGGCGAGAGAGAGACCGGGGGCGAGAGAGAGAGTGGGGGCGATAGAGAAACTGGGGGCAAGGGAGACCGGGGGCGAGAGAGAGAATGGGAGCGAGGGAGACCGGGGGTGATGAGAGACTGGGGGCGAGATAGACCAGGTGCGAAAGAGACCGGGGGCGAGAGAGACTCGAGGCGATGAGAGAGACTGTGTGCAAGAGAGACCTGGGGCGACGAGAGAGACCGGGGTCAAGAGAGCCCGCGGGCGAGAGGGAAAGGGGGCGAGAGAGAGACCGGGGTCGAGAGAGAGGGGATGACGCGAGAGACAGGGTGCGAGAGAGACGGTGGGTGTGCGAGAGACTGGGGGCGAGAGAGACGGGGTGGGGGGGGGGTGGGGGGTGAGAGAGACTGGGGCGAGAGAGACCGGGGGGGTGAGAGATAGGGGTTGACAAGAGAGACTGGGGAGTCGAGACAGACTGAGGGCAAGAGAGAGACTGTGGTGAGAGAGAGAGACCGGGGTGATAGAGCCTGGGGTCGAGAGACAGGCCAGGGGACGAGAGAGAGAGACCAGGGCAAGAGAGAGAGAGAGAGAGACTGGGGGTTGATAGAGACCGGGGGTGAGAGAGAGGGGGGTGACGAGAGAGATTGGGTGCGAGAGAGAACGGGGGCGAGAGAGAGACTGTGGGTGAGAGAGACTGGGGGGGTGAGAGATCGGGGACTATAGAGCACGGGAGAGAGAGAGACTGGGTGCGAGAGAGAGAGAGACTGTGGGTGAGAGAGACTGGGGGGGTGAGAGACCGGGGACTATAGAGCACGGGAGAGAGAGAGAGACCGGGTGCGAGAGACCGGGGACTAGAGAGCACGGGAGAGAGAGAGACCGGGTGCGAGAGAGAAACTGTGGGTGAGAGAGACGGGGGGGTGAGAGACCGGGGACTAGAGAGCACGGGAGAGAGAGAGACCGGGTGCGAGAGAGAAACTGTGGGTGAGAGAGACCGGGGGGTGAGAGACCGGGGACTAGAGAGCACGGGAGAGAGAGAGACCGGGTGCGAGAGAGAGACTGTGGGTGAGAGAGACTGGGGGCGAGAGACCGGGGACTATAGAGCACGGGAGAGAGAGAGACCGGGTGCGAGAGAGAAACTGTGGGTGAGAGAGACCGGGGGGGCGAGAGACCGGGGACTAGAGAGCACGGGAGAGAGAGAGACCGGGTGCGAGAGAGAGACTGTGGGTGAGAGAGACCGGGGGGCGAGAGACCGGGGACTAGAGAGCACGGGAGAGAGAGAGACCGGGTGCAAGAGAGAAACTGTGGGTGAGAGAGACCGGGGGGCGAGAGACCGGGGACTAGAGAGCACGGGAGAGAGAGAGACCGGGTGCGAGAGAGAGACTGCAGGTTAGAGAGACCGGGGGGCGAGAGACCGGGGACTAGAGAGCACGGGAGAGAGAGAGACCGGGTGCGAGAGAGATCGGGGGCAAGAGAGAGGGGATGACAAGAGAGACCGGGGGTGAGAGAGACCGGGGGGCGAGAGACCGGGGACTATAGAGCACGGGAGAGAGAGGGACCGGGTGCGAGAGAGAAACTGTGGGTGAGAGAGAACGGGGGGCGAGAGACCGGGGACTATAGAGCACGGGAGAGAGAGAGACCGGGTGCGAGAGAGAAACTGTGGGTGAGAGAGACCGGGGGGCGAGAGACCGCGGCCTAGAGAGCACGGGAGAGAGAGAGACCGGGTGCGAGAGAGATCGGGGGCAAGAGAGACCGGGGGTGACGAGAGAGACCAGGGTCAAGAGAGAGGGGATGACAAGAGAGACCGGGGGTGAGAGAGAGGGGATGACAAGAGAGACCGGGGGTGAGAGAGACGGGGGGTGGGGGGGTTAAGAGACCGGGGGCAATAGCGACTGGGGACGACGAGAGAGACCAGGCACGAGAGAGACTGTGGGGTGAGAGAGAGGAAGTGACGTGAGAGACTGGGGGCTAGAGAGACTGGGGGGTGACGAGGGACCCGGGGGGGGCAAGAGAGACCAGGGGGCGAGAGAGACTGGGGGCACCTGAGAGACCAGGGGCGAGAAAGACTGGGGGTGACGAGAGACTGGGGGTGATGAGAGAGACCGGGAGCAAGAGAAACTGGAAGCGAGAGAGACCGGGTTTGAGGAGAGACCAGGGGAGAGAGACACCGGGGACGACAAGAGAGACCTCAGAAAATGCTCCCTCAATACCTCAGATAGTGGACCCTCTATACCTCAGAAAGTGCTTCCTCAGTACTTCAGATAGTGCACCCTCTATACCTCAGATAGTCCTTCCCTCAATACCTCAAAAAGTGCTCCCTCAATACCTCAGAAAGGGCTCCCTCAATACTTTAGATAATGCTCGCACAATATCTCAGATAGTGCTCCCTCAATACCTTAGAAAGTGCACACTCTATAAGTCAGAAATTACTCCCTCAATACCTCAGATAATCCTTCCCTCAATACCTCAAAATGTGTTCCCTCAATACTTCAGAATGTGCTGCCTCAGTAACTCAGAAAGTGCTTCCTCAGTACATCAGATAGTGCTTCCTCAATACCTGAGAATGTGCTCCCTCAATACCTCAGAAAGTGCTCTCTGAATTCCTCAGAAATTGCTCTCAGTACCTCATAAAATGCACGCACAATAACACAAATAGTGCTTCCTCAATGCCTCAGATATGCTACCAATATACCTCAGAAAGTGTCCCTCAGTAACTCAGAAAGTGCTCCCTCAATATATCAGGTAGTGCTTCCTCAGGACCTCAGGTAGTGCTTCTTCAATACCACAGATAGATCTCCCCCCATACCTCACATAGTGCTCCCTAAGTACATCAGATAGTGTTTCCTCGGTACCTCAGATAGTGCTTCCTCAATACCTCAGACGTAATCCCTCAATACCCCAGATAGTGCTTCCTCAGTACCTCAGACAGTGCTTCTCAATACCTCAGAAAGTGCTCCCTCAGTACCTCAGATCGTGCTTCCTCAATACCTCAGGAAGTGCTTCTTCAATACCTCAGAAAGTTCTCCCTAAGTACCTCAGAAACTACTTGCCCAATACCTCAGAAAGAGCTCCCTCAATACCTCAGATAGTGCACCCTCAGTACCTCAGAAAGTGCTCCCTCAAAATCTCAGATAGTGCACCCTCAATTTCTCAGAAAGTGCTCTTTCAATACCTCAGATAATGCTTCCTCAACACTCGAAAATTGCCTCCTCAATACCTCAGATAGTGCTCCCTCAGTACCTCAGATAGTGCTTCGTCAGTACATCAGATAGTGTTTCCTCAATACCTCAGATAGTGCTTCCACAGTACCTCAGATTTGCTACCTCAATGCCTCAGAAAGTGCTCCCTCAGTATCTCAGAAAGTGCTCTCTCAGTACCTCAGAAACTGCTCCCTCAATACCTCAGATAGTGTATCCTCAATACCTCAGAAAGTGCGCCCTGAATACGTCAGAAAGTGCTCCCTCTGTGCCTGAGATAGTACTCCCTCAATACCTCAGACAGTGCTTGCTCAAAACCTCTGAATGTGCTTCCTCAGTACCTCAGATAGTGCTTCCTCAGTACCTCAGATAGTGCTCGCTCAGTACCTCAGATAGTGCTTCCTCAGTACCACAGATAGTGCACCCTCAATACCTCAGAAAGTACTCTCTCAATACCTGATAAGGAGCTCCCTCTATACCTCAGAAAGTATTCCCTCAATAACTCAGAAAGTTCTCTCTCAATACCTCAGACACTGCTCCCTCACTACCTCACATTGGGCTTCCCCGATACCTCAGGAAGTGCTGCCTCACTACGTCAGTCAGTGCTCCCTCAATACCTCACATAGTGCTTCCCCAATACTTCACGAAGTGCTTCCTCAATACCTCAGATAGTGCTCCCTCAGTACCTCAGAAAGTGCTTCCTCAATGCCACACAAAGACCTCGCTCAATACCACACGAAGTGGTCCCTCAATTCCACAGATAGTACTCCCTCAATACCTCAGAAAGTGGTCACTCAATGCCACAGATAGCGGTCTCTGTGCTCCCTCAATACCTCAGTTAGTGCTTCCTCAATACCTCAGATAGTGCTCCCTCAGTACCTCAGATAGTGCTTCCTCAGCACTACAGATAGTGCACCCTCAATACCTCCGAAAGTACTCTCTCAATACCTGATAAGGAGTTCCCTCTATACCTCAGAAAGTGTTCCCTCAATAACTCAGAAAGTTCTCTTTCAGTACCTCAGAAACTGCTCCCTCAATACATCACATCGTGCTTCCCCAATACCTCAGGAAGTGCTTCCTCAGTACCTCAGACAGTGTTCCTCAATACCTCCGAAAGTACTCACTCAATATCTCAGGTTGTGCACCTTCCGTACCTCAGAAAATGCTCCCTCAATACCTCAGATAGTGCACCCTCAGTACCTCAGAAAGTTCTCCCTCACTACCTCAGAATGTCCTCCTTCAATACCTCAGATAGTGCACACTCAATACCTCAGATAGTGCTCCCTCAGTACCTCAGATAGTGCTGGCTCAATACCTCTGATAGTGCACCTTCAATACCTCCGATAGTGCACACTCAACACCTCCGATAGTGCACCCTCAATACCTCCGATAGTGCTTGCTCAATACCTCAGAAAGTACTCCCTCAGTACCTCAGATAGTGCTTCCTCAATATTTCAGAAAGTGCTCCCTCAATACCTCACAGAGTGCTTCCTCAGTCTCTCAGATGGTGCACACCCAATACCTGAGGAAGTGCTCCCTCAGTACCTCAGATAGTCCGTCCTCATTACCTCAGATATTGCTCCCTCAATACCTAGATAGTGCTTCCTCAGTACATCAGATAATGCTCCCTCAATACCTCAGAAAGTGCTCCCTCTATACCTCAGAAAGAGCTCTCTCAGTACCTCAGAAACTGTTCTCTCAACACATCAGAATGTGATGCGTCTGGGTGAGAGAGAGACAGGCTGAGAAAGAGAAGTTGAAAGAGAGGGGACGAGAGAGAGGGGTAAGAGAGAGAGGATGAGAAATAGAGGCGGGTAAGAGAGCGCGAGGGGTGAGGGAGAGAGAGGGGTGAGGGAGAGAGGAGGTGTGAGCGAGATGGAGGTGGGAGAGAGGGTGAGAAAGAGACAGCGGGTAACAGAGAGACAGGCTGAGAGAGAGAGGGGGTGAGAGAGGGGTAAGAAAGAGGGTGGGAGAGAGAGAGACGGGCAAGTGAGAGAGAGGGTTGAGAGAGAGAGGGTGAGCGAGACAGGTGTGAGCGAGAGGGGGTGAGAGAGAGGGGGTGAGGGAGAGAGGGGGAGAGAGGGCGAGGTGTGGAAAGATAGGGCCTGAGAGGGGGTGTGAGAGAGGCAGTGAGAGAGAAGGGGTGAGAGAGAGAGCTGTGAGAGAGAGAGGGTGTGAGAGAGAGGGGGTGAGAGAGAGAGGGTGAGAGAGAGGTGGGTGAGAGAGAGGTGTGTGTGAGAGACAAAGAGCGGTAAGAGAGAGGGGTGAGAGAGAGAGGGTGAAAGAGAGAAGCGGTGTGAGAGAGAGGGGTAAGAGAGAGAGGGGTGAGAGAGAGAGGGGGGTGAGAGAAAGGGTGAGATAGAGAGGTGTATGAGAGAGAGAGGCGGAACAGAGAGAGGGGTGAGAGAGTGGGGATGAGAGAGAGGGGTGAGAGAGTGGGGATGAGAGAGTGAGGGGTGTGAGAGAGACGGGGTAGAGAGAGAGGTGTGTGAGAGAGAGGGGTGTGTGAGAGAGAGAGGGGCTGAAAGAGAGGGCCTCAGAGAGAGGGGGTGAGAGAGGGGGTGACAGAGAAGGGGTGAGAGAGAGAGGATGAGAGAAAGAGAGGTGAGAGAGAGAGGGTGAGAGAGAGAGGGGTGACAGTGAGAGAGGCGTGATAGTGAGAGAAGCGGTGTAAGAGAAAGAGAGGGGTAAGAGAGGAGTGAGAGAGAGAGAGATGAGAGAGAGAGGGATGAGAGAGTGAGGGAGGGGTGAGAGAGGGGCTCTGAGAGAGATCAGGGTGGGAGAGACTGGGCTGAGGGAGGCGATGTGAGAAAGAGTGAGAGGGGCTGCGAAAGAGAAGGTGAGAAAGAAGGGGTGAGAGAGAGAGGTTGAGAGAGAAGGGTGTGTGAGAGAGAGAGAGAGATGGGAAAGAGAGAGAGGGGTGAGACAGAGAGAGAGGTGAGAGAGAGGGTTGAGAGAGAGAGAGAGAGGGTGAGTTAGAGAGCGGGTCTTAGAGAGATCGGGGTGGAAGACAGAGCGGGTGTGAAAGAGACAGGGGTGAGAGAGAGAGAAAGGCTGAGAGAGAGAGGGTGAAAGAGAGGGGCTAAGAGAGAAGGGGTGAGAGAGAGAGGGAGAGAGAGGGTGAGAGAGAGGTGGGTGAGAAAGAGGTGTGAGAGAGAGAGAGGGATGAGAGAGTGAGGGAGGGGTGAGAGAGAGAGGGGCTCTGAGAGAGATTAGGGTGGGAGAAACTTGGGTGAGGGAGGGGATGTGAGAGAGAGAGGGGGGCTGCGAAAGAGAAGGGGTGAGAGAGAGAGTTTGAGAGAGAAGGGTGTGTGAGAGAGAGAGATGGGAAAGAGAGAGGGGGGTGAGACAGAGAGAGAGGTGAGAGAGAGGGTTGAGAGAGGGGGGGTGAGTTAGAGAGCGGGTGTGAGAGAGATCGGGGTGGAAGAGAGAGCGGGTGTGAAAGAGACAGGGGGTGAGAGAGAGACAGGCTGAGAGAGAGAGGGTGAGAGAGAGGGGGCAAGAGAGAAAGGGTGAGAGGGAGGTGGGTGAGAAAGAGGTGTGTGAGAGAGAGAGGGGTAAGAGAGATGGGCGAGAGAGAGAGAGGGTGAGAGACAGAAGCGGTGTGAAAGAGAGGGGTAAGAGAGATGGGCGAGAGAGAGAGAGGGTGAGAGACAGAAGCGGTGTGAGAGAGAGGGTGGTAAGAGAGAGGGGTGAGAGAGAGAGAGAGAGGGGGTGAGAGAAAGGGTGAGAGGGAGAGGTGTGTCGGAGAGAGGAAAGTGAGAGAGAGGAAGAGGGAGAGAGGGGTGTGAGAGAGATCGGGGTGGAAAAGAGATTTGGTGTGAAAGAGACAGGGGGTGAGAGAGAGACAGGCTGAGAGAGAGAGGGTGAAAGAGAGGGGGTGAGAGAGAAGGGGTGAGAGAGAGGCGGTGAGAGAGAGGGGGTGAGAGAGAGAGGATGAGAGAGAGAGAGAGACGGGTAAGAGAGAGCGAGGGGTGAGGGAGAGAGAGGGGTGAGGGAGAGAGAGGGGTGAGGGAGAGAGTGGGTGTGAGAGAGATCAGGGTGGAAGAGAGAGCTGGTGATAAAGAGACAGGGGGTGACAGAGAGACAGGCTGAGAGAGAGAGGGGGTGAGAAAGAGGGGGTGAGGGAGAGAGAGGGGTGAGGGAAAGGGTGAGAGGGAGAGGTGTGTGAGAGAGGGGAAAGTGAGAGAGAGGATGAGGGAGAGAGGCGTGATAGAGAAGGTGTGTGAGAGAGATCAGGGTGGGAGAGACTGGGGAGAGAGAGGGGGGCTGAGAGAGAGAGAGGGCTGAAAGGTAGGGGGTGAGGGAGGGGGTGAGTGAAAAGGGGTAAGAGAGAGGGGCGAGAGAGAGAGAGGGTGAGATAGAGAAGCGGTGTGAGAGAGAGGGGTGAGAGAGAGAGAGGGGCGTGAGAAAGAGGGTGAGAGGGAGAGGTGTGTGAGAGTGGGGTAAGTGAGAGAGAGGATGAGGGAGAGAGGGGTGTGAGAGAGACGGGTTGAGAGAGAGGTGTGTGAGAGAGAGAGGGGCTGAAAGAGAGGGCCTGAGAGTGAGGGGGTGAGAGTGGGGGTGAGAGAGAAGGGGTGAGAGAGAGCCGGTGAGAGAAACAGAGGTGGGGGGGGTAAAAAATGGAGGGGTAGGAGAGAGAGAGGGTGAGAGAGGGTGTGAGAGAGGGTGAGAGAGAGAGTGAGAGAGAGGTGTGAGAGAGAGAGGGGTAAGAGAGAGAGGGGTAAGATAGAGAGGGTTGCGAGAGAGAGGGTTGAGAGAGAGGGTGAGAGAGAGACGGGTGTGAGAGAGCGAGGGGCTGAAAGAGATGCCCTGAGAGAGAGGGGGTGAGAGAGAGTGTGACAGAGAGAGGTGAGAGATAGAGAGAGGGGTAGGAGAGAGAGAAGGCGAGAGAGAGAGGGCGAAGTGAGAGAGAGGGGTGTCAGAATAGAGAGGGTGAGAGAGAGGGGTGAGAGAGAGAGAGGTGTGTGTGAGAAAGAGACGGGTAAGAGCGAGAGGGTTAGAGAGACAGGGCTGAAAGAGAAAAGGGGTGAGAGAGAGAGAGGTGCGAGACAGAGAGAGGGGTAAGAGGGAGGGGGGAAAGAGAGAGAAGGGTGAGAGGGTGTGAGAGAGAGGGAGGATGAGAAAGATCGGGGTGAGAAAGAGAAAGGGGGTAAGTGAGAGTGGGGGAGAGAGAGCGTGTGAGAGAGGGGGTGAGAGAGAGGGGGAAGAGAGAGGGGGGTAAGAGAGAAAGGTGGTGAAAGAGAGAGGGGTAAGAGCGAGAGGGGTGAGAGAGAGCGGTAAGAGAGAGAGGGGGTGTTAGAGAGAGGGGGTGTTCGAGAGAGGGTGTGTAAGAGAGAGGGGTGTTAGAGAGAGGGGTTGTTAGAGAGAGGGGGTGTTAGAGAGAGGGTGTGTAAGAGAGTGGGGGTGTTCGAGAGAGGGAGAGAGGGTGAGAGAGAGATAAGGGTGAGAGAGTGAGGTGTGTGTGCGAGAGAGAGAGAGGCTAATGAGAGAGGGTTGAGAGAGAAAGGGTGAGAGAGAGGGGGGTTAGAGAGAGAGGGCTTGTGAGAAAGATCGGGGTGGAAGAGAGAGCGGGTGAGAAAGAGAGAGGGGATGAGAGAGAGAAAGGCAGAGAAAGAGTGGGTGAGAGAGAATGTGAGAGAGAGGCGTGAGAGAGAGAGGGTAAGAGAGAGGGGGGACAGAGAGAGAAGGGTGAGAGGGTGAGAGAGAGAGGGAGGATGAGAAAGATTGGGGTGAGAAAGAGAAAGGGGTAAGCGAGAGTGGGGGAGAGAGAGGGAGGAGAGAGTGGGGGAGAGAGAGGGTGTGAGAGAGGGGGTGAGACAGAGGGTAAGAGAGAGGGGTAAGAGAGAAAGGGGGTGAAAAAGAGAGGGGTAAGAGCGAGAGGGGGTGTGAGAGAGATCGAGGTGGAAGAGAGAGCGGGTGTGAAAGAGACCGGGGTGAAAGAGAGAGAGAGGCTGAGAGAGAGAGGCTGAGAGAGAGAGGGTGAAAGAGAGGGGGTAAGAGAGAAGGGGTGAGAGAGAGGCGGTGAGAGAGGGGGTTGAGAGAGAAAGGATGAGAGAGAGAGAGACGGTAAGAGAGAGTGAGGGGTGAGGGAGATAGAGGGGTGAGGGAGAGAGAGGGGTGATGAACAGGGTGTGAGGGAGAGGCGTGTGAGAGGGGGAAAGTGAGAGAGAGGATGAGGGAGAGAGGTGTGTGGGAGAGAAGGTGTGTGAGAGAGATCAGGGTGGGAGAGACTGGGGAGAGAGAGAGGGGGGCTGAGAGAGAGAGAGGGCTGAGAGAGAGGGGGTGAGAGAGGGGGTGAGAGAGAAGGGGGAGAGAGAGAGGGAGAGAGAGAGAGAGGGTGAGATAGAGGTGGGTGAGAAAGAGTTGTGTGAGAGAGAGGGGTAAGAGAGCGATGGGCGAGAGAGAGAGGGTGAGAGAGAGAAGCGGTGTGAGAGAGAGGGGTAAGAGAGAGAGGGATGAGAGAGAGAGGGTGAGAGGGAGAAGCGGTGTGAGAGAGAGGGGTGAGAGAGAGACGGATGAGAGAGAGGGGGTGAAAGAAAGGGTGAGAGGGAGAGGTTTGTGCGAGAGGGGAAAGTGAAAGAGAGGATGAGGGAGAGAAGGGTGTGAAAGAGACGGGGTTGAGAGAGAGAGATGTGTGAGAGAGAGGGGTGGGTGAGAGAGAGAGGGGCTGAAAGAGAGGGACTCAGAGAGAGGGGGTGATAGAGGGGGTGACAGAGAAGGGATTAGAGAGAGAGGGTAAGAGAAAGAGAGATGAGAGAGAGAGAGAGGGGGTGAGAGTGAGAGAGGCGTGAGAGTGAGAGAAGCGGTGTAAGAGAAAGAGAGGGGTAATAGAGAGAGGAGTGAGAGAGAGAGAGGGATGAGAGAGAGCGGGATGAGAGAGTGAGGGAGGGGTGAGAGAGAGAGAGGCTGCGAAAGAGAAGGTGAGAGAGAAGGGGTGAGAGAGAGAAGTTGAGAGAGAAGGGTGTGAGAGAGAGAGAGATGGGTAAGAGAGAGAGAGGGGTGAGACAGAGAGAGAGGGGTGAGAGAGAGGGTTGAGAGAGAGAGAGGGGTGAGTTAGAGAGCGGGTGTGAGAGAGATCGGGGTGGAATAGAGAGCGGGTGTAAAAGAGACGGGGTGAGAGAGAGACATGCTGAGAGAGAGACTGGGGTGAGAGAGAGGGGGTTAGAGAGAGGGGGTGAGAGAGAGAGGATGAGAGAGAGATGGGTAAGAGAGAGCGAGGGGTGAGGGAGAGAGAGGGGTAAGGGAGAGAGAGGGTGTGAGAGAGATCAGGGTGGAAGAGAGAGCTGGTGAGAAAGAGACAGGGGGTGACAGAGAGACAGGCTGAGAGAGAGAGGGGGTGAGAGAGAGATGGGCAAGACAGAGAGAGAGAGGGGTGAGAGACAGAGAGGCGTGAGATAGAGGGGGTGAGGGAGAGAGAGGGCTGAGGGAGAGAGAGGGGTGAGGGAGACGGTGAGAGGGAGAGGTGTGTGAGAGAGGGGAAAGTGAGAGAGAGGATGAGGGAGAGAGGCGTGATAGAGAAGGTGTGTGAGAGAGATCAGGGTGGGAGAGACTGGGGAGGGAGAGGGGGGGCTGAGAGAGAGAGAAGGCTGAGAGAGAGGGGGTGAGAGAGGGGGTGAGAGAGAAGGGGTGATAGAGAGAGGGAGAGAGAGAGGGTGAGAGAGAGGGTGAGAGAAAGAGAGGTGAGAGAGGGGTAAGAAATGGAGGGGTAGGAGAGAGAGAGGGTGAGAGAGGGTGTGAGAGAGGGGGTTAGAGAGAGAGAGTGAGAGACAGGTGTGTGAGAGAGAGGGGTAAGAGAGAGAAGGGTAAGATAGAGAGGGTTGAGAGAGAGAGAGTGTTGAGAGAGAGAGGGTGAGAGAGAGAGGGTGAGAGAGAGACGGGTGTGAGAGAGCGAGGGGCTGAAAGAGAGGGCCTGAGAGAGGGGGGTGAGAGAGAGGGTGACAGAGAGAGGTGAGAGATAGAGAGAGGTGTAGGAGAGAGAGAGGGCCAGAGAGAGAGGGCGAAGTGAGAGAGAGGGGTGTCAGAATAGAGAGGGTGAGAGAAGGGTGAGGGAGAGAGGGGTGAGAGTGAGAGAGGGCCTGAGAGAGAGGGTGAGAGAGAGGGGATGAGAGAGATGGGGCGAGAGAGAGAGAGAGGTGTGAGAGAGAGAGGTGTGAGAGAGAGGGTAAAAGAGAGAGGGATGAGAGAGTGAGCGAGGGGTGAGAGAGAGAGGGGCTGTGAGAGATCAGGGTGGGAGACACTGGGGAGAGAGAGGGAATGAGAGAGAGAGGGTGCTGCGAAAGAGAGGGTGAGAGAGAAGGGGCGAGAGAGAGAGAAGTTGAGAGAAATAGGTGTGTGAGAGAGAGACGGGTAAGAGAGAGAACGGTGAGGGAGAGAGAGTGGGTGAGAAAGAGACAGGGGGTGAAAGAGAGACAGGCTGATAGAGGGGGGTGTGAGAGAGGGGGTGAGAGAGAGGGGTAAGAGAGAGAGGGTGTGAGAGAGAGGCGTGAGAGAGAAGGTTTGCGAGAGAGATCAGGGTGGGAGAGACTGAGGAGAGAGTGAGAGGCGGGCTGAGAGAGGGGTGAGAGAGAGAGAGAGGGGTGAGAGAGAGGGGTTAGAGAGCGAGGGGGTGTGAGAGAGAGATCGGTGTGGAAGAGAGAGCGGGTGAGAAATAAAGAGGGGGTGAGAGAGAGACAGGCTGAGAAAGAGAGGGAGAGTGAGAGAAGGTGAGAGAGAGGCATGAGAGAGGGGGGGTGAGAGAGAGAGAAGGGTGTGAGAGAGAGAGGTCTGTGAGAGAGAGAGGGTAATGAGAGAGATGGTTGAGAGAGAAAGGGCGAGAGAGAGAGAAGGGTGTGAGAGAGAGGGAGGTGAGAGACAGGGTGAGAGAGAGAGAGGTGTGCGAGAGAGAGGGTAAGGGAGAGAGGGGTAAGAGAGAGAGGGATGAGAGAGAGAGGGGTGTGAGAGAGACAGTGGGTTGAGAGAGAGGTGTGTGAGAGAGAGGGGGGCGTGAGAGAGAGAGTGGCTGAAAGAGAGGGCCAGAGAGAGCGGGTGAGAGAAAAGGGGTGAGAGAGAGAGAGGTGCGAGACAGAGATAGGGGTAAGAGAGAGGTGTAGGAGAGAGAGAGAGAGTGTGAGAGAGAGACAAGGGTGTTAGAGAGAGGTGTGTGTGAGAGAGAGAGGGTAATAAGAGAGGGTTCAGAGATAAAAGGTGAGAGGGAGAGAGAGAGGGGGGTGAGAGAGAGAGAGGGAGTGTGAGAAAGATCAGGGTGGAGAGAGAGCGGGTGAGAAAGAGAGAGGGGATGCGATAGAGAGACAGTCAGAGAAAGAGTGGGTGAGAGAGAGGATTGAGAGAGAGAGATAAGAGAGAGGGGAAAGAGAGAGAAGGGTGAGAGGGTGAGAGAGAGAGGGAGGATGAGAAAGATCGGGGTGAGAAAGAGAAAGGGGGTAAGTGAGAGTGGGGGAGAGAGAGGGAGGAGAGAGTAGGGGAGAGAGAGGGTGTGAGAGGGGGGTGAGAGAGAGGGGGAGAGAGAGGGGTAATAGAGAAAGGGGGTAAAAGAGAGAGGGGTAAGAGCGAGAGGGGTGAGAGAGAGAGGGGTAAGAGAGAGAGGGGGTGTTAGAGAGAGGGGGTGTTCGAGAGAGGGGGTGTTAGAGAGAGGGGGTGTTAGAGAGAGGGGGTGCTAGAGAGAGGGGGTGAGGGTGAATGAGAGACAGGGGACTGAGAGAGAGAGGGTTGAGAGAGAATGAGAGTGGTGAGAGTGGGAGGTGATAAGAGAGTGAGAGGGCTAAGAAAGAGAGGGTATGAGAGAGTGAGAGAGTGTGAGAGGGTGAGAAAGTGGGAGAGAGGAAGGGGATGACAGATAGAGCGGGGTGAGGGAGAGAGGGGGTGAGAGAGAGAGAGGGGTGAGAATGAGGGGTGAAAGAGAGGGGGATTGTGACAGGGAGGGGATGAGAGAGAGGGGTGAAAGAGGGGCAGTGAGAGAGGGGGTGAGAGAGAGGGGTGAAAGAGAGGGGGTGATAGAGAGAAGGTGAGAGAGAGAGAGAGGTGAGAGAGAGAGAGGGCCTGAGAGAGACGATGTGATAGAGAATAGTTGAGAGAGAGAGGGTGAGTGAAAGAGAGGGGTGAGAGAGTGAGAGGGGCTGGAAGAGAGGGCCTGAGAGAGGGGGCATGAGAGAGGCAGTGAGAGAGAAGGGGTGAGAGAGAGAGGTATGAGAGAGAGAATATGTGAGAGAGAGAGGGGGTGAGAGAGAGAGGTGTGTGTGAGAGAGGGAGGGGTAAGAGAGAGGGATGAGAGAGAAAGAGGGTGAGAGAGAGACGGGTGTGAGAGAGAAAGAGGGTTGAGAGAGAGGTCTTTGGGGGGGTGTGAGAGAGAGAGGGGCTGAAAGAGAGAGAGACGGGTAAGAGAGAGAGGGGGTGAGAGAGAGAGGGCCTGAGAAAGAGGAGGTGAGATAGAGAGAGGGGTAGAGAGAGAGAGGGGTAAGAGAGAAAGAGGGTGAAAGAGAGAGAGGGGTAAGAGAGAGAGAGGGGAAAGAGAAAGAGGGGGTGTGAGAGAGAGGGGGTGTTAGAGAGAGGGGGTGAGGGTGAATGAGAGACAGGGGACTGAGAGAGAGAGGGGTGAGAGAGAATGAGAGTGGTGAGAGTGGGAGGGGATAAGAGAGTGAGAGGGCTAAGAAAGCGAAGGTGTGAGAGAGTGTGAGAGGGTGAGAGAGGGGAGAGAGGGAGGGGATGACAGATAGAGCTGGGTGAAGGAGAGAGGGGGTGAGAGAGAGGGGTGAGAGAGAGAGAGGGGTGAGAGAGAGGGGGGTGAGAGAGAGGGGTGAGAGAGAGAGCATGGTGCGAAAGAGAGGGGTGTAAGAGTGAGGGGGGTGAGAGAGAGGGGGTGTGAGAAAGAGGGGTGAAAGAAAGGGGTGTGTGATAGAGAGGGGTTGAGAGAGAGAGGGTTGAGAGAGGGGGCAGTGAGAGAGGGCTGAGAGAGAGAGGGATGAGAGAGAGAGATGTGGGGGAGAGGGGTGTGAGAGTGAGGGGTTGAGAGAGAGGATGTGTGAGAAAGAGGGGTGAAAGAGAGGGGGTGTGACAGAGAGGGGATGAGAGAGAGGGGTTGAAATAGGGGCAGTGAGAGAGGGGGTGAGAGAGAGGGGGTGAGAGAGAGGGGGTGAGAGAGAGATGGTGAGAGAGAGAGGGGTGAGAGAGAGAGAGGGCCTGAGAGAGACGATGTGATAGAGAATGGGTGAGAGAGAGAGGGTGAGTGAAAGAGAGTGGTGAGAGAATGAGGGGAGTGAGAGAGAGGATGCGTGAGAAAGAGGGGTAAAAGAGGGGGGGTGACAGAGAGGGGATGAGAGAGGGGGTGAAAGAGGGGCAGTGAGAGAGAGGTGGTAAGAGAGAGGGGTGAGAGAGAGGGTGTGAGAGAGAGAGAGGGCCTGAGAGAGAGGGGGTGAGATAGAGAGAGGGGTAAGAGAGAGGGGTGAGAGAGATGGTGAGAGAGAGGGGCATGAGAGAGAAGGTGTGTGAGAGAGATCAGGGTGGGAGAGACTGGGGAGAGGCCTGAGAGAGAGAGAGTGGTGTGAGACAGAAAGAGGGGTAATAGAGAGAGGGGTCTGAGAGAGAGAGAGGGGTGAGAGAGAGGGGGTGTGAGAGAGATCGGAGTAGAAGAGAGAGCGATTGAGAAAGGAGAGTGAGTGAGAGAGAGACAGGCAGAGAAAGAGTAGGTGAGAGGGAAGGTGAGAGAGAGGCATGAGAGACGTGGGTAAGAGAGTAAGGAGAGAGTGAGGGGATGACAGAGAGAGCAGGGAGAGGGAGAGCGGGGGTGAGAGAGAGAGGGGCTGAGAGAGGGGCGTGAGAGAGAGAGAGGGGTGAGAGAGAGAGGGGTGTGAGAGTGAGGGGGTGAAAGAGAGGGGTGTGTGATAGAGAGGGGCTGAGAGAGAGAGGGTTGAGAGAGGTGGCAGTGAGAGAGTGGATGAGAGAGAGAGGGATGAGAGAGAGAGGGATGAGAGAGAGAGATGTGGGAGAGAGGGGTGACAGAGAGCGCGGTGAGAGAGAGGGGGTGTAAGAGAGAGAGGGGGTGTAAGAGAGAGAGGGGGTGTAAAAGAGCGGGGGTGAAAGAGAGAGAGGTGTGTGAGAGAGAGGGCCTGAGAGAGAGGGTGAGAGAAAATGGGTGAGAGAGAGTGGGGTGAGAGTGTGAGAGGAGCTGAAAGAGAGGGGTGAGAGAGAAGGGGTGAGAGAGAGAGAGAGGTATGAGAGAGAGAGGGTGTGAGAGAGAAGGGGGTGAGAGAGAGTGTGTGAGAGAGAGGTGTGTGAGAGACAGGGGTAAGAGAGAGAGGGGTTAGAGAGAAAGGGTGAGAGAGAGGTGAGAGAGAGAGAATGGTGTGAGAGAGAGGGGGAGAGAGAGAGAGAGAGAGTGAGAGAGGGGGGTGTGAGAGAGAGGGGGTAAGAGAGAGGGGGATGAGAGACAGAGAAAGGGGTGAGAGTGAGAGACGGGCGAGAGAGAGAAACGGTGTGTGAAAGAGAGGGGTAAGTGAGAGAGGGGTGAAAGAGAGAATGCATGAGAGAGAGAGGGTGCGAGAGAGGGGGTGAGAGAGATGTGTGAGAGAGAGTGCGATGAGAGAGAAAGGGATGAGAGAGAGGAGCTGAGAGAGAGAGAGGAGCTGTGAAAGAGAGGGTGAGAGAGAAGGGGTGAGAGAAAGAGAGGTGTGTGAAAGAGAGACAGGTGCGAGACAGAGGGAGGGGTAAGAGAGAGGGGTAGGAGAGAGAGAGAGGGTGAGAGAGAGATAAGGGTGTGAGAGAGAGGTGTGAGAGAGAGAGTGTAATGAGAGAGGGTTGAGAGAGAAAGGGGTGAGAGAGAGAGGGGTGAGAGAGAAAGGGAGTGTGAGAGAGATCGGGGTGGAAGAGAGAGCGGGTGAGAAAGAGAGAGGGGGTGAGAGAGGGAGACAGGCAGAGAAAGAGAGGGTGAGAGAGAAGTTGAGAGAGAGGGGGAAAGAGAGAGAGGGGAATGAGAGAGAAGGGTGAGTGGGAGACAGAGAGAGAGCGAGGATGAGAAAGATTGGGGTGTGAAAGAGAAAGGGGGTAAGTGAGAGTGGGGGAGAGAGGGGGGGAGAGAGTGGGGGAGAGAGAGGGTGTGAGAGAGGGGGAGAGAGAGGGGTAAGAGAGAGAGGGGTAAGAGAGAGAGAGGGGGTGAAAGAGAGAGGGGTAAGAGAGAGAGGGGTAAGAGAGAGAGGGGTAAGAGGGAGAGGAGTAAGAGAGAAAGGGGGTGAGAGAGAGAGAGAGAGTGGGTGAGAGAGGGGGGGGTGTTAGAGAGAGGGTGTGAGGGTGAATGAGAGACGGGGGCCGAGAGAGAGAGGGGTGAGAGTGGGAGTGGATAAGAGAGTGAGAGGGCTAAGAAAGAGCGGCTGTGAGAGAGTGAGAGAGAGTGAGAGGGTGAGAGAGAGGGGGGAGAGGGAGACGATGACAGATAGAGCGGGGTGAGGGAGAGAGAGGGGTGTGAGAGTGAGGGGGGTGAGAGAGAGGATGTGTGAGAAAGAGGGGTGAAAGAGAGGGGGTGTGTGACAGAGAGGGGATGAGAGAGAGGGAATGAAAGAGGGGCAGTACGAGAGGGCGTGAGAGAGAGGGGGTGAGAGAGAGGGGGTGAGGGAGAGGGCTTGAGAGAGAGGGGGTGATAGAGAATGGGTGAGAGAGAGAGGGTGAGTGAGAGAGTGAGAGGGGCTGGAAGAGAGGGCCTGTGAGAGGGGGGATGAAAGATGCAGTGAGAGAGAAGGGGTGAGAGAGAGAGAGGTTTGAGAGCGAGAATGTGTGATGGAGGGTGAGAGAGAGAGGTGTGTGTGCGTGAGAGAGAGAGAGAGTGGTAAGAGAGAGAGGGGTGAGAGAGAGAGGGGGTGAGAGACAGAAGGGTAAGAGAGAGACGGGTGAGAGGGAGAGGTAAGAGAGAGATAGAGGGGTGAAAGAGAGACAGGGGGTGAAAGAGAGAGGGCCTGAGACAGAGGGGGTGAGATACAGAGAGGGGTAAGAGAGAGAGGGGTGAGAGAGAGTGTGTGAGAGAGAGGGGCGTGAGAGAGAAAGTGTGTGAGAGAGATCAGGGTGGGAGAAACTGGGGAGAGGGAGGGGGCCTGTGAGAGAGAGAGAGGGGTGAGAGAGAGAGAGAGAGAGAGGGGTGAGAGAGAGGGGATGAGAGAGAGATCGGAGTAGAAGAGAGAGCGGGTGAGAAAGGAGAGGGGGTGAGAGAGAGACAGGAAAAGAGCAGGTGAGAGGGAAGGTGAGAGAGAGTAATGAGAGAGAGGGGGTAAGAGAGTGAGAGGGCTAAGAAAGAGAGGGTGTGAGAGAGACGAGTTAGAGAGGGGATGACAGAGAGTGCAGGGTGAGGGAGAGAGGGGGTGAGTGAGAGAGGGGTGTGAGAGTGAGGGGGTGAGAGAGAGGGGGTGTGAGAAAGATGGGTGAAAGAGAGGAGTGTGTGACAGAGAGAGGGTGAGAGAGAGAGGGGTAAGAGAGGGGGCGGTGAGAGAGGGGATGAGAGAGAGAGGGTTGAGAGAGAGAGCGATGTGAGAGAGAGAGGGATGAGAGAGAGAGGGATGAGAGAGAGCGATGTGAGAGAGAGAGGGATGAGAGAGAAAGCGGGGTGAGAGAGAGGGGGTGTGAGGGAGAGAGGGGTTGTAAGAGAGAGAGGTGGTGTAAGAGAGAGAGGGGGTGAGAGAGATGTGTGAGAGGGGGAGGGCCTGAGAGAGAGGGTAAGAGAGAATGGGTGAGAGAGAGGGGGTGAGAGAGAGAGGGGGGAGTGAGAGAGAGAGAGAGAGAGGGGTGAGAGAGTGAAAGGGGCTGAAAGAGAGGGGTGAGAGAGAGGGGTGAGAGAGAAGTGGTGAGAGAGAGAGAGGTATGAGAGAGAGGGGGTGAGAGAGAGGGGGTGAGAGAGAGGGGGTGAGAGAGAGGGTGTGAGAGAGAAGTGTCTGAGAGAGATAGGGGTACGAGAGAGAGGGGTGAGAGAGAATGGGTGAGAGAGAGAGAGGGTGAGAGAGAGGTGAGAGAGAGAGAAGGGTGTGAGAGATCGGGGGGGTTGAGATAGAGGGTTGAGAGAGAGAGGGTGAGAGAGAGAGAAGTGTGAGAGGGACGGGGTTGAGAGAGAGGTGTGTGAGAGTGAGGGGTGTCTGAGAGAGCAAGGGGGTGAGAGAGGGGGTGAGAGAGAACGGGTGAGAGAGAGAGGGTGAGAGAGAGAGGGATGAAAGACAGAGAAAGGGGTGAGAGTGAGAGACGGGTGAGAGAGAGAGAGAAGTGGTGTGTGAAAGAGAGGGGTAAGAGAGAGAATGCATGAGAGAGAGAGGGGGCGAGAGAGGTGTGAGAGAGAGCGGGATGAGAGAAAAAGGGATGAGAGAGAGGAGCTGAGAGAGAGAAGGAGGCAGCGAAATCGAGGGTGAGAGAATGGGTGAGAGAGAGAGAGGTGTGTGTGAGAAAGAGACGGGTAAGAGCGAGAGGGTGAGAGAGACAGGGCTGAAAGAGAAAGGGGTGAAAGAGAGAGAGGGGTGGAAGAGAGAACGGGTGAGAAAGAGACAGGGGGTGACAGAGAGACAGGCTTAGAGAGAGGGGGTGAGAGAGAGGGGGTGCGAGAGAGGGGATGACAGAGTAGGGGTGAGAGAGAGAGAGAGGTGTGAGAGAGAGGTGAGAGAGGGTTGAGAGAGCGAGAGTGGTGAGAGAGAGGGGATGAGGGAGAGATTGTGGTGGGAGAGAGAGCGGGTGAGAAAGAGACAGGGGTGACAGAGAGACAGGCTGAGAGAGTGAAGGGGTGAGAGAGGGAGGGTGAGAGAGAGAGAGGGGTGAGAATGAGAGAGGGGTGAGAGAGAAGCAGTGTGAAAGAGCGCTGAGAGAGAGAGGGGTGAGATAGAGAGGGTGAGAGAGAGATCAGGGTGGGAGAGACTGAAGAGAGGGGGGCTGAGAGAGAGAGAGAGGACTGCGAGAGAAGAGGTGAGTGAGAGGGGTATGAGAGAAGAGATGAGGGAGCGGGGTAAGAGAGAGAGAATGATGACAGAGAGAGGGGTGAGAGAGAGAGAGGGGTGTGAGAGAGATCGGAGTGGAAGAGAGAGCGGGTGAGAAAGAGAGAGGGGTGAGAGAGAGACAGGCTGAGAGAGACAGGGTGAGAGAGAAGGTGAGAGAGGCGTGAGAGAGGAGGTAAGAGAGAGTGAGTGGAAAGAGAGTGAGGGGTGAGAGGGTGATAGCGAGAGGGGGGATGAGAGAGATCAGGGTGGGAGAGAGCACGGGTGAGAAAGAAGAGAGGGGATGAGAGAGAGTGGGGCAGTGAGATTGGGTGAGAGAGTGGGGCAGAGAGTGGGGAGAGGGGGAGAGAGTGTAGAGGGGGGAGTGAGGGGGGAGAGAGGGGGTGAGAGAGGGATGAGAGAGAGGGGGGAGAGAGGGGGAGAGAGAGGGGGAGAGAAAGGGGGAGAGAAAGGGGTGAGAGAGGCCAGAGAGAGTGGGAAGAGAGGGGTGGGGAAGGGAATGAGAGAGGGGGAGAGTGGGGTATGAGAGAGATATGAGAGAGAGGGGGGAGAGAGGGGGAAAGAAAGTGGGAGAGAAAGGGAGTGAGAGAGAGGCGGGAGAGAGAGCGGGGAGAGAGAAAGGGGAGGGAAGGGGGATGGAGAGGGGTGAGAGAGGGGGAGAGAGGGAGACAGAGAGGGGGGAGAGAGAGAGGAAGGGGGTTGAGAGCGAGGGGTGAGAGAAAGGGGTGAGAGAGGGGTGAGAGAACGGGAGAGGGGAGAGAGGGGATGGGGAGAGAAAGGGAGGGAGGGGTGAGTGAGAGTGGTGGAGTGAGAGAGGGGGAAGAGAGCATAAGAGGGGCAGAGACAGAGGGGAAGAGAGTGAGAGGCGGTGAGAGAGATGGGTTGAGAGTGAGGAGGTGAGAGAGAAGGGTGAGAGAGAGGCGCGAGCGAGCGAGAGAGGGGGCGAGCGAGAGAGCGAGGGGGGGGCAAGAGAGAGAGAGAGGTGCAAATGAGCGGGAGGGAGGGGACGGAAATGAGACAGAGTCTGAGAGCGAGAGAGCGCACGAGAAGGGGACGAGAGAGAGAGTGAGAGAGAGAGATAGATAGCGATCTCCCCCTCCCTGACTGATCCCTACCCAACACTGTAATCTCCCCCTCCCTGACCGATCCCGACCCAACACTGCAATCTCACCCCACCCCAACTGATCCCTACACAACACTGCAATCTCCCCCCCTGACTGATCCCTATCCAACACTGCACTCACCCCATTCCCTGACTGATCCCTACCCAACATTGCAATCTCCCCCTCCCTGACTAATCCCTACACAACATTGTAATCTCTCCCTCCTTAACTGATCCCTACCCAACACTGCAATCTCCCCCTCCCTGACTGATCCCTACCCAACACTGCAATCTCCCCCTTCCTTAGTGATAACTACGCAACTCTGACTCACCACTCCCCCTCCCCCCAGAAGATTAGATCGCATGGAATCCAGGAGGCGTTGGCAAGCTGAGTACACAATTGGCTTGATGGTAGGAAGCAGAGGGTAACAGTCAGACTGGAGGCCTGTGACAAGTGGTGTGCCTCAGCGGTCATAGAATCATAGAATCCCTCCTCTGTGGAAACAGGCCCTTTGGCCCAACAAGTCTACTGGCCCTCTGAAGATTATTCCACCCAAACCCATTCCCCTACTTTATTACTCTACATTAACCCCTGACTAATGCAACTTACTTAAACATCCATGAACATTCTCGGCAATTGAGCATTGCCAATTTACCTGACCTGCAGATCTTTGGACTGTGGGAGGAAACCGGTGCACCCAGAGGAAACCCACGCAGACATGGGGAGAACATACAAACTCAGTTGGGGTGGCATAGTGGCTCAGTGGTTGGCACTGCTGCCTCACAGCGCCAGGGACCCGGGTTTGACCCCAGCCTCGGATGATTGCCTGTGTGGAGTTGCCACATTCTCCCTGTGTCTGCGTGGGTTTCCTTTGGGTGCTCTGGTTTTCTCCCACAATCCAAAAATGTACAGGTCAGATGAATTGGCAGGGCTAAATTGCCCATAGTGCTAGGTGCATTCGTCAAGGGTAAATATTGGGCAGGGAGAGTTACTCTTCAGCAGGTCGGTGTGGACTTGTTGGGCCAAATGGCCTGTTTCCATACTGAAGAAAATCTCACCCTAACAGGATCTAACCCAAACAGATTATCCTGTGAGGTTGGAATTGAACCCAGATCCACGGTGCTGTTAGGCAGCAGTGCTAACCACTGAGCCATTGTGTAGCTGAGCTGGTCAGTGCTAGGCCCATTGCTGTTTGTTATCTATATCAATGATTTGGATGAGGATGTTTAAGGCATGATTAGAAAGTTTGCAGATTACACTAAAAAGAGGAAGGTTCTCAGCAATTGCAACATGGCCTTGATCAGCGGGGGAATTGGGCTGAGAAATGGCAAATGGAGCTTAATATAGTCAAGGGCAAGATCTAGCATTTTGGAAAGTCACATCAAGACTGGGGTTTCATGGTGAATGGTAGGGCCTGAAGGAGTGTAGTGGAACAGAGGGACCTTGGATTCCAGGAGCACGGCTCTCTGAACTGAGGGAGACAGGGCAGTGAAGAAGGCTTTTGGCACACTGGGCCATTCACCAGTCAGGGCATGGAATATCGAAGTTGGGAAGTTCTGTTGTAGTTGTGCAGGATGTTGGTGAGGCCGCACACGGAGTATTGTTTTCAGTTTTGCCCACCTTGCAATACAAAGGATGCTATTGTACTGGAAGAGTCCAGAAGAAATTTACAAGGATATTGCCAGAACTCAACTAGACGGTTATAGTGAGAGGTTGGACAAGCAAGGACATTTTCTTTAGTGTGTAGGAGACTGAGGGGTGTCCTTATAGAGGTGTATAAGATCATGGGAGGCATGGATAGGGTGAATGCACTCAGTCTTTATCCAAGGCTTAGGGAATTGAGGACGAAAGGGCATCAGTTTAAGGTGAAAGGGGAAAGATTAAAAGGGAACCTGGGGGACAACGCTTTTACCCAGAGGGTGGTACACTTACGGAATGAACTACCAGTGCAAGTGGTCGAGGAGGATGCATTTAATAACATTTAAAATGCATTTGGACAAATACATGGAGAGGAACGTATTGGAAGGATATGTGCCAAGTGCAAGGAAACGGGGTTAGTGTGGATGGACCAGTTTGGACCAAAGAGCCTGTCTCCATGCTGTAGAACTCTATGACTCTATGAATATACCCAGGTGTCCCATAATACAGAAGCAGCCAAAGCAATAGGAACACGAGCCGGTACAAATGTGAAACAGTCCTGCAGAATTTGACAGGAAGCCAGCCTGGCCTTGCAGCGAAGGATTCCTGGTACAGGAGCTGTGGTGAGATGCCCATAGAGAACCGGGGAAGGAAGCTGGAAAGCTCACTCCACTGCCGATAGCCTGGAGGACCCCCAGCTGGGATAAGGCAGCTGGGATCCGGTCACCCCAGGGAAGACTACAGGCTGTGACCGAGCTAGGTCTCCGATACAATGAGCAGGACAGAACGTTGTAGGAAAATCTCACCCACATGGGACTACTCCATGGGAAGAACCTATTCCAGTGAAAAGGGGGTCTCTGGGGATGGGGAGGCAGCCTCAGGTTACATTCACAATCTGGAAGGACAGTGTATGAGCTCCAAGCAGCTGCATCGGCCCTGTACACCTGCAAAACTGAGCAACACACATCAGGCCCTAGTAGGAGGTGCCAGGAGCAAATACAATCCCTAGGGAACCCGGGGTCCTTCCAGAATGGGATAGTGTGTGCCTTTGGGGTTCTACCTCCCCAAGGAGATAATGACAGACCCCACACTGACACATCCACACCCTCCCACGGATGGGGAATCCCACTGACTGTCTCCCAGGTAACTGCACCTTTTGCCCCCAGCGCTGACCCACAGACGGACCCAGAATCCAGGAATCCTGTGGTTACCCAGAGTCAAACAGTTGATGGTCTCACTCCATACACAACCACCCAGCTGGTGGGCAGCACCAAAAAGGCCACTCTGTTTGATCCTGTCTCAAACCCAGATACATTTTTGGAAGAGATAGACCGACAGTCTGTCATACACGGACTGGATGCTGACAAACAAATTAAATTAATCACCATGTGACTTTGTCCGCCAGGCCATTCAGCCCTCCCTGAGGGACAACAGTGAGGGAGGGGCATCCATGATGAAATGAAGGCAGCGGTCCTTAATGCTCGAGAAACGTCCCATCCCGGGTTAGTGACAAACAGTGTAAATATTTGTTCCAGGAGAACACCCACACTAACATGTCTCACTGTCAGTTACAGCAGCTCACCAAGGGCTGGGTTAATGACAGCTGTAAGGATACTTTCGGTGGGGCACTGGGCTTGGTGCGAGGGATTCCAATTATCCCAAGTGACAATGTTCGGATGGAGATCTTTGAAGTCGAAAGTATCGGATTATATTAACAAAGGTATTTGGATGGGTTATCAAGATTCCCTCACACATGCTGTGGAGATAGAGGGGACATTGACAGGGACCACACTGACGTAAATGTAAAGGAACAGGCCATACCATGGCATTCCCATCGCCTGTCATTAACGAATTCGGCTCCTCTCACATCAAGCTGTGGTCCTAACTGCACTCACCTTGATATATCTTGGGATACCGGTGGTTAGGATTGCAGGCTGTAACAGATGGGTACGATCATGGTGAATAATGCCTGGATACACCCCCAGGGACTGGAAGGTAGATGGAACTCCCCGGGTGATCACCTTAGTTTCATTCATTTGCAGTGTTTGAGTGTTCCTGGCTGGGCCCAGTATTGATTGCCTGTCCGTAGCTGCTCGGGAGCTGGTTTTGGTGGTGAGCTGTCTCCTTGAACTGTTGCAGGTGGTGGACCCACAATGTCCTTCGGGAAGGAATTCCTGGAGTTTGAGCCAGCAGGTCTCATTCCCGTGATTTATTCTGCTCACCGGATGTTGGGTATGCATCACAATTCTGTATGGATTCTCAAAATGGAATATGTTTTGTCGAAACAGTAAGGAGGGCCACAGTCACTCAGTGGTTAGCACTGTCACCTCACAGCGCGAGAGACCTGGGTTTGATTCCACTCCTGAGCGACTGTCTGTGTGGAGTTTGTACATTCTCTCTGCATCTGTATGGGTTTTCTCCCACTGTTCAATGATGGGCATTTTGGACAGATTGCCCGTAGTGTCGAGGGATATTCAGGTTAGCTGGAATAGCCATGGGAAATGCAGGGTTTCAGAGATATCATCAGGGGATAGATCTGAGTTGGGTTCTCTTCAGAGGGTCTTTGTGGACTCGATGGGCTGAAGGGCCTGTTTCTGCTCTGTAGCGATTCTATGGTATCACTTATCAGCCATATGACAATCGGTTTGACCAATGTACAAAATGGTTTTCGCTCAAATAACAGGCTACTCTGACAACAAACATAACCAGCTTTTAAAATTAGGTTTGTAATTCATTGTATAAGCTTCTTTCTATTCAAAAGACTGGGTGGGGGAGGGGGAATGGGTGAAATGTTGCGGCCTCCTTGATAAAACACAGATAGACAGCCAAGAGATGCTGGGTATATTGGACAAGTTATACTCCCAAATCACAAAAGCCAGACAGCAGCCAGATGGTTATCCCATCAGCGTAATGTAAAAGGCAACAGTTCCCCTGGGCAGACATATCCCTAATAACGTCTCCACTAAACAAAGGAGGGCCCAGACAGGAAGGTACCGGGTCCTGCTACACAAAGAAACAAACAGGAACAAGCCATCCAAATGATTAGCAACGCTTCAAACTATTAACTGATTCTCCGAATTGGCCAGAAGTATAGAAAGTTCTGGGAAACCATCCAGAAATGAACAAAACCAGGGATCACCTGCAGACTGATCTCTTGAATTTTCTGGAGGCTTTCTGAGGTGACCAACATGGCAAGGGACAGAGACCAGCTCACCATCCAGAGAGAGGGAGAGAGAGAGGGAGAGAGAGACAAGCTGAAGGAAACCTCAGGAGCATGGGAGAGAGGGAGTGTGAAAAACCATTGAGAGAGAGAGAGAGAGAGCTGGAACCAACTGGAATACTGAGTGTCACCCCTTCAGTCTGTCCATGCTTTAACGCCTGTTTGTCTCAGTCTGACTTCCCCTTCTCTCTTTGTCCTTCTCTCTCCCTGTCTGTCTCTTTCTCTCAATCTGCCTTTCTCTCACACCCTCCCTCTCACTGTCTGTCTCTGCCCCATCTTTCTCTCATCCCCCTTCTCCATCCCCACTCTCTCGACCTCTCTCTCTTTTTCTCACCCTCCCTTTCTCTTTTTCTTTCTTTCAGACCTGAAAGTGCTCACCCCCTAAAAATATTTTGCCCCTCATTTTCACTCTCCTCCCAAATTTATTCCCTTCCCCAAATACCTTCCCTCCCAAATACCTACCTTACGAACTGTGCCCCCCTCAAATATTTTGCTGCCCCCAACATTGCTGTGAGCCCCACTTCCTGGGGCAGAGGGAGTTGAGTGGAAAAGTGTGGAGCTGGAAAAGCCCAGCAGGTCAGGCCTGAACCATCGACTCTCCTGGCTGACCCGCTGTGCTTCCCCAGCTCCACACTTTGTAACTCTGACTCTCCAACATCTGCAGTCCTCACTTTCTCACACAGGTAAATGAGTCTGGGTTAACTGACTCGCCTGGGACGATTTTAATGTACAGCAAGATCCCAGTCCGAGAATTACAGAAGGTTTGCATCACAGATGGAGTCCTTTCTGCCCATCATCCCCCCTCCCCCATTAAATGATCCTGGTCCGGTTCAGGATCGTCAGGAATCGCCCCTGAATGGCCTCATTGACTATCCTTCCTGTGGAGACCTCTTCACAACCCTGTCTCAGATTTTGCATCACATGCTATCCCTCCCTCCATCTCTCTCTGACAACAGCCCCTCCTTTCTCCACCAACCCCAAAACCCCATCAAACCCTCCCGGTGTCTCTGGTTGTCCCACTCTCTCCTTGTCTCCCACTCTCCCACTTCCCATGCAGACTCACAGCCCCTGGGCTGGAGGACATAGTGCAGAGACTAACTCACCTTTTGACTGACTGTTGTAACGCACAGCAAGATCCCACTCTGAAACCATCACCAAGTACACACACTGTCCTTCTCCCTCCATATATGTCCTTCTCACTCTCTCTCTCTCCCTGTTTCTCTCTGTCCTTTTCTCACGCCACCTCCTTGACTCTCACTGGCCATCTCTCTCTCCACTGTCTCCATCTCCAATCTCTCCATGTCTCTCTCTCTTTTTGTCACTCTCCCTTTCTCTTTCTCTTTTTCTCTATTCCAGACGCATTCAGAAAAGTACTTCATGTTCCTCCCCACAGTGGGGGTAAAACCTGAGAGAGACCAGGCACTGAGGCAAGCTCTTCCCATTGCCCCTTCCCCCAGTCACTGGGACAGAGTAGAGGGGTCCAGGGAGAAAGAGGGAGAGAAACTACAGGAGAGAAAGAGAGAAATGATGGACAGACAGTGAGAGGGAGGGAGAGAACAAGAGAAAGACAGGCAGGCAGAGGGAGGGAGAGGAAGTGAGAAGAACTGAGATGGAGCAGAAGAGAGACAGACAGAGAGAGAGTGAAACTCCTGGAAGAGAAGTACAATGTCAGACAGATACAAGGTGAAAATGGGGAGAGAAAGAGAGGGAGAGAAGTTCAGGCAGACAGCAAGACAGAAATCCCAGGGAGACATATAGGACAGAGAGAGAGAGAGAGAGAGGAGTTGCAACAGCAGAGGGATAGAGCTGAGAGAATTGGGTGGTGGTGGGGGCTGCTGTGATGTGGCTAGGATGATGTACAGACAGGAATAGCAAGATCCCACAGAGCTGACAGACAGATGCAGAGAGAGTTGAGCAAGGTGTTAGATTTGTGAAAGACTGAATGATTAAGCATTCCTGAAAAACCTGGTGAGGTGACAAAGGGGGAAGGGAATCTACTGGGAAATGTAAACAGGACAGAGATGTGAAGGATGGTGAGGAATAGAGATTGAAGGAAAAATGTGGGGGAGAGAAAACTGGGAAAACAAAAATAGACATGAGAGCCGTAGAGACAGAGGGAAGCAGTGAAATCTGTTGGAACAGATCCCTCTGTAGCATTTTGCTCCTTTCCACAGACGGCCTGAATCCCACAATATGTGTTTGTGTGTGTGTGTGTGTCTGTGTGTGTGTGCGCACGCTTTCGTCTGATGATTCCTCATGGCGGAATAATTTGATTCTCTGTCTCTGTATTGTCCAAGTTTCAGCTCCCAAATCAAATGTTGAATCATCCACGATCCTATTGAATAGCAGAGCAGGCTCGAGGGGCTGAATGGTCTCCTCTTGTTCCTATTTCGGATGGTCTTATGTTCTTAACACAACCTCCCAGCTCTTGGTCCCCACACTGGAGGTTATGACTCCACAAGGCCCTGATCTGTAGAGGGCTGCACTCTTCCGTGAGTCTCGGAGGGAACCAGCCTGATTTGGATTGGAGTTGCAGCCTCTCAGTGAGAAGTGAAATCTCCTTGAGGTTCCCCTCAGTCTCTCACTGTAAGGTGGAGCAGGCCAGTCTCGGGGAAGCAAACAGCAGGCCAGGTCTGCCCTGTCCTCCTGCTCCATTTCAGAAGGCCACATGGGAGGGGCTTGTTTCCTTCATCAGCTTCCCGTACTCTCCCTTCTGGGTTAGGGTGGGGGCCGAATGGCCTTGGTCCTGGATCCTATTGAGGTGCAGGCTGGCTATGATTGGGTTATACAGGACATGCCCCTGGAGTGAGGTCAGTTAGCTCAGTTGGCTGGACAGTTGGTTTATAATGCAGAGTAAAACCAATAGCGTGTGTTCAATTCCCACACCAGCTGGGGTTATCCTGATGGACTCTCCTTCCCAACCTCTCCCCTCAGTTGGGCCATAGTGACCCTCTGATTAAATCCCCACCAGACCCCACTCTGTAATGAGGAGCTGTCCCATGCTCTGGTAAGACTACGGTGACATTACATTGGTTTGTACCTGGAGCACTGTGTGCAGGACTAGTAACTGCATTGTCAGAGGGATGTTAGTGTGTGGGGAAGGTTTATTGGATGAATCCCCACTGGAATGAACAGCACTCTCTTTCCCCCAGTTAATTCACTCTTGCAGCCTTTGTGTCTTTGGAGACACGAGGACCATTTCACCTGAAACAGCAGCTGGATTTTAAATTCATGAGCACCCAATAAGATTGGCTATTTACATGCACACACACACCCACACACACAGACACACGCTCCCTCAAACACACACAGACACTCTCACACACACATACACAAAGGACTCCCCCACACACATACACACGCTCCCTCAAACACAAACACAGACACACTCTTGCACACACATACACACACAAGCACACACTATCTCTCTCACACACATACACGCACAGACATACGCTCCCTCAAATACACACACGGACACACTCTCTCACACATACACGCAGACACACTCTCTCTCACACACAGACATACTCTCTCTCACACACACAGACACTCTCTCTCACGCACACACACACTCTCTCTCACACGGACACACTCTCTCACACACACATACACACACTCTCTCTCATTTACACACACACTCTCACACACCCACTCACTCTCACGCACACAGACACTCTCTCTCTCACACACACACTGTCTCTCTCACACACAGACACTCTCTCTCACACATACACACAGACAGACACAAGACACACAATCCCTCACACACACACAGACACACTCTCTCTTATGCATACACAGACACACACTCTCTCTCACATGGAAACACTCTCTCTCACACACACAGCCACACTCTCTCACACACAAATACACACACTCTCTCTCATTTACCCACACACTCTCACACACACACTGTCATTCTCTCACACGCCCACTCACTCTCACGCACACAGACACTCTCTCTCACACACACACTCTCTGTCTCTCACACACACAGACACTCTCTCTCACACTTACACTCTCTGTCTCTCACACACACAGACAATCTCTCTCACACACATACACACAGGCAGACACACAGACACACAATCTCACACACACACAGACATAAACACACAGTTACACTCTCTCTCACACTCTCTGTCTCTCACACACAATCTCTCTCACACACATACACACAGGCAGACACACAGACACACGATCTCACACACACACATAAACACACAGTTTCACTCTCTCTCACACACATACACACGCAGACACACGCTCCCTCAAACACACATAGACACACTCTCTCACACACAAACACTGACACACACTCTCACACACAGACAATCTCCCTCTCACACGCATAAACATAAAGTTACACTCTCTATCAAACACACATACACATGCAGACACACGCTCCCTCAAACACACGTAGATACACTCTGTCTCACACAGACACATGGATACACACTCCCTCACACACACAGACACACTCACTCTCACACACGCATGCACACAGACACACACTCTCTCACACACATATACACACACTCTCTCACCCAAGACACACTGTCATACACACCCATAGACACACAGACACATACACACACAGACACACACTCTCACACACAGACACACTCTCACACACACACATACACACTCTCTCACACACAGACACACTCTCACACACATACACACAGACACACTCTCTCACACATACATACACACATACATACACTCTCTCATACACCCTCACTCACACACATGCACACAGAGACACACACCCCCTCAAACATACACGCAGCCACACAATCTCACATGAACATGCACTTTCCCTCTCTCGCACACATATACAGGCACACAAAGATACACATGCATCCACACTCTCGCACGCACAAACACGGACAGTCTCTCTCTCTCTCTCTCTCTCTCTCTCTCTGACTGTTTCACACACACACACACAAACACACACACACACCTGTAAAGGCATGGTTGAGGTATTGCTGGAGAAGTGATTTCTCCGAGGACTGAACCCTGATCTCACATGATGACTGCTCCAGGGAGACAGACAGCAGCTACAGATGACTTGTTGGATCTTCCTGTGCACCACCTCTTGCATCGACAGCGTTAGTCTGTTTGGGTGCCTGCTTTTCTAAAGCGTCTCCAAGCAACAAGTAACAATAGATTGATGAAAGTTTTCCCCAAACCATGTTTCAGACACATGCTGCTGTTATTTTTCAGTGATTGTTTAAAATGATCGGATTCTTCTGAAATGGGGAGTGGCTTCCATTTCAAATTACGACACCAGAGTGCCTCAGGGACCCTGAGGAAATGATCAGGGAATTATATCTGTTCCTTTCTATCCTCTGCACTCTGTACCACCAGATAGTGCTCCCTCACTACCTCAGATAGTTCTCTCTCAGTACCTCAGATAGTTCTCCCTCAGTACCTCAGATAGTGCTCCCTCAATACCTCAGATAGTGCTCCCTCAATACCTGAGATAGTTCTCCCTCATTACCTCAGAAAGTGCTTCCTCAGTACCTCAGAACTTTCTCCATCAATACCTCAGATAGTGTGCCCTCAATACCTCAGAAACTGCTCCTTCAATATCACGGATAGTTCTTCCTCAGTACCTCAGATAATGCTCCGTCAATTCCTCAGAAAGTGCTCCCTCAATACCTCAGCAAGTGCTCCTTCAATATCTAAGAAAGCGCCACTTTCTTGTGTTTAACCCCCAAAGCCCCTTAGAAAGTAGCTCCACAAAACATTCACATCCTCAACATTTCAGGGCTCAGCCCAGCTCCTCCCTCAGATTGCGTTCAAACCCCTTCAGACTGGAAGGACCCACATCCACCCCTATCCAAGATTGGAGCCCAGGTCCCCAGAACATTACTTGTCTCTCTGGATTAACCAATCTTCATATCATTCATGAACCCAATGGTTAACCCTCCACCATTCAAATCTAAATATTTCTATCAACCACATCAGCAAGACCCCAACAGTGAGACATGAACAGACAGAGATTTCTAACTGGGCCATCACTGTCTGCTTCCTGCCACTCAGCATTCTGCGCCAAATTCCTTGGATCTTGAGTTTTTATGTTCACTATCAGTTACCAGTATGGGTCCTGATAAAAGCCTTACTGACCTCCAAGCAGATGACAGGAAAGTATTGCCCTTATTTACACACCTGGTCACCTCCTTAAAAAGTGCAATCCCATTGGTCAGACCCGACCCCTCCTTAACACAACCATTCTGACTGGTCTTCATGAACTCCAGTCTCTTTAAATGCTGATTAATTCTATCTCCCAAAATTGCTTCCAACAGACGTCCCACCCACGATATTAGCCTGACTGGCCTGTAGCTGCCTGATATATCCCGTGTTCCTTCTTGAATAACAGTACCACTTGGTCAGTCCGACGACTACTCTCCTGTGGCCAGAGGGGATTTGAAAATGTTTGCAAGTGTACCTGCTCCTTCCTCCATCACCTCATTCGGTACACTGAGATACATTTCCACCGTCTTTGGAGATTTATTGGGTTGTAAGAAGGCCAGACCACTCAGAACCATCTCTCTCTCTATATATGCTAATTCATTTAATTGTATCACAGAGCATCTTCACAATTTCATATCAACCCTGTCCCAATGAGCATTGACAAAATGAATCCATTCACTGTAGCCTCTGGGTCCATGCACAAATTCTCACTGTGTTCCACATCCTACTCTTTCTGTCATTATCAATTCACCCTTAATGTCACTGTAAGGTACTTTCAGATTTTTATTTCCTCTCTTAGCACTCCTCTTTCCCAGGCAATTAGCCTGCGAAACGAGGAGTGTGGGATGTCATTCTGGATTTGGATTAGCATTGGGAAGCTCAGAAATAAGGAACACATGACTGTGCTGAGTGTGGGGCAGTGGGATTCATTTGGGATGAGTACACGGAAGCTGAGGAATAAACCTCAGGCCTGCAGCATGAAAATATCCCTTTGAGGTGGCAGGTCAGTCACACGAAACGAAAACTCCAACACTGGGAAAAGAGGGTGGTAACCAAATGGAGACGGTCTGTTTCAACAGTCTCTAGAATCTGGACGTGGGAATCATTGCTGAGCAGGGTCTGTAAGAAGCAGAGGCAGAAATATACTGAACAATTTCGGATATTCCTGTAGACCACAAGACATGGGAGCATAAATTAGGCCATTCAGCCCATCTGATAGTGTGGCACTCACTCAGTCCTGACTCTCTTACAATGCAGGTATCCCCCAGACTGACCCTCTGACAGTGCAGCACTCCCTCAGTAATGACCCTCTGACAGTGCAGCAATCCCTCATTACTGACCCTCTGACAGTGCAGCACTCCCTCAGTACTGACCCTCTGACACTGTGGCACTCCCTCAGTACTGACTCTCTGACAGTGCAGCACTTCCTCAATACTGACATTCTCACAGTGCAGCACTGCCCCCAGATTGACCCTCTGACATTGCGGCAATCCCCCATTACTGACCCCCTGATAGTACAGCACTCCCTCAATAGTATCGTCTGACAGTGCAGCACTCCCTCAGTACTGACCTTCCGACAGTACGGAACACCCGCAGTGCTGACCCTCTGAGAGTCCAGCCCTCCCTCAAACTGACCCTCTGAGAGTCCAGCACTCCCTCAGTACTGACCCTCTGACAGTGCAGCGCTCGCTCAGTACTGACTCTCCGAGAGTGCAGCAATCCCTCAATACTGACCCTCTGACAGCGCGGTGCTCCCTCAGTACTGACCCTCCAACAATGCAGCTCTCCCACAGTACAGTCCCTCTGATAGTGCAGCACTCCCTCAGTACTGACCCTCTGACAGTGCAGCACTCCCTCAGTACTGACCCTCTGACAGTGCAGCACTCCCTCAGTACTGACCCTCAGACAGTGCAGCACTCCCTCAGTCCTGACCATCTGACAGTGCAGCACTCCCTCAGTACTGACCCTCTGACAGTGCAGCACTCCCTCAGTACAGACCCTCTGACAGTGCAACACTACCTCAGTAATGACCCTCTGACAGTGCAGCACTCCCTCAGTACTGACCCTCTGACAGTGCAGCACTCCCTCAGTACTGACCCTCTGACAGTGCAGCACTGCCTCAGTAATGACCCTCTGACAGTGCTGCACTCCCTCAGTACTGACCCTCCGACAGTACGGAACACCCGCAGTGCTGACCCTCTGAGAGTCCAGCCCTCCCTCAAACTGACCCTCTGAGAGTCCAGCACTCCCTCAGTACTGACCCTCTGACAGTCCAGCACTCCCTCAGTGTTGACCCTCTGACAGTGCAGCACTCCCTCAGTACAGACCCTCTGACAGTGCAGCACTCCCTCAGTACAGACCCTCTGACAGTGCAGCACTCCCTCAGTACTGACCCTCTGACAGTGCAGCACTCCCTCAGTACAGACCCTCTGACAGTGCAGCACTCCCTCAGTACTGACCCTCTGACAGTGCAGCACTCCCTCAGTACAGACCCTCTGACAGTGCAGCACTCCCTCAGTACAGACCCTCTGTCAGTGCAGCACTCCCTCAGTACTGACCCTCTGACAGCGCGGGGCTCCCTCAGTACTGACCCTCTGACAGTGCAGCACTCCCTCAGTACTGACCCTCTGACAGTACAGCACTCCCTCAGTACTGACCCTCTGACAGCGCGGTGCTCCCTCAGTACTGACCCTCTGACAGTGCAGCACTCCCTCAGTACTGACCCTCTGACAGTACAGCACTCCCTCAGTACTGACCCTCTGACAGTGCAGCACTCCCTCAGTACTGACCCTCTGACAGCGCGGTGCTCCCTCAGTACTGACCCCCTCACAGCGCGGTGATCCCTCAGTACTAACCCCCTCACAGCGCGGTGATCCTTCAGTACTAATCCCCTCAGAGTGTGGAGCTCCCTCAGTACTGACCCCCTCACAGCGCGGTGATCCCTCAGTACTAATCCCCTCAGAGTGTGGAGCTCCCTCAGTACTGACCCCCTCACATCGCGGTGGTCCCTTAGTACTGAACCCCTCACAATGCGGTGGTCCCCCAGTAATAATCCCCTCAGAGTGTGATGATCCCTTAGTACTGACCCCCTCACAGCACGGTGATCCCTCAGTACTGAACCCCTCACATCGCGGTGATCCCTCAGTACTGAACCCCTCACATCGCGGTGATCCCTCAGTACTGAACCCCTCACAGCGCGGTGATCCCTCAGTATTGACCCCCTCAGAGTGTGATGATCCCTCAGTACTGACCCCCTCACAGCACGGTGATCCCGCAGTACTGAACCCCTCACATCGCGGTGATCCCTCAGTACTGACCCCCTCACATCGCGGTGATCCCTCAGTACTGATCCCCTCACATCGCGGTGATCCCTCAGTACTGATCCCCTCAGAGTGTGATGATCCCTCAGTACTGACCCCCTCACAGCACGGTGATCCCTCAGTACTGACCCCCTCACATCGCGGTGATCCCTCAGTACTGAACCCCTCACATCGCGGTGATCCCTCAGTACTGACCCCCTCACATCGCGGTGATCCCTCAGTACTGATCCCCTCAGAGTGTGATGATCCCTCAGTACTGACCCCCTCACAGCACGGTGATCCCGCAGTACTGACCCCCTCACGTCGCGGTGATCCCTCAGTACTAATCCCCTCAGAGTGTGGTGCTCCCTCAGTACTGACCCCCTCACAGCGCGGTGATCCCTCAGTACTAATCCCCTCAGAGTGTGGTGCTCCCTCAGTACTGATCCCCTCACATCGCGGTGATCCCTCAGTACTGATCCCCTCAGAGTGTGGTGCTCCCTCAGTACTGACCCCCTCACAGCGCGGTGATCCCTCAGTACTAATCTCCTCAGAGTGTGGAGCTCCCTCAGTACTGACTCCCTCACAACGCGGTGATCCCTCAGTACTAATTATCTCAGAGTGTGGTGATCCCTCAGTACTGACCCCCTCACAGCGCTGTGATCCCTCACTACTGACCCCCTCACATCGCGGTGATTGCTCAGTACTAACCCCCTCACAGCGCGGTGATCCCTCAGTACTGAACCCCTCACAGCGCGGTGATCCCTCAGTACTAATCCCCTCAGAGTGTGGTGCTCCCTCAATACTGACCCCATCACATCGCGGTGGTCCTCAGTACTAATCCCTTCAGAGTGCGGTGCTCCCTCAGTTCTAACCCTTTCACAGTGCAGCGCTCCCTCAGTAGTAACCCCGTCACAGTGCGACACTCTGACAGCATGGCCATCCATTAGTAATGACCGTTAGAGAGTGTGCACTTCATCATTACTGACTCTCTCACTGCACAGCAATCCCTGCGTCCTGACTCACTGACAATGCTGCACTCCCTACACACTGATCCTCTGACAAAGCTGCACTCCCTACACACTGATCCTCGAACAATGCTGCACTCGGTCCACACTGATCCTCGAACAATGCTGCACTCCCTCCACACTGATCCTCTGACAATGCAGCACTCCCTCCACACTGATCCTCTGACAATGCTGCACTCCCTCCACACTGACCCTCTGACAGTGCTGCACTCCCTCCACACTGATCCTCTAACAATGCTGCACTTCCTCCACACTGATCCTCTGACAGTGCTGCACTCCTTCCACACTGATCCTCGAACAATGCTGCACTCCCTCCACACTGATACTCTGACAATGCTGCACCCCCTCCACACTGATCCTCTGACAATGCTGCACTCCCTCCACACTGATACTCTGACAATGCTGCACCCCCTCCACACTGATCCTCTGACAATGCTGCACTCCCTCCACACTGACCCTCTGACAGTGCTGCACTCCCTCCACACTGATCCTCTAACAATGCTGCACTTCCTCCACACTGACTAAATGACAATGCTGTACCCCCTCCACACTGACCCTCTGACAACGCTGCACTCCCTCCACACTGACCCTCTGACAATGCTGCACTCCCTCCACACTGACCCTCTGACAATGCTGCACCCCCTCCACACTGTTCCTATGACAATCCTGCACTCCCTCCACACTGACCCTCTGACAATGCTGCACTCACTCCACACTGATCCTTTGACAATCCTGCACTCCCTCCACACTGACCCTCTGACAATGCTGCACTCCCTCCACACTGATCGTCTGAAAATGCTGCACTCCCTCCACACTGATCCTATGACAATGCTGCACACCCTCCACACTGACCCTCTGACAATGCTGCACTCCCTCCACACTGATCCTCTGACAATGCTGCACTCCCTCCGCACTGATCCTCTGATAATGCTGCACCCCCTCCACACTGATCCTCTGACAATGCTGCACTCCCTCCACACTGACCCTCTGACAATGCTGCACTCCCTCCACACTGACCCTCTGACAATGCTGCACTCTCTCCACACTGATCTTCTGACAATGCTGCACCTCCTCCACACTGATCCTCTGACAATGCAGCACTCCCTCCACACTGATCCTCTGACAATGCTGTACTCCCTCCACACTGACACTCTGACAATGCTGCACTCGTTCCACACTGACCCTCTGACTCTGCTGCACTCCCCCCACACTGACTCTCTAACAATGATGCACTCCCTCCACACTGACCCTCTGATATTGCTGCACTCGCTCCACACTGACCCTCTGACTCTGCTGCACTCCCCCCACACTGACTCTCTGACAATGATGCACTCCCTCCACACTGATCCTCTGACAATGCTGCACTCCCTCCACACTGATCCTCTGATAATGCTGCACCCCCTCCACACTGATCCTCTGACAATGCTGCACTCCCTCCACACTGACCCTCTGACAATGCTGCACTCCCTCCACACTGATCCTCTGATAATGCTGCACCCCCTCCACACTGATCCTCTGACAATGCTGCACTCCCTCCACACTGACCCTCTGAAAATGCTGCACTCCCTCCACACTGATCCTATGACAATGCTGCACACCCTCCACACTGACCCTTAGACAATGCTGCACTCCCTCCACACTGATCCTCTGACAATGCTGCACTCCCTCCACACTGATCCTCTGATAATGCTGCACCCCCTCCACACTGATCCTCTGACAATGCTGCACTCCCTCCACACTGACCCTCTGACAATGCTGCACTCCCTCCACACTGACCCTCTGACAATGCTGCACTCTCTCCACACTGATCTTCTGACAATGCTGCACCTCCTCCACACTGATCCTCTGACAATGCTGCACTCCCTCCACACTGATCCTCTGACAATGCTGCACTCCCTCCACACTGATCCTCTGATAATGCTGCACCCCCTCCACACTGATCCTCTGATAATGCTGCACCCCCTCCACACTGACCCTCTGATATTGCTGCACTCCCTCCACACTGATCCTCTGACAATGCTGCACTCCCTCCACACTGATCCTCTGATAATGCTGCACTCCCTCCACACTGATCCTCTGACAATGCTGCACTCCCTCCACACTGATCCTCTGATAATGCTGCACCCCCTCCACACTGACCCTCTGATATTGCTGCACTCGCTCCACACTGACCCTCTGACTCTGCTGCACTCCCCCCACACTGACTCTCTGACAATGATGCACTCCCTCCACACTGATCCTCTGACAATGCTGCTCCTCCTCCACACTGATCCTCTGACAATGCTGCACTCCCTCCACACTGATCCTCTGACAATGCTGCACCCCCTCCATACTGATCCTCTGACAATGCTGCACTCCCTCCACACTGAGCCTCTGACAATGCTGCACTCCCTCCACACTGCCCCACTGACAATGCTGTACTCCCTCCACACTGATCCTCTGACAACGCTGCACTCCCTCCACACTGACCCTCTGATAATGCTGCACCCCCTCCACACTGATCCTCTGATAATGCTGCATTTACTCCACACTGATCCTCTGACAATGCTGCACTCCCTCCACACTGACCCTCTGACAGTGCTGCACTCCCTCCACACTGATCCTCTGACAACGCTGCACTCCCTCCACACTGACCCTCTGATAATGCTGCACTCCCTCCACACTGATCCTCTGACAATGCTGCACTCCTTCCATACTGACCCTCTGACAATGCTGCACTCCCTCCACACTGATCCTCTGACAATGCGGCACTCCCTCCACACTGACCCACTGACAATGCTGTACTCCCTCGACACTGATCCTCTGATAATGCTGCACTCACTCCACACTGATCCCCTGACAATGCTGCACTCACTACACACTGATCCCCTGACAATGCTGCACTCACTCCACACTGATCCCCTGACAATGCTGCACTCCCTCCACACTGATCCTCTGATAATGCTGCACTCCCTCCACACTGACCCACTGACTATTCTGCACTCCCTCCACACTGATCCTCTGAAAATGCTGCCCTCCCTCCACACTGACCCTCTGACAATGCTGCACTCCCTCCTCACTGATCCTCTGATAGTGATGCACTCCCTCAGTACTGACCCATTTACAGTGTGGAAGTGGCCCTATACTGACCCTCTGACAGTGTGGCCAAATCTCAGGACAAAACCTCCTACAGTACTGCACTCCATCATGACTGACTCTCTGACAGTTCAGCACTGCCTCAGTACTGACTCATTGACAGGGTAGCACTCCCTCAGTACTGACCCATTGCCTTGGTCGTGCACCTCTGACAGTCCAGCAGTGCCTCAGTACTGTCTATCTGACAGTGCAGCACTCCCTCAGTACTGTCCCTCTGACAGTGTAGCACTCCCTCAGTACTGACCCTCTGACAGTGTGGAAGTTGCCCTATACTGACCCTCCGACAGTGTGGCCCAATCTCAGGCCAAAACCTCTGACAGTACTGCACTCCATCATAACTGACCCTCTGACAGTACAGCACTGCCTCAGTACTGACTCATTGACAGTGTAGTACTCTCTCAGTACTGACCCTCTGCCTCGGTCCTTCACCTCTGACAGTCCAGCAGTGCCTCAGGGAACTGTCTATCTGACAGTGTAGCACTCTCTCTGTACTGACCCTCTGACAGTGCAGCACTCCCTCAGTACTGACACTCTGGCAATGAGGCACTCCCTCAGTACTGACCCTCTGACGATGCAGTGCTCTCTCAGTGCAGATCCTCTGCTAGTGAGGCTTGCCGTCTGGACTGACCCTCTGACAGTGTGGTGCTCACTCAGTACTGACTCTCTGACAGTGCAGCACTCTCTCGGTACTGACCATCTGACTGTGCAGCACTCCCTCAGTACTGACAGGGAAGCATTCTCTCTGTACTGACCCTCTGAAATAGCACTCACTCAGAACTGACACTCTCACTGTATAGCGCTCCCTCAGTACTGACCTTTTGATAGTGCATGCTCCCTCAGTTCTGACCCTCTGACAGTGTAGTGCTCGTTCAGTGCTGACCCTCTGATGTTGCAGTGATCTCAGAGTACAGAGCTTCAGACAGTGCGGCATTCCCTCTGGATTGAACCGCTGACAGTGTGGTGCTCCCTCAGTACTGACCCTTTGACAGTGTAGTACTCCTCAGAAATGGCCCTCTGGTAATGCAGCAGTCCCTCACTACTGACTGTCCGATAGTGCGGTGATCCCTCAGTACTCACCCTCTGACATTGCAGCACTCCCTCATTCCTGACGCTCACACAGTGCAGAACTCCCTCAGTACAGACCATCTGACTGTGTGGCTCTGCCCCCATACTGACCATGTGACTGTGTGGTACACCCTCAGTACTGACCCTCTGACAGTGCAGCTCTTTGGCAGTGCAGCGCGCCTTTAGTTCTGACATTCTTACAGTGTAGTGCTCCATCAGTACTAACCCTCTGAGAATGCACCGCTCCATCAGTACTGACCCTCTGACAGTGCGACACTCCCTCAGTACTGACCCTCTGACAGTGCAGCACTCCCTCAGTACTGACCCTCTGACAGTGCAGCACTCCCTCAGTACTAACCCTCTGTCAGTGCAGCACTCCCTCAGTGTTGACCTTCCGACAGTGCAGCACTCCCTCAGTACTGACCCTCTGACAGTGCAGCACTCCGTCAGGACTGACCATCTGACAGTGCAGCGCTCCCTCAGTACTGACCCTCTGACACTGCAGCACTCCCTCAGTACTGACCCTCTGACAGTGCAGCACTCCCTCAGTACTGACCCTCTCACAGTGCGGCGATCCATAAGTACTGACCCTCTGACAGTGCGGCGCTCCATCACTACTGACCCTCTGACATTGCAGCACTCCCTCAGTACTGACCATCTTACAGTGCAACACTCCCACAGTACTAACCGTCTGACAGTACAGCACTCCCTCATTACTGACCCTCTGACAGTGAAGCTCTCCCTCAGTACTGACCATCTTGCAGTGCATCACTCCCACAGTACTAACCCTCTGACAGTACAGCAGTCCCTAGGTACTGACGCTCAGGCAGTGCAGCACTCCCTCAGGGCTTCATGGTAATTTCAGACATGATAGAGATTGAGCCAACAATGTTGGCATCACGAAACTGTTAGCTGAGGTTAATGACCCCCCTTTGTAGCAGAGGGATTCAATCCCTCTGTCAGTGCAGCATTCCCTAAGTGTTGACCTTCCGACAGTGCAGCACTCCCTCAGTACTGACCCTCTGACAGTGCAGCACTCCCTCAGTACTGACCCTCTGACAGTGCAGCACTCCCTCAGTACTGACCTTCCGACAGTGCAGCACTCCCTCAGTACTGATCCTCTGACAGTGCAGCACTCCCTCAGTACTGACCTTCCGACAGTGCAGCACTCCCTCAGTACTGACCCTCTGACAGTGCAGCACTCCATCAGTACTGACCTTCCGACAGTGCAGCACTCCCTCAGTGTTGACCTTCCGACAGTGCAGCACTCCCTCAGTACTGACCCTCTGACAGTGCAGCACTGCCTCAGTACTGACCCTCTGACAGTGCAGCACTCCCTCAGTACTGACCTTCCGACAGTGCAGCACTCCCTCAGTGTTGACCTTCCGACAGTGCAGCACTCCCTCAGTACTGACCGTCTGACAGTGCAGCACTCCTTCAGTGTTGACCTTCCGACAGTGCAGCACTCCCTCAGTACTGACCCTCTGACAGTGCAGCACTCCCTCAGTTCTGACCGTCTGACAGTGCAGCACTCCCTCAGTGTTGACCTTCCGACAGTGCAGCACTCCCTCAGTACTGACCCTCTGACAGTGCAGCACTCCCTCAGTACTGACCCTCTGACAGTGCAGCACTCCCTCAGTGTTGACCTTCCGACAGTGCAGCACTCCCTCAGCACTGACCCACTTTTTTTCTATTTCATAGAGTCTTGTGGAAATTTGGAGACATAGGGTTTGCAGATTCTCAGGAAGCATGAGAGAGACACACAAACCAAACCCTCTCTGAAACTCTCTGCAATAGACTATTCAGAGGCACAGAGTCACTGAGATGAAACTCTCTGCAATAGACTATTCAGAAGCACAGGGTCACAGAGATGCACAGCTTGGAAATGGACGCTCTTGTCCAACTCGTCCATACCAACCAGATATTCTCATCTCAATTCATTCCATTTGCTAGCACTTGGCTGATATCCCTCTAAACCCTTCCTATTCACATACTCATCCTGATGCCTTTTAAATGTCGCAATTATACCAGCCCCCAACACTTCCTCTGGCAGCTACCTGCATGCCCTTGAATAAGTGCTCAAACATTCATACTGTTGATACAAACTCTAATAAACACCAACCTACGAAAGGATATCATTGTCATTTTCAACTGACCCTTTGCTTCTTCATTACGCTGATTTGGACAGAGGTAAAGAAACAGAGTTAGTGACCATCCACCATCACCCTGTTATAAAACTTATTTTCAAATGTGGCTTGTATGTGATTCCCACCCCCTCTAATAGTTGCCTGGAAGGTGGGGGTGAGCTGTACTCTCCTGCTACAGTCCTTGGGTGTCCCACAGTGATGTTACGGAGGGAGCTCCAGGAGTTTGACCTGAACCATGTAAAGAGCTCTCTTACTGGAGTGCCCTTTTTAAAGTTGGGAAGTTATTATAGACCAGGAGGACCCGAGAGCTGCTGTCTTGTCAGAGAGAGAGGCCTGGTGGGTCACACACCTCAGGTGAGGGGCGAGGTTGAGAAGCTGGGGCCTTCATGGTCATTTCAGACATGATAGAGATTGAACCAACAATGTTGGCATCACGAACTTTTTAGCTGAGGTAACTGACCCCCCTTTGTAGCAGAGGGCTTCAATCCCTTGAAAAGAGCAAGCTGGAGAATTCAACACTAAAATCAATCTGTACGGACACGCTAGAGACCGGAAACATCAATACAGAGATTGCTGAAGAAGCTCAGCATGTCCTGCAGCATCTCTGAAGGGAGAGGGAGAAAGAGACAGAGACAGAGTTCACCTTTCAATCCAATGATTTCTGCGGGAAAGTTCCTTCAGAACAGACCGTTTTGAGGAAGGGTCACTTGAGAAAGGCACTTCACAAAGATCCTGATCAATGTAACTTTGTGATGTTAGTTCAGAAGGAACAGCTCAGACCTAACATTTCCGTGTGCCTTTGTTCTGTATCTGTTCTCCCATGTAGCCCGCCCTCGGAATACAATACCTTACACAGCCTTAAACCTGTTTGTCAACTTTCAGCAGAAGCAGCCTCAGGGCATTGAACACAGTCTGAATTACTCAGTGACACTTGGATCAACTAATCCAGTATTTGATTTTCAGCAACTGCAGTCATTGTTTTTACCTTGTTGATTTTAACCCTACTGCAAATCCTCTTGCAAGGATGCCTGCCTTGAAGAAGTTTTCCTCCTCTCTCTACAAGAATCTCAGGGAGTCCCTCTCCCACTGCAACTCCCAGGTCATTTCCTCTGCTCTGAAGCTCTTCTCAGTTACTGTCTCCTTGACTTGTCCGACCTGCCTATCTTCTTTTCCACCTATCCACTCCACCCTCTCCTCCTTGACCTATCACCTTCATCTCCTCCCCCACTCACCCATTGTGCTCTATGCTACTCTCTCCCCACCCCCACCCTCCTCTAGCTTATCTCTCCATGCTTCAGGCTCACTGCCTTTATTCCTGATGAAGGGCTTTTGCCCGAAACGTTGATTTCGTTGCTCTTTGGATGCTGCCTGAACTGCTGTGCTCTTCCAGCACCACTAATCCAGTATTTGATTTTCAGCATCTGCAGTCATTGTTTTTACCTTATCAAGTTCTCAAGTCAACAGATGGTGGGGAAATTCAGCACAATTCAGCAGGTAGCAACAGTGAAGAGAGAGGAACAATTCACATTCCAAGTGATTCTTCCTCAAAACGGTCTGTTCTGAAGGAACTTTCCCGCAGAAATCACTGGATCGAAAGATGAACTCTCTCTCTGTCTATTTCTCCCTCTCCCTTCAGAAATGCCGGCGGACATGCTGAGATTCTTCAGCAATCTCTGTATTGATGTTTCAGGTCTCTAGTGCGTCCGTACATATTGATTTTAGTGTTGAATTCTCCAGCTTGCTCTATTAAAGGGATTGAATCCCTCGGCTACAAAGGGGGGTCAGTTACCATCGCTAACAGGTTCGTGATGCCAACATTGTTGGTTCGATCTCTATCATGTCTGAAATGACCATGAAGGCCCCAGCTTCTCAATCTCTCCCCTCACCTGATGTGTGTAACCCACCAGGCCTCTCTCTCTGACAAGACAGCAGCTCTCGGGTCCTCCTGGTCTACAATAACTTCCCAACTTTAAAAAGGGCACTCCAGTAAGAGAGCTCTTTACATGGTTCAGGTCAAACACCTGGAGCTCCCTCCGAACATCACTGTGGGTCACCCAAGGACTGCAGCAGGAGAGTACAGCTCATCCCCACCTTCCAGGCAACTATTAGAGGGTGTGGGAATCACATACAAGCCACATTTGAAAATAAGTTTTATAACAGGGTGACGGTGGATGGTCACTAACTCTGTTTCTTTCCCTCTGTTCAAATGCAGCGTAATGAAGAAGCTAAGGGTGGGTTGAAAATGACAGAGTGTCAGTACTGAGGGAGCACCATACTGTCAGAGGGTCAGTACAGAGAGAGCGCCAAACTGTCAGATGGTCAGTACAGAGAGAGTGCTACACTGTCAGATGGTCAGTACAGAGAGAGTGCTACACTGTCAGATGGTCAGTACAGAGAGAGTGCTACACTGTCAGCTGGACAGTATTGAGGCACTGTTGGACTGTCAGAGGTACAGGACCGAGCCAGAGGGTTAGTACTGAGGGAGTGCTACACTATCAATGGGTCAGTACTGAGGGAGTACTACACTGTCAATGGGTCAGTGCTGAGGGAGTACTACACTGTCAATGGGTCAGTACTGAGGGAGTGCTACACTGTCAATAGGTCAGTGCTGAGGGAGTGCTACACTGTCAATGAGTCAGTACTGAGGTAGTGCTGTACTGTCAGAGTGTCAGATCTGATACAGTGCTGTTCTGTCAGAGAATCAGTTATGATGGAGTGCAGTATTGTCAGAGGTTTTGGCCTGAGACTGGGCCACACTGTCGGAGGGTCAGTATAGGGCCACTTCCACACTGTCAGAGAGTCAGTACTGAGGGAGTGCATCACTATCAGAGGATCAGTACTGAGGGAGTGCTGCACTGCCAGAGGGTCAGTACTGAGGGAGTGCTGCACTGTCAGAGGGTCAGTACTGAGGGAGTGCTGCATTGTCAGAGGGCCCTTACTGAGGGAGTGCTACACTGTCACAGGGTCAGTACAGAGAGAGTGCTACACTGTCAGATGGTCAGTACAGAGAGAGTGCTACACTGTCAGCTGGTCAGTATTGAGGCACTGCTGGACTGTCAGAGGTACAGGACCGACCCAGAGGGTTAGTACTGAGGGAGTGCTACACTGTCAATGGGTCAGTACTGAGGGAGTGCTGCACTGTCAGAGGGTCAGTGTGGAGGGAGTGCAGCATTGTCAGAGGATCAGTGTGGAGGGAGTGAAGCATTGTCAGAGGATCAGTGTGGAGGGAGTGCAGCATTGTCAGAAGGTCAGTATGGAGGGGGTGCAGCATTGTCAGAGAGTCAGGACGGAGGGAATGCAGAATTGTCAGAGGGTCAGTATGGAGGGAGTACAGCATTGTCAGAGGGTCAGTGTGGAGGGAGTGCAGCATTGTCAGAGGATCAGTGTGGAGGGAGTGAAGCATTGTCAGAGGATCAGTGTGGAGGGAGTGCAGCATTGTCAGAGAGTCAGGACGGAGGGAGTGCAGAATTGTCAGAGGGTCAGTACGGAGGGAGTTCAGCATTGTCATAGGATCAGTATGGAGGGAGTGCAGCATTGTCAGAGGGTCAATGTGGAGGGAGTGCAGCATTGTCAGAGGGTCAGTGTGGAGGGAGTGCAGCATTGTCAGAGGGTCAGTGTGCGGGGAGTGCAGCATTGTCAGAGGGTCAGTGTGGAGGGAGTGCAGCATTGTCAGAGGGACAGTGTGGGGGGAGTGCAGCATTGTCAGAGCCTCAGTGTGGGGGGAGTGCAGCATTGTCAGAGGATCAGTGTGGAGGGAGTGCAGCATTGTCAGAGGGTCAGTGTGGATGGGGTGCACCATTGTCAGAGGGTCAGTGTGGAGGGAGTGCAGCATTGTCAGAGGATCAGTGTGGAGGTAGTGCAGCATTGTCAGAGGGTCAGTGTGGAGGGAGTGCAGCACTGTCAGAGGGTCAGTGTGGAGGGGGTGCAGCATTGTCAGAGGATCAGTGTGGTGGGAGTGCAGCATTGTCAGAGGATCAGTGTGGAGGGCGTGCAGCATTGTCAGAGGGTCAGTGTGGAGGGGGTGCAGCATTGTCAGAGGGTCAGTGTGGAGGGAGTGCAGCATTGTCAGAGGATCAGTGTGGAGGGAGTGCAGCATTGTCAGAGGATCAGTGTGGAGTGAGTGCAGCATTGTCAGAGGATCAGTGTGGAGGGGGTCCAGCATTGTCAGAGGGTCAGTGTGGAGGGGGTGCAGCATTGTCAGAGGGTCAGTGTGGAGGGAGTGCAGCATTGTCAGAGGATCAGTGTGGAGGGAGTGCAGCATTGTCAGAGGGTCAGTGTGGAGAGGATGCAGCATTGTCAGAGGGTCAGTGTGGAGGGAGTGCAGCATTGTCAGAGGATCAGTGTGGAGGGAGTGCAGCATTGTCAGAGGATCAGTGTGGAGGGAGTGCAGCATTGTCAGAGGGTCAGTGTGGAGGGAGTGCAGCATTTTCAGAGGGTCAGTGTGGAGGGAGTGCAGCATTGTCAGAGGATCAGAGTGGAGGGAGTGCAGCATTGTCACAGGGTCAGTGTGGAGGTAGTGCAGCGTTGTCAGAGGATCAGTATGGAGGGGGTGCAGCATTGTCAGAGGATCAGTGTGGAGGGAGTGCAGAATTGTCAGAGGATCAGTATGGAGGGGGTGTAGCATTGTCAGAGGATCAGTGTGGAGGGAGTGTAGCATTATCAGAGGCTCAGTGTGGAGGGAGTGCAGCATTGTCACAGGATCAGTGTGGAGGGAATGCAGCATTGTCGAAAGGGCAGTGTGGAGGGAGTGCAGCATTGTCAGAGGGTCAGTATGGAGGGAGTGCAGCATTGTCAGAGGGTCAGTGTGGAGGGAGTGCTGCATTGTCAGAGGGTCAGTGTGGAGGGAGTGCAGCATTGTCAGAGAGTCAGTACTGAGGTAGTGCTGCACTGTCAGAGGGTCAGTACTGAGGGAGTGCTGCACTGTCAGCTGGTCAGTATTGAGGGAGTGAAACACTGTCAGAGGGTCAGTGTGGAGGGAGTGTAGCATTGTCAGAGGCTCAGTGTGGAGGGAGTGCAGCATTGTCTGAGGGTCAGTACTGAGGGTGTGCTGCACTGTCAGAGGGTTAGTACAGAGAGAGTGCTACACTGTCAGATAGACAGTACCCTGAGGCACTGCTGGACTGTCAGAGGTGCAGGACCGAGACAGAGGGTCAGTACTGAGAGAGTACTACACTGTCAATGGGTCAGTACTGAGGGAGTGCTACACTGTCAATGGGTCAGTACTGAGGGAGTACTACACTGTCAATGGGTCAGTACTGAGGGAGTACTACACTGTCAATGGGTCAGTGCTGAGGGAGTGCTACACTGTCAATGGGTCAGTGCTGAGGGAGTACGACACTGTCAATGGGTCAGTGCTGAGGGAGCACTACTCTGTCAATGGGTCAGTGCTAAGGGAGTGCTACTCTGTCAATGGGTCAGTACTGAGGGAGTACTACACTGTCAATGGGTAAGTACTGAGAGAGTACTACACTGTCAATGGGTCAGCACTGAGGGAGTACTACATTGTCAATGGGTCAGTGCTGAGGGAGTACTACATTGTCAATGGGTCAGTGCTGAGGGCGTACTACACTGTCAATGGGTCAGTACTGAGGGAATACTACACTGTCAATGGGTCAGTACTGAGGGAGTGCTGCACTGTCAGAGGGTCAGTACTGTGGGAGTGCTGCACTGTCAGAGGGTCAGTACTGAGGGAGTGCTGCACTGTCGGAAGGTCAACACTGAGGGAGTGCTGCACTGACAGAGGGATTGAATCCCTCTGCTACAAAGGGCGGTCATTAACCACAGCTAACAGGTTCGTGATGTCAACATTGTTGGTTCAATCTCTATCATGTCTGAAATGATCATGAAGTCCTGATGGAGTGCGGCACTGCCAGAGGGTCAGTACCTAGGGAGTGCAGTACTGTCAGAGGGTTAGTACTTTGGGAGTGATGCAATGTAAGATGGTCAGTACTGAGGGAGTGCTGCACTGTCGGCGGGTCAGTAGTGAGGGAGTGCTGCACTGTCAGAGTGTCAGTACTGAGGGAGCGCTGCACTGTCAGAGGGTCAGTACTGAGGGAGTGCTGCACTGTCACAGGGTCATTTCTGAATGAATGCTGCAGTGTCAGAGTGTCAGTACTGAGGGAGAGTTGCAATGTCAGAGGGCCAGTACTGATGGAGCTCCGCAGTGTGAGAGGGTCAATACTGAGGGAATGCTGCACTGTCAGAGGGTCAGTACTGAGGGAGTGCTGCACTGTCGGAGGGTCAGTACTGAGGGAATGCTGCACTCTCAGAGGGTCAGTACTGAGGGAGTTCTCACTGTCAGAGGGTCAGTACTGAGGGAGTGCTGCACTGTCAGAGAGTCAGTACTGAGGGAGTGCTGCACTGTCGGAGAGTCAGTCATGAGGGAGTGCTGCACTGTCAGAGGGTCAGCACTGAGGGAGTGCTGCACTGTCAGAGGGTCAGTACTGAGGGAGTGCCGCACTGTCAGAGGGTCAGTTTGAGGGAGTCCCGTACTGTCAGAGGGTCAGTACTGAGGGAGTGCTGCGCTATCATGGGGGTTAGTAATGGGGCATTGCCGCAATGTCAGAGGGTCAATCTGGGGGCAGTGCTGCACTGTGAGAATGTCCGTACTGAGGGAGTGCTGCACTGTCAGAGGGTCAGTACTGAGGGAGTGCTGCATTGTCAGAAGGTCAGTACTGAGGGAGTGCTGCAGTGTCAGAGAGTCAGTACTGACGGATTGCTGCACTGTCAGAGGATCATGACTGAGGGGGTGCTGCAGTGTCAGCGCATCAGTCTGGGGGATACTTGCATTGTAAGAGAGTCAGGACTGAGTGAGTGCCACACTATCAGATGGGCTGAATGGCCTAATTTCTGCTCCCATGTCTTGTGGCCTAAGAGGAATATCCGAAATTGTTCAGTATATTTCTGCCTCTGCTTCCTACATACCCTGCTCAGCAATGATTCCCACGTCCAGATTCCAGAGACTGTGTTCAAACAGACCGTCTTCATTTGGTTACCACCCTCTTTTCCCAGTGTTGGAGTCTTCGTTTCGTGTGACTGACCTGCCAGCTCAAAGGGATATTTTCATGCTGCAGGCCTGAGGTTTATTCCTCAGCTTCCGTGTACTCATCCCAAATGAATCCCACTGCCCCACACTCAGCAGAGTCGGGTGTTCCTTATTTCTGAGCTTCCCAATGCTAATCCACACTCCTCCAAAACGTATCGCAGGCTAATTGCCTGGGAGAGAGGAGTGCTAAGAGAGGAAATAAAAATCTGAAAGTAGCTTACAGTGACATTGAGGGTGAATTGATAATGACAGAAAGAGTAGGTTGTGGAACACAGTGCGAATTTGTGCATGGTCCCAGAAGCTGCAGTGAATGGATTCGTTTTGTCAGTGCTCATTGGGACAGGGTTGATATGAAATTGTGAAGATGTTCTGTGATACAATTAAATGAATTAGCATATATATAGAGAGAGATGGTTTTGAGTGGTCTGGCCTTCTTACAACCCAATAAATCTCCAAAGACGGTGGAAATGTATCTCAGTTTACCGAATGAGGTGATGGAGGAAGGAGCAGGTACACTTGCAAACATTTTCAAATCCCCTCTGGCCACAGGAGAGGTGTCGTCGGACTGACCATATGGTACTGTTATTCAAGAAGGAACACGGCATATATCTGGCAGCTACAGGCCAGTCAGGCTAATACCGTGGGTGGGACGTCTGTTGGAAGCAATTTTGGGAGATAGAATTAATCAGCATTTAAAGAGACTGGAGTTCATGAAGACCAGTCAGAATGGTTGTGTTAAGGAGGGGTCGGGTCTGACCAATGGGATTGCACTTTTTAAGGAGGTGACCAGGTGTGTAAATAAGGGCAATACTTTCCTGTCGTCTGCTTGGAGCTCAGTAAGGCTTTTATCAGGACCCATACTGGTAACTGATAGTGAATATTAAAACTCAAGATCCAAGGAATTTGGCGCAGAATGCTGAGTGGCAGGAAGCAGACAGTGATGGCCCAGTTAGAAATCTCTGTCTATTCATGTCTCACTGTTGGGGTCTTGCTGACGTGGATGATAGAAAAGATTTAGATTTGAATGGTGGAGGGTTAATCATTGGGTTCATGAATGATATGAAGATTGGTTGGGTGATAAATACTGAGGATGATAGCCTTAGATTACAGAAGGATGTAGATGGCCTTGTCAGTGGCAACGGGTGAGGTGCCTGAAGACTGGAGGGTGATTAATGATGGTCCATTATTGAAGTAAGGCTACAAGGAACAGCCATTGAACTATGGAGCTGTGAGCCTGATGGCAGTGGTGGGTAAGCTGTTGGAGGGCATTCTGAGAGACAATTTACATGCATTTGTAAAAGCAAGGATTGATTAGGGATGGTCAGCTTGGCTTTGTTTGGAAATGATGTGTCCAAGTTGATAGAGCTTTTGAAGGGATGGACAAGGAGACAGATGAGAAGGTTTCACATGGGAGGTTGCTTAGTAAAAGGTTAGATGAGATGGCATCCAAGGAGAGAGGACAGCACGGTGCCTCAGTGGTTTGATTCTAACTCCCGGTGACTGTCTGTGCGGAGTTTACACATTCTCTCTGTATCTGTGTAGGTTCCCTCCTGTTGATCCAGTTTCCTCCCACCACCCAAAGATGCCATGGGAAATGCAGCATTACAGGGATAGAGTAGAGGATGTGAGTCTGGGTGGGATGATGTTCAGACAGTCAGTGTGGAGCCAATGGACGGAATGGCTTGCTTCTACACTGTAGGAATTTTAAAATTAATCCAGAGAGACAAGTCATGTTCTGGGGACCTGGGCTCCAATCTTGGACAGGGGTGAATGTGGGTCCTTCCAGTCTGAAGGGGTTTGAACACAATCTGATGGGGGAGCTGGTCTGCATCCTGAAATGTTGAGGATGTGAATGTTTTGTGGAGCTACTGTCTAAGGGGCTTTGGGGGTTAAACACAACAAAGTGATGCTTTCTTCGGTATTGAGGGAGAACTTTCTGAGGTATTGAGGGAGAAATATCTGAGGAATTGAGGGAGCATTATTAGAGCTACTGAGCGAGAACTATCTGAGCTATTGAGGGAGCAATTTTTGAGGTATATAGGGAGTACTATCTGAGGTATTGAGGGTGAACTATCTGAAATATTGAGGAAGCACTTTCTGAGGGATTGAAGGAGAACTATCTGAGGTATTGAGAAGTCACTATCTGAGGTACTGAGGGAGCACTATCTGAGGTATTGAGGGAGCACTATCTGAGGTATTGAGGGAGCACTTTCTGAGGTATTGAGGGAGAACTATCTGAGGTATTGAGGGAGAACTATCTGAGGTATTGAGGGAGTACTAGCTAAGGTATTGAGGGAGAAATATCTGAGGTATTGAGGTAGCACTATCCGAGGTATTGAGGGAGAACTATCTGAGGTACTGAGGGAGCAATGTCTGAGGTATTGAGGGAGACCTATCTGAGGTAATGAGGGAGAACTATGTGAGGTACTGAGAGAGCACTTTCTGAGGTATTGAGGGAGCACCATCTGAGGTACTGAGGGAGAACTATCTGAGGTATTGAGGGAGCACTTTCTGAGGTATTGAGGGAGCAATATCTGAGGTACTGAGGGAAACATATTTGATGTATTGTGGGAGCACTTACTGAGGTACTGAGGGAGATCTATCTGAGGTATTGAGGGAGCACTATCTGAGGTATTGAGGGAGAACTACCTGAGGTACTGAGGGAGAACTATGTGAGGTATTGGGGGAGCACTTCCTGAGGTACTGAGGGAGAACTATCTGAGGTACTGAGGGAGCACTTTATGAGGTATTGAGGGAATAATATCTGAGTTATTGAGGGAGAACTATCTGAGGTATTGAGATAGAACTATCTGAGGTATTGAGCGAGCACAATCTGAGGTATTGAGGGAGCACTTTCTGAGGTACTGAGGGAGCGCTTTCTGAGTCACTGAGAGAGAACTATCTCAGGTACTGAGGGAGCACTATCTGACGTCTTGATGGAGAACTATCTGGGGTATTCAGGGACCACTATCTGAGGTACTGAGGGAGCACTATCTGACGTATTGAGGGAGAACTATCTGTGGTATTCAGGGCGCACTATCTGAGGTACTGACGGAGCACTATCTCGTGGTACAGAGTGCAGAGGATAGAAATGAACAGATGCAATTCCCTGATCATTTCCTCAGGGTACCCGAGGCATTCTGGTGTTGTACTTTGAAATGGAAGCCACTCCCCATTTCAGAAGATTCAGATAATTTTTAAAAATCAGTGAAAAATAACAGCAGCATGTGTCTGAAACATGGTTTGGGTGAAAACGTTCATCAATCTATTGTTACTTGTTGCTTGGAGACGTTTTAGAAAAGCAGGCACCTAAACAGAATAATGCTGTCGATGCAAGAGGTGGTGCACAGGGATATCCAACAAGTCCATCTGTAATTGCTGTCTGTCTCCCTGGAGCAGTCATCATGTGAGATCAGGGTTCAGTCCTCGGAGAAATCATTTCTCCAGCGACACCTCAACCATGCCTTTACAGCCGTGAGAGAGAGAGAGAGAGAGAGAGAGAGAGAGAGAGAGAGAGACTGCCCGTGTTTGTGTGTGTGAAAGAGTGGATGCATGTGTATCTCTGTGTGTCTGTATATGTGTGCGTGAGAGAGAAAGTGAATGTTCATGTGAGAGTGTGTGGCTGTGTGTGTGTGTGTTTGTGTGTGTGTGTGTCCGTGTGAGTGTGTGTCCGTGTATGTATTTGAGGGAGCGTATATCTATGCGTGTATGTGTGTGTGAGAGATATAGTGTGTGCTTCTGTGTGTGTGTGTGAAAGAGAGTTGTGCCTGTGTGTGTGTGTGTGTGTGAGTGTTTCTGTTTGAGGGAGCATGTGTCTGTGTGTGTGAGAGAGCCTGTGTGTGGCGGGGTCCTTTGTGTATGTGTGTGTGAGAGTGTGTCTGTGTGTGTTTGAGGGAGTGTGTCTGTGTGTGTTTGAGGGAGTGTGTGTGTGTCTGTGTTTGTGTGTGTGTGTGTGTCTGTGTGTGTGTCTGTGTGTGTTTGAGGGAGTGTGTCTATGGGAGTGTGTGTGTGTGTGTGAGAGAGAGTTGTGTCTGTGTGTGTTTGAGGGAGTGTGTCTGTGTGTGTTTGAGGGAGTGTGTGTGTGTGTGTGTGTGTGTGTGTGTGTGTGTGTGTGTGTGTGTAAACTAGCCAATCTCATGAATATAAAATCCAGCTGCTGTTTCAGGTGAGGTGGTCCTCGTGTCTCCAATGACACAAAGGCTGCAAGAGTGAATTAACTGGGGGAAAGAGAGTGCTGTTCATTCCAGTGGGGATTCATCCAGTAAACCTTCCCCACACACTAACATCCCTCTGGCAATGCAGTGACTAGTCCTGAACACAGAGCTCCAGGTACAAACCAATGTAATGTCACTGTAGTCTTACCAGAGCATGGGACAGCTCCTCATTACAGAGCGGGGTCTGGTGGGGATTTAATCAGAAGGTCACTATGGCCCAGCTGAGGGGAGAGGTTGGGAAGGAGAGTGCTTCAGGGTAATCCCAGCTGGTGTGGGAATTAAACACGCGCTATTGGTTTAACTCTGCATTAAAAACCAACTGTCCAGCTAACTGAGCTAACCGAATTCACTCCAGGGGCATGCCCTGTATAACCCAATTATAGCCAGCCTGCACCTCAATAAGAGCCAGGAGCAAGGCCATTCGGCCCCCACCCTAACCCAGAAGGGAGAGCATGGGAAGCTGATGAAGGAACCAAACCCCTCCCATGTGGCCTTCTGAAATGGAGCTGGAGGACAGGGCAGACCTGGCCTGCTGTTTGCTTCCCCGAGACTGGCCTGCTCCACCTTACAGTGAGAGACTGAGGGGAATCTCGAGGAGATTTCACTTCTCACTGAGAGGCTGCAACTCCAATCCAAATCAGGTTGGTTCCCTCCGAGACTCACAGAAGAGTGCAGCCCTCTACAGATCAGGGCCTTGTGGAGTCATAACCTACAGTGTGGGGGCCAAGAGCTGAGAGGTAGTGTTAAGAACATAAGACCATCCGAAATAGGAACAGGAGGAGACCATTCAGCCCCTCGAGCCTGCTCTACTATTCAATAGGATCGTGGATGATTCAACATTTGATTTGGGAGCTGAAATTAGGACAACATAGAGACAGACAATCAAATTATTCTACCATGAGGAATCATCAGACGAGAGCACACACACACACACACACACACACACACACACACACACACACACACACACACACACACACACACACACACGAATTGTGGGTTTCAGGCTGTCTGTGGGAACGGGGAGAGACAAAGGAGCAAAATGCTAGAGAGGGATGTGTTCCCACAGATTTCACTCCTTCCCCCTCTCTCTACGGCTCTCATGTCTATTTCTGTGTTCCCAGTTCTCTCTCCCACATCTTTCCTTCAATCCCTATCACTCACCATCCTTCACATCTCTGTCCTGTTTACATTTCCCTGTAGATTCCCTTCCCCTCACCAGGTTTTTCAGGAATGCTTAATCATTCAGTCTTTCAGAAAACTAACACCTTGCTCATCTCTCTCTGCATCTGTCTCTCAGCTCTGTGGGATCTTGCTATTCCTGTCTGTACATCATCCTAGCCACATCACAGCCCGCACTACCACCCCACTCTCTCAACTCTATTGCTCTGCTGTTGCAACTCCTCTCTCTCTCTCTCTGTCCTATATCTCTCCCTGGGATTTCTGTCTTGCTGTCTGCCTGAATTTCTCTCCCTGTCTTTCTCTCCCCATTTTCACCTTGTATGTGTCTGACATTGTATTTCTCTTCCTGGAGTTTCACTTTCTCTCTCTCTCTGTCTGTCTCTGTCCTGCTCTTTCTCAGTTCTTCTCACTTCCTCTACCCCCCTCTGCCTGACTGTTTTTCTCTTGTTTTCTCCCTCCCTCTCACTGTCTGTCCATCCATCTCTCTTTCTCTCCTGTAGTTTCTCTCCCTCTTTCTCCCTGGACCCCTCTGCTCTGTCCCAGTGAGTGGGGAAGGGGCAATGGGAAGACCTTGCCTCAGTGCCTGGTCTCTTCCAGGTTTTACCCCCACTGTGGGGAGGGGGTGAATGGAAGGAACATGAAGTAGTTTTCTGAGTGTGTCTGAAATAGAGAAAAAGAGAAAGAGAAAGGGAGAGTGATAAAAAGAGAGAGAGACATGGAGAGAGTGGAGATGGAGAAAGTGGAGAGAGAGAAATGGGCAGTAAGAGTCAAGGAGGTGGAGTGAGAACAGGACAGAGTGAGAGAGACAGGGGGAGAGAGAGAGAGTAAGAAGGGCATATATTGAGGGAGAAGGACAGTGTGTGTACTTGGCGATGGTTTCAGAGTGGGATCTTGCTGTGCATTACAACAGTCAGTCAAAAGGCGAGTTAGTCTCTGCACTATGTCCTCCAGCCCAGGGGCTGTGAGTCTGCATGGGAAGGGGGAGAGTGGAAGACAAGCAGAGAGTGGGACAACCAGAGACACCGGGAGGGTTTGATGGGGCTTTGGGGTTGGTGGAGAAAGGAGGGGCTGTTGTCAGAGAGAGATGGAGGGAGGGATAGCATGTGATGCAAAATCTGAGACAGGGTGGAGAAGAGGTCTCCACAGGAAGGATAGTCAATGAAGCCATTCGGGGCCAATCCTGAGGATCCTGAACCGGACCACGATCATTTAAAGGGTGAGGGGGGATGATGGTCAGAAAGGACTCCATCTGTGATACAAACCTTCTGTAAATCTCAGACTGGGATCTTACTGTACATTAAAATAGTCCCAGGCGAGTCAGTCAACCCAGATTCGTTTACTGGTGTGAGAAGGTGAGGACTGCAGATGCTGGAAAGTCAGAGTTACAAAGTGTGGAGCTGGGGAAGCACAGCGGGTCAGCCAGGAGAGTCGATGGTTCAGGCCTGACCTGCTGGGCTTTTCCAGCTCCACACTTTTCCACTCAACTCCCTCTGCCCCAGGGATTGGGGCTCACAGCAACGTTGGGGGGACATCAAAATATTTGAGGGGGGCACAGTGGGTAAGGTAGGTATTTGGAAGGGAAGGTATTTGGGGAAGGGAATAAATTTGTGAGGAGAGTTAAAATGAGGGGCAAATGTTTTTAGGGGGGTCAAAATTGGGTGAGCAATTTCAGGTCTGAAATAAAGAAAAAGAGAAAGGGAGGGTGAGAAAAAGAGAGAGAAGTAGAGAGAGTGGGGATGCAGAAGGGGGATGAGAGAAAGATGGGGCAGAGACAGACAGTGAGAGGGAGGGTGTGAGAGAAAGGCAGATTGAGAGAAAGAGACTGACAGGGAGAGAGAAGGACAAAGAGAGAAGGGGAAGTCAGACTGAGACAAACAGGTGTTAAAGCATGGACAGACTGAAGGGGTGACACTCAGTATTCCAGTTGGTTCCAGCTCTCTCTCTCTCTCAATGGTTTTTCACACTCCCTCTCTCCCATGCTCCTGAGGTTTCCTTCAGCTTGTCTCTCTCTCCCTCTCTCTCTCCCTCTCTCTAGATGGTGAGCTGATCTCTGTCCCTTGCCATGTTGGTCACCTCAGAAAGCCTCCAGAAAATTCAAGAGATCAGTCTGCAGGTGATCCCTTGTTTTGTTCATTCTGGATGGTTTCCCAGAACTTTCTATACTTCTGGTCAATTCAAAGAATCAGTTAATAGTTTGAAGCGTTGCTAATCATTTGGATGGCTTGTTCCTGTTAGTTTCTTTGTGTAGCAGGACCCGGTACCTTCCTGTCTGGGCCCTCCCTTGTTTGGTGGAGACGTTATTACGGATATGTCTGCCCAGGGGAACTGTTGCCTTTGACATTATGCTGATGGGATAACCATCTGGCTGCTGTCTGGCTTTTGTGATTTGGGAGTATAACTTGTCCAATATACCCAGCATCTCTTAGCTGTCTATCTGTGTTTTAGCAAGGAGGCCGCAACATTTCACCTATTCTCACTCCCCCACCCAGTCTTTTGAATAGAAAGAAGCTTATACAATGAATTACAAACCTAATTCTAAAAGCTGGTTATGTTTGTTGTCAGAGTAGCCTGCTGTTTGAGCGAAAACCATTTTGTACATTGGTCAAACCGATTGTCATATGGCTGATAAGTGATATCATAGAATCCCGACAGTGCAGAAACAGGCCCTTCAGCCCATCGAGTCCACAATGACCCTCTGAAGAGAATCCAACTCAGATTCATCCCCTGATGATATCCCTGAAACCCTGCATTTCCCATGGCTATTCCAGCTAACCTGAATATCCCTCGACACTACGGGCAATCTGTCCAAAATGCCCACCATTGAACAGTGGGAGAAAACCCATACAGATGCAGAGAGAATGTACAAACTCCACACAGACAGTCGCTCAGGAGTGGAATCAAACCCAGGTCTCTGGCGATGTGAGTTGACAGTGCTAACCACTGAGCGACTGTGGCTCTCCAAACTGTTTGGACAAAACATATTCCGTTCTGAGAATCCATACAGAATTGTGATGCATAGCCAACATCCGGTGAGCAGAAGAAATGCAAGGGAATGAGACATGCTGGCTCAAACTCCAGGAATTCCTTCCCAAAGGAAATTGTGGGTCCACCACCTGCAACAGTTCAAGGAGGCTGCTCACCACCAAAACCAGCTCCCGAGCAGCTACGGACAGGCAATCAATACTGGGCCCAGCCAGGAACACTCAAACACTGCAAATGAATGAAACTAAGGTGATCACCCGGGGAGTTCCATCTACCTTCCAGTCCCTGGGGGTGTGTCTAGGCATTATTCACCATGATCGGACCAATCTGTTGCAGCCTGCAATCCTAACCACTGGTAACCTGAGATATATCAAGGTGAGTGCAGTTAGGACCACAGCTTGATGTGAGAGGAGCCGAATTCGTTAATGACAGGCGGTGGGAATGTCATAGTATGGCCTGTTCCTTCACATTTAGGTAAGTGTGGTCCCTGTCAATGTCCCCTCTATCTCCACAGCATGTGGGAGGGAATCATGATAACCCATCCAAGTAACTTTTTTTAATGTAATTCCGATACTTTCGACTTCAAAGATCCCCATCCTAACTTTGTCACTTGGGATAATTGGAATCCCTCGCACCAAGCTCAGTGCCCCACCGAACGTGTCCTTGCAGCTGTCATTAACCCAGCCCTTGGTGAGCTGCTGTAACTGACAGTGAGACATGTTCGTGTGGGTGTTCTCCTGGAACAAATATTTACGCTGTTTGTTACTAATCCGGGATGGGACTTCTCTCGAGCATTAAGGACCACTGCCTTCATTTCATCATGGATGTCCCTCCATCACTGTTGTCCCTCAGCGAGGGCTGAATGGCCTGGTGGACAAAGTCACATGGTGATTAATTTAATTTGTTTGTCAGCATCCAGTCCGTGTATGACAGACTGTCAGTCTGTCTCAACCAAAAATGTATCTGGGTTTGAGACAGGATCAAACAGAGTGGCCTTTTTAGTGCTGCCCACCAGCTGGGTGCCTGGAATGGCTGTTGTGTACGGAGTGAGACCATAAGCTGCTTTACACTGGGTAACCACAGGATTCATGGAATCTGAGTTCGGCTGTGGGCCAGAACTTGGGGCAAAAGGTGCAGTTACCAGGGAGACAGGCAGTGGGAGTCCCCATCTGTGAGCGGGTGTGGATGTGTCAGTGTGGGGCCTGTCATTATCTCCCTGGGGAGGTAGAACTCCAAAGGCACACATTATCCCATTCTGGGAGGAGTCCTAGTTCCCTAGGGATTGTATTTGCTCCTGGCACCTCCTACTAGGGCCTGATGTGTGTTGCTCCGTGTTGTAGGTGTACAGGACCCATGCAGCTGCTTGGAGCTCATACACTGTCCTTCCAGATTGTCAATGTAACCTGAGGCTGCCTCCCCATCCCCAGAGACCCTCCTTTCACTGGATTGGGCTCTTCCCAATTGGAACTGGAGTAGTCCCATGTGGGTGAGATTTTCCTGTAACGTTCTGTCCTGCTCATTGTGTCGGAGACCTAGCTCGGTCACAGCCTGTAGTTTTCCCTGGGGTGACTGGATCCCAGCTGCCTTATCCCAGCTGGGGGTCCTCCAGGCTATCGGCAGTGCAGTGAGCTTTCCAGCTTCCTTCCCCAGTTCTCTATGGGCATCTCATCACAGTTCCTGTACCAAGAATCCTTCACTGCACGGCCAGGGTGGCTTCCTGTGAAATTCTGCAGGACTGTTTCACATTGTACCGGCTCCTGTTCCTGTTGCTTTGGCTGTTTCTGTATTATGGGACACCTGGGTATGTTCATAGAGACATAGAGGTCTACAGCATGGAGACAGTCTCTTTGGCCCAAACTGCTCCATCCACACTAACCCCGTTTCCCTGCACTTGGCCCATATCCTTCCAATACGTTCCTCTCCATGTATTTGTCCAAGTGCCTTTTAAATGTTATTAAATGTATCCTCCTCGACCACTTGCACTGGTAGTTCATTCCGTATGTGTACCACCCTCTGGGTAAAAGTATTGTCCCTCAGGTTCCTTTTTAATCTTCCCCTTTCACCTTAAACTGATGCCCTTTCATCCTTGATTCCCCAAGCCTTGGATAAAGACTGAGTGCATTCACCCTATTCATGCCTCCCATGATCTTATACACCTCTATAAGGACACCCCCCTCAGTCTCCTACACACTAAAGAAAATGTCCTTGCTTGTCCAACCTCTCTCTTTATCTGTCTAGTTGAGTTATGGCAACATCCTTGTAACTTTCTTCTGCACTCTTTCCAGTTGAATAACATCCTTCCTATAGCAAGGTGGGTAAAACTGAACACAATACTCCAAGTGCGGCCTCACCAACATCCTGCACAACTACAACAGAACTTCCCAACTTCGATATTCCATGCCCTGACTGGTGAAGGGCCCAGTGTGCCAAAAGCCTTCTTCACTGCCCTGTCTCCCTGAGTTCGGAGAACCGTGCTCCTGGAATCCAAGGTCACTCTGTTCCACTACACTCCTTCAGGTCCTCCCCATGAAACCCCAGTCTTGATGTGATTTTCCAAAATGCAAGATCTCACCCTTGTCTGTATTAAACTCCATTTGCAATTTCTAAGCCCAATTTCCCAGCTGATCAAGGCCCTGTTGCAATTGCTGAGACCCTTCCTCACTTATTTTAGTGTAATCTGAAAACTTACTAATCATGCCTTAAACATCCTCATCCAAATCATTGATATAGATAACAAACAGCAATGGGCCTAGCACTGACCAGCTCAGCGGCACAATGGATCTGTGGTTAGCACTGCTGCCTCACAGCACCGTGGATCTGGGTTCAATTCCAACCTCACAAGCTGGTCTGTGTGGGTTAGATCCTGTTAGGGTTAGATTTCCTACAGTATGGAAACAGGCCATTTGGCCCAACAAGTCCACACCGACCTGCTGAAGAGTAACCCACCTAGAGCCATTCTCCCGGCCCAATAGTTACGCTGGACGAATGCACCTCGCACTATGGGAAATTTAGCCTGGCCAATTCATCTGACCTGTGCAATTTTGGAATGGGGAGGAAACCGGAGCACGCAAAGGAAACCCATGCAGACACAGGGAGAATGTGCAAACGCCACACAGTCACCCGAGGCTTGGGTCGAACCTTGGTACCTGGCGCTGTGAGGCAGCAGTGCCAACCACTGAGCCACCATGCCACACCAACTGAGTTTGTACGTTCTCCCCATGTCTGCGTGGGTTTCCTCTGGGTGCACCGGTTTCCTCCCACAGTCCAAAGCTCTGCAGGTCAAGTAAATTGGCAATGCTTAATTGCCGAGAATGTTCATGGATGTGTAAGTAAGTTACATTACTCAGGGGTCAATGTCGAGTAACAGAGTAGGGGAATGGGTTTGAGTGAAATAATCTTCAGAGGGTCAGTGGACTTGTTGGGCCGAAGGGCCTGTTTCCACAGAGGAGGGATTCTATGATTCTATGACCGCTGAGGCACACCACGAGTCACAGTCCTCCAGTCTGACTGTTACCCTCTGCTTCCTACCATCAAGCCAATTGTATACACAGCTTGCCAACGCCACCTGGATTCCATGCGATCTAACCTTCCAGAGCAAGGTACCATGTGGAACCTTCTCAAAGGCCTTCCTGAAATTTGTAGAGGCAACATGTACTGGCCTGTCCTCGTCAAACTTCCTGATCACTTCAATAAAGAACGCTGACTAATTTGTGAGGCATGGTCTCCCATGCACAAGGCTTTGCTGACTACTCTCAATCAAATGTTGTATTTCCAAATGCATGTCTAACTAATCTCTCAGCATCTTCTCAAGTAACGTACTTACCAAGGATCTTAGGTTTACTGATCTATAGTTCCCAGGTTTATCTTTGCAGCCATTCTTGAATAAGGGCACAACATATGCTGTCCTCCAGTCTTCCGGGACCTCACCCGTGGCTAACCGTGAGGCAAAAAGATTAGCAGGGACCCCACAAGTACTTCCCTCGCCTCTTGAGGTGCCGTTGGATATGTTTGGTCAGGTCCAGGAGATTTATCCACCTTCATACATTCTAATGCATTCAACACATCCTCTCCTGTGATATGGTCTAACCCCAAGAGATCATCACTAACTTTCCCAAGTTCCCAAGCCTTCATGTCCTTCTCCAAGGTCAGCACAGAGGAGAAAAACCTCCTGTGATTCTGCACACACATGTCCACTTTGGTCCTTGAAGGGTCCTATTTTCTCTTTAGTTATTCTTTTTTCCTTGGGAGGGGGAGATTGCAGTGTCTTACTGAGATATTTGTATCATCAATATTCACAGGTGAGGTGCCAGTAGACTGGAGGTTGGGCTAACGTGGTGCCACTGTTTAAGAAGGGTGGTAAGTACAAGCCAGGGAACTACAGACTGGTTCACCTGACGTCAGAAGACGGATACATGAGGGACAGGAATTACATGTGTTTAGAAAGGCAATGTCTAATTGGGGATAGTCAGCATTGCTTTGTACATGGGAAATCATGTCTCAAGATATTGAGTTTTTTGAAGTAGTAACAAAAGGATTGATGAGGGCAGCGCGTGGGTGTGAGTGATATGGACTTCAGTCAGGTGTTCGAAATATTTCCACATGGGAGATTGGAGAGCAAGGATAGATCTCATGGAATACAGGTAAAACCAGCCATTTGGATACAAAACTGGCTCAAAGGTAGAAGACAGAGGGTGGTTGTGGAGGGTGATTTTTCAGACTGGAGACCTGTGACCAGTGGAGTGCCACAAGGATCGGTGCTGGGTCCACTACTTTCCATTAATGATATAAATGATTTGGATGTGAACACAGCAGGTATACTTAGTACGTTTGCAGATGACACCAAAATTGGAGGTGTAGTGGACAGTGAAGAATGTTACTTCATATTACAACGGGATGGTGAACTGATGGGCCAACGGGCTGAGGGGTGGGAGATGGAGCTTCATTTAAATAAATGGGAGGTGCTACATTTTGGGAAAGCAAAAGTCTTCGCAGGACTGATACACTTAACGTTAATGTCCCAGGGAGTGTTTCTGAACAAAGAGACCTTGGAGTGTAGGTTCATTGTTCCTTGGAAGGAGGATTGTGGGTCGGTAGGATAGTGACGAAGGTGTTTGGGATGGCTGGGTTTACTGATCAGGGCATTGGGTAGAGGAGTTGGGAGGTCATGGTGTGGCTGAACAGGATATTGGATAAGCCAGTTTTGGCATATTGTGTGAAATTCTTGTCTCCTCCCTATCAGAATGATGTTGTGTAATTTGAAAGGGTTCAGAAAAGATTTGCACAAACGCTGACAGGATTGGAGGATTTGACCTAAAGGGAGAGGTTAAATGGGCTGGGCCTGTTTTCCCTGGAATGTCTGAGGCCGAGGGGTAACCCATATGGAGGTTTATAAAACCATGAGAGACATGGTTAGGTTTAACAGACAAGGTCTTTTCCCTGGGGTGGGGTAGTCCAGAACTGGAGGGCCCAGGTTCAGGATGAGAGGGGAAAGATATAAAAGGAACCTAAGGGACAACGTTTTGATGTGGAGGGTGTTGTGTGTATGGAATGACCTGCCTGGTGAAGTGGTGGAGACTGGTACAATTACTGCATTTAAAAGGCATCTGGATGGGTATACGAACAGGAAGGGTTGAGAGGGATTTGGGCCAAGTGCTGACAAATGTGATGAGATTATGTTAGGATATGTGGGTGGCATGGATGAGTTGGACAGAAGGGTCTGTTTCTGTGCTGTCCATCTCTCTGACTGTAAATGTTTTCCACTGTCCATTACCAGCCATACACTTCACTGTTTCCCCTGTTTACCTTGGTCAGTTCTCCTCTCAAACACATGTCAATGGCTTTGGTTGTGATTGTAGGGTGTGCTTTATGGTCACTTTAAAAATCCATCATCTCACTGAATTCCACTACACTACAATTTCCTACAGGATATCTCAGTGTGACATTACTCCTTCACTCAGCGTCATCACCCAACGGTCGATCAGAGATATTGACCTCCCTGGCTGTTTCCACAACGTGTTATTCAAAGATACACTGACACAAACATTCGAAGAGTAGTTCGGAGACCATCACTTTTGTCGATGTGACTGTCCCAGATTATACAAAGACTGAAGTCTCCCAGAATTATCACAGTGCCTTTGTATTACACAGGAAAACATTGGAATGTGTAACAGGGTTGAGCAATGAAATGCTGTTAGGCAGCCTCTAAACTGTTCTCCTGCTTCTGTTTTTGACACGTGTTACCCAGAATCTGCATTCAGGCTGATTCAGCTTCATCGTCTGAGGCCAAATGCTTTCTCTGTAATGCCTTTGTTACCCATTACTGTCAGGGGTACCCATCCTGCACTCCCTGACACCCCTCAAGGAGGTGTGCAATAAAATATTCTTGTTCCACCTTTCGTTCACCGTGTCACCACTAAATCTCATTTATCTCTGTGCCACAGTCCATCCTCCTTATTGCAGACACTTTATCCATTCCAAAAAAGAACATTACGATTGACTCTTTCCACAATTTCTTGTCACAGTCCAATTCACTGATGTACAGTTTCAGTTAAACTCTGTCTCTTCCTGTTCCTTTCTGCTTGTCTTCAGCTACATTGCCATTTCTGTTTGGATTTGGAAAGCTCCATTCACCTGAACCCTGACCCTGCATCCTCTCTGTCAGTTTAAAGTCCTGCCCATAAGCTTACCGACATGGTTGACCAGGACACTGCTCCCAACAGTGTTGTCTTTAATTCACTCATGGGATGTTGCTGTCTCTGGCTGGCCAGCATCGCATGCCCACCCCGAGCTGCCCTTGAGCTAAGTGCCTTGCTGGATGAATACAGAGAGCAGTTTAGAGTCAACCCCATCGCTCTGGGTCTGGATCATGTGTAGGCCAGACCCGCTGTCTATAATAGATTTCCTTCCTAAAAGGATATTAAGCAGTTGGATGGGTTATACTGGACCCCAGCATTAACATCTGGATGACCAGTCGGGTGAGAATAGCACGAGGCCATCACCTGTCCCCCTCGTAGCTCACCTGTCACTGAGTACTGATCCCCGTGCACCATGAATCACAACCCTTTCATCATGACCATTGTGTGATCCTGATACCTTCCTGCACTCTGGTGATATCACTTAGTCTCTCTCCATGTGGTATCCCTCACTGTGTGGGTCTAATTGCTGCCTCTGTCAGCGTCTCTCATACTTGCAGCTACTCCAGATCCTGAGCCAATGGAATTCCCCATTCCAGAGAGACGCAGCAGCACAGGCCAGGGATGGAGACTGGGATTTTCCAGATCTCTGTGGGATTCAGTGCCATTCTCCATGTGTAACCCTCACTGCATCAGTCTAACTTCCCATTCTGTCTGTTTCTCTGTCTCCTGCAGGTCATCAGGATGTTCCTGTCTCAGCCGAATTCCTAACTCTTGTCTCGTCCATAACCACATCAAAGACGCTTGGTCAGCCAGAGAGAGATGGAGAGGGAAATCTGGAACCTTCAGTAAATCCTGCAGTCAGTAAGATCACTGACAGCACAGGGAGGGGTTAGTGACCTTCGGTATTCAGACCTGGAAGACAGGACATAGACACAGAGCTGGGCAAGGTACAGCAACATTCTAGGCTTCATTCACATCATCTTGTGAGGGACCTGCTTTCACCTCTGCTGTACTGGTCCTCCCTGAGACATCTCTCTCTCTCTCTCTCTCTCTCTCTCTCTCTCTCTCTCTCTCTCTCTCTCTCTCTCTCTCTCTCTCTCTCCCTTGCTCTCACCCCCTCACTCGTATTCTCTCTTTCTGACCCTCTCTCTCTCTCTCTCTCCCTCCCCCTCACTCACTCTCCACCCAAACCCTCTCTCTCACCCGACTCTCTCTCTCCCTCGCGTCCCTCTCTCCCTCATCCCTCTGTGTCTGGCTTGCCCTCTATCTCTCCCTATCACGCTCTGCCCCCTCCCTATCTATCTTTCTCTCTCTCTCTCTCTCTCGTTCCCTTCTCATGCGCTCTTTTGCTCTCTCAGACTCTCTCTCTCATTTCCATCCCCTCCCTCCCGCTCAGTTGCACCTCTCTCTCGCTTGCCCCCTCTCTCTCTCACTCACTCGCCCCCTCTCTCGCACCACTCTCTTGCTTCCCCCTCTCTCTACCCAACCCTCTCACACCTCTCTCTCACCCCCTCTCACTCTCACCCCCTCTCGCTCACACCCCCTCTCACTCTCAACCCATCTCTCTCTCACCCTCTCTCCCCCCACCTCTTTCTCTCTCTTCCCCTCTCTCTCTGCCCCTCTTGTGCTCTCTACTCCTCTCTCACTCCACCTCTCACTCCCCCCTCTCTTCCCCCCACTCTCCCCCTCTCTCTCACCCCTCTCTCTCGCCCACCAATCTTCCCCCACCACTCTCCCCCTCCCCCCGCTCTCCCCCTTCCCTCTCTCTCCCCTCTCTCACCCCTTTCTCTCACCTCTCTCACCCCTTTCTCTCACCCATCTCTTTCACCCCTCGTTCACACTCCCTCTCAGTCTCAATCCATCTCTCTCTCACCCTCTCTCCCTCCCGGCCTCTCTCTCTCTTCCCCCTCTCTCTGCCCCTCTTGTGCTCGCTTCCCCCTCTCTCACTCCACCTCTCTCACTCTCCCCTCTATTCCCCTCTCTCCCCCCTCACCCCTCTCCCCCTCTCTCCCCTACCTCACCCTCTCTCCCCTCCCTCTCTCTCACCCCCCTCTCTCGCCCGCCGCTCTCCCCCTCCCCTCTGTCTCATCCCTCTGTCTCACCCCTCTGTCTCACCCCTCTCTCTCACCACTCTCTCACCCCTCACACTCCCCCATCTCTCTCGCCCACCTCACTCCCCTTCTCCCCTCTCTCACCCCTCTCTCATTCCTCTCTCTTACCCCTCTCTCCCCTCTCTCTCCCCCTCTCTCTCCCCCCCTCTCCCACCTCTCTCTCCCCACTCTCTCTTGCCCACATCTCTCCCCCTCCCTCACCCCTCTCTCTCACCCCCTCTCTCTCCCCTTCTCTCTGCCCCCCACTCTCCCCATCTCCCCCTCTCTCTCCCCTCTCTCTCCCCCTCTCTCTCTCCCTCTCACTACCCCTCTCTCTCTCCCCCACCACTCCCCTCTCTCCCTCCTCTTTCCCCTCACTCTCCACTCATCTCACCCCATTTCTCTCACACTCTCTCTCCCCTCCCACTCTCTCTCACCCTTCTCTCACACTCCACCCTCCTACCGTCTCTCCCCCCTCTCTCTGCCCCCCACTCTCCCCCCCTCTCTCTCCCCCCTCTCTCCCGCTCTCTTTCCCTCTCTCTCCTCCTCTCTCTCCCCCACCTCTCCCCTCTCTCCCTCCTCTCTTTCCCTCTCTCTCCCCCTTTCTCCCCTCTCTCTACCCATCTCACCCCATTTCTCTCACACCATCTCACCCATCCCCCTCTCATTCACCCTTCTCTCACACTCCTCTCTCCTCCCGTCTCTCCCCCTCTCACACCCATCTCTCACTCCCCTCTCTCTCACTCCCCTCTCTCTCTCACCACTCCCTCACCGCTCTCTCACCCCTCTCTCTCACCCATCTCTGCCACCCTCTCCTTCTACTCCTCTCTCTACCCCTTCTCTCCCCCTCTCTCCCCATCCCCTTACCCATCTGTCTCCCGCACTCTCTCATCCCTCTCAACCCCCTCTCTCTCCCCCCTCCCTTCCCCACTCTCACCCCCTCCTCACCCTCTCCCCCTCTCTCTCACCCCTCTATCTCTGCCCATTCTCTCAAACCTCTCTCTCTAACCCCCTCACTCACCCCGTCACTCTCTCCTCTCTCTCTCTCACCGCCTCTCTCTCTCACTCTCACCCCTCTCTCTCTCTCACCCCGTCTCTCTCACCCCTCACTCTCACCCCTCTCCCTCTCTATCTCTCTCTCTTTCACCCCCCTCTCTCACACGCTCTCTCTCTCTCGCCCCCTCTCTATCATCCCCCTCTCTCTCACCCTCTCTTTTAACCTCCCTCACACATTTCCTCACTCTCTCCCCCGGTTTATCTCACCCCTCTCTCTCTCTCGCCCGTCTCTCTCACCCCTCTCTCTCTGACCCCTCTCTCTCACCCTCTATCTCTTTCACCCCATCTTTCACACACTCCCTCTCTCTCGCCCCCTGTCTCTGTTGCCCCTTTCTCTCTCGCCTCCTCTCTCTCTCGCCCCTCTCTCTCCCCCTCACACTCTCCACCGTCTCTCTCCCCTGTCTCTCCCTCCTCTCTCCCCCCTCAATCTCTGCCCCTGTCTCTCACCCCTGACTCTCTCACCGCGTCACTCTCTCTCCCCTCTCTCCCTCACCACTCTCTCTCTCACCCCCACTCTCTCATCACTCTGTCTCTCACCCCTCTTTCTCTCACCCTCTCTCTCTCACCCTATCCTCTCGCTCACCCCTCTCTCTCACCCCTCTCCCTCACTCTCTCTCTTTCACCCCGTCTCTCACAAACTCCCTCTCTCTCGGCCCCTGTCTCTATCGCCGTCTCTCTCTAGCTCACCCCTCTCTCACTCTCCCTCTCTCTCATCCCTCTGTCTCTCACCCTCTCTCTCTCACCCCATCCTCTCGCTCACCCCTTCTCTCACCCCCTCCCTCACCCCTCTCTCTCTCTCACCCCCGTCTCTCTCTCCGTCTCTCTCTCTCGCCCTCCTCTCTCGCGCCTCTCTCTCCCTCTCTCTCTCCCTCTATCTCTCTCCCTGTCTCTCAGCCCCTCTCTCTCTCACCCCCTCACTATCTCACCCTTTCACTGTCTCTCCCCCTCTCTCTCTCACCGCCTCGCTCTCAACACCGTCTCTCACTCACCCCTCTCTCTCTCACCCTCTCTCTCACTCCCCTCTCTCACCCCCTCTCTCTCACGCCCTCCATCTTATCACCTGTCTATCTCACCTCCTCTCTCTCCACCTCTCTCTATCTCACACCCCTCTTTCTCACCCCCGTCTGTCTCACCTCCTCTCTCTCATACACCTCTCTCTCACTGCCTCTCTCTCAACACCCTCTCTCACTCACCTCCTCTCTCTCACACCTCTCTCTCTCTCACCCGTTCTCTCTATCTCACTTCACTATCTCACTCACACCTCTCTCTCTCTCTCAACCCTCTCTCTCATCCCTCTATCTCTCCCTCTCACCCTCTCTCTCACCTCATCTCTCTCTCGCCCCCTCTCTCTCTCACCGCTTTCTCTCTCACCCCCTCTCTCACCCCCTCACTCTCTCACCCATCTCTCACACCCTCTCTCTCTCATCCCTCTCTCTCTCTCACCCTCTCTCTCTCTCTCGCTCTCACCCTTCTCTCCCTCACCCCCCTCACTCTCTCACCCCTCTCTATCTCACCATTCTCTCTCTCAGCCCTCTCTCTCTCACCCCCTCTCTCACCCCCGTCTTTCTCACCTCCTCTCTCTCTGATACCCCTCTCTCTCACTGCCTCTCTCGCAATACCCTCTCTCACTCACTCCCTCTCTCTCTCACCCCCCCTCTCTCACACCTCTCTCTCTCCCTCGTTCGCTCTATCTCACTTCACTATCTCACTCACTCCTCCCTCTCTCTCAACCCTCTCTCTCATCCCTCAATCTCTCCCTCTTACCCTCTCTCTCTCTCACGCCATCTTTCTCTCACCCCTCTCTCTTTTTCACCCCTCTCTTTCTCACCCCTCTCTCTCCCCCCTCTCTCCCTCACCCCACTCTCTCTCTCACACCCTCTCTGTCTCTCAGCCCCCTCTCTCTCACCCCTCTTTCTCTCACTGCTCTCTCTCACCCCCTCTCTCATCACCTCACTCTCTTATCCCTCTCTCTCTCACCCTCTCTCTCTCTCGCTCTCACCCTTCTCTCCCTCACCCCTCTCTCTCACCCTCTCTCTCTTTCAACCCACCTCTACACACTCCCTCTCTCTCATCCCCTCGCTCTCTCACCCCATCTCTCTCTCTTTCCCCCTCTCTCTCAGCTCTCTCTCTCTCACCCCTGTCTCTCACCCCTCTCTCTCTCATCCTGTCTCACTCACCCTCTCTCTCTTTCACTCCCCTCTCGCACACGCTCCCACTCTCTCACCCCTCTTTCACCCCATGCTCTCGCTCTCCCCTCTCACTCACCGCTCTCTCTCACCCTCTCTCTTTCTCCCCGACTCTCACACACTCCCTGCCTCTCGCCCCCTGTTTCTCGCTCCACATCTTTCTGTCCCCCTCACTCTCTCGCCCCCTCTCTCTCGCCCTCTCTCTCTCCCTCTCTCTGTCTCCCCCACTCTCTCTACCCCCTCTATCTCTCCCCCTGTCTCTCAGCCCCTCTCTCTCTTTCACCGCCCTCGCTCACACACTGCCTCTCTCTCGCCCTCTCTCTCGCACCCCGTCTCTCTCTCTCCCCCTCTCTCTCTCAGCTCTCTCTCTCTCACCTCTCTCTCCCCCCCTGCTCTCTACCCCTCTCTCTAATCCCTCTCTTACCCCGTCTCTCTCTTACACTCCTCCCTCTCTCTCTCACCCCTCTCTCAGCCCTCTCATATTCTCACCCCTCTCTCTCTTACACCGCTATCTCCCCCCTCTCTCATCCCACTCTCTCACTGCTCTCTCTTACTCCCCTCTCTATTTCTCTCACCCCTCTCTCATCCCCTCTCGCTCTCACCCTCTCTCTCTCACCCCTCTCTCTCTCACCCCCCTCTCTCGCTCTCACCCTTCTCTCTCACCCCCCCTCTCTCTCACCGCTCTCTCTCTCTCTCTCACCCCCTCTCTCACCCCTCACTCTCTCACCCCTCTCTCAGATTGTCTCTCCCTCAGCCCATCTCTCTCTCTCACCCCCTCTCTCTCACCCCTCTCGCTCTCTCACTCCCATGCTCTCACTCACCCCCTCTCTCGCATCCTCTCTCTCTTACGCCTTCCTCTCACCCATCTCTCACCCCTCTCTCTCTTTCACGTTCCCTCTCTCACACACTCCCTCTCTCTCACCGCGTCTCTCACGCCCCCTCTCTCGCCCCCTCTCTTTCTCGTCCCTCTCTCTCTCCCCCTCACTCTCTCCACCCTCTCTCTCTCCCCCTCTTTCTCCCCCCTCTATCTCTCCCCCGTCTCTTACCTCCTCTCTCTCCCACCTCTTCTCTCTCTCAACCCCTCTCTCTCACCCCCTATCTGTCTCACCTCCTCTCTCCCTCATCCCCTCACTCTCACCCCTCTCTCTCACACCTCTATCTCCCCCTCCCTCTCTGCCCTCTCTCTCTCTCACCCACTCTCTCTCACGCTGTTAGTCTCTCACAGCGTCTCTCTCTCTCACCCCTCTCTCACCCCCACTCTCAGAACCTCTCCCTGTCACACCCCTCTCTCTCTCACCCCCTCTCTTCCTCACTCCCTCCATCTCTCGCCCACTGTCTCTCGCCCACTCTCTCTCGCCCACACACTCTCTCGCCCACACTCTCTCTCCCCTCTCTCTCTGTCTCACGCCCCTCTCTCTCTCACCCCCTCTCTCTCTCTCCCCTCTCTCTCACCCACTCTCTCTCCGCCCTCTCTCTCCCCCATTCCTTTCTCTCTCTCACACACCCCTTCTCTCTCTCCCATCTCCCTCTCACTCCTCTCTCACCTCTCTCTCACCCCTCTCTCTCACCACTCTCTCTCTTTCACCCCCCTCACACGCTCCCTCTCTCTCGCACCCCCTCCTCTCTCACCTCGTCTCTCTCTTCCCCCCTCCCTCACAGCCGTCTCTCTCTATCGCCACTCTCTTTCCCTCGCACTCATCCCTCTTAACCACTCTTTTTCTTAGACTCCTCCCTCTCTCTCTCACCCCTCTTATAATCTCACCCCTCTCTCTCTTACATCACTCTCTCTCCCCCTCTCTCTACCTCCCTCTCTCAACCAACTCTTTCACCCCTCTCTCTTACACCCCTATCTCTCAGCCCTCTCTCAACGCCCTCTCTTTCTCACATCTCTCTCTCTCTTGTTCTCACCCCTCTCTTTCACCCCACTCTCTCTCACCCCCGCTTTCTCTTACTCTCTCTCTCTGCCATCTCTCTCTGTCACCCCTCTCTCACCATCTCTCTCGCTCAGCCTTCTCTCACCCCTCTCTCTCACCCCTCTCTCACCCATCTCTCTCGCTCAGCCTTCTCTCACCCCTCTCTCTCACCCATCTCTCTTTCTCCCCGTCTCTCACACTCTCCCTCCTTCTCACCCCCTGTTTCTCTCTCCACCTCTTTCTCTCCCCCTCTCTCTTACCTCTCCCTCTCTCACCACTCTCTCTCACCACTCTCTCTCACCCTCTCTCTCACCCCCTCTCTCACCCCATGTCTATCTCACTTCCTCTCTCTCCCAACCCCTCTCTCTCTCACCGCCTATCTCTCAACCCCTGTCTGTCTCACCTCCTCTCTCTCGCCCCCTCTCTCTTTCACCGCCTCTCTCTCAACACCGTCTCTCACTCAACCCCTCTCTTGGTCACCCCTCTCCCTCTCTCAACCCTCTCTCTCACCCTCTCTCTCACGCCTCTCTCTCGCCCCCTGTCTGTCTCATTCCTCTCTCTCTCACACCTCTCTCTCACACATGCGCCTTCTCTCTCACCCATCTCCCTCTCACCCCCTCTCTCACCCTCTCTCTCTCACACCCCCCTCTCTCTATCAACCATCTCTCCCACAGCCCTCTCTCTCTCCCACCCCTCTCTCTCTCACCCCTCACTCTGTCACCCCTCTCTATATCATCCCTCTCTCTCACACTCTCTCTTTCACTCCCCTCTCTCACACACTCCCTCTCTCTCACCCTCACTCTCTTACGCCTCCCTCTCACCCCTCTCTCGCCCTCCCTCTCTCTCTCACCCTCCTCTGTCACACACTCCTTCTCTCTCACCCTTGTCTCTCTCTCCCCCTCTCTTTCTCGCCCCTCTCTCTCTCCCCCGCACTCTCTCCACTCTCTCTCTCCCCCCTCTCTCTACCCCTCTATCTCTCCCCTGTCTCTCACCTCCGCTCTCTCCCACCCCCTCTCTCTCTTAAACCCTCTCTCTCACCCCCTATCTGTCTCACCTCCTTCTCTCTCATTCCCCCCTCTCTCTTCACCGCCTCTCTCTCAACACCCTCTCTCACTCATCCCCTCTCTCTCTCACCCCTCTCTCTCACACCTCTATCTCCCCCTTTCTCTCAACCTCTCTCTCTTACACCGCTCTCTCTCTCTATCGCCCTCTCTCTCATACCACTCTCTCACTGCTCCTCTCTTCCTCCCCTCTCTAATTTTCTCACCCCTCTCTCATCCCCTCTCTCTCTCTCACCCTCTCTCTCTCTCTCGCTCTCACCCTTGTCTCTCTCGCCCCCTCTCTTTCTCGCCCCTCTCTCTCTCCCCCTCACTCTCTCCACTCTCTCTCTCTACCCCTCTATCTCTCCCCTGTCTCTCACCTCTTCTCTCTCCCACCCCCCTTCTCTCTTAACCCCTCTCTCTCACCCCCTATCTGTCTCACCTCCTCTCTCTCACCTCCCCCTCTCTCTCTTTCAACGCCTCTCTCTCAACACCCTCTCTCACTCATCCCCTCCCTCTCTCACTCCTCTCTCTCACCCCTCTCTCTCTCTGCCCTCTCTCTCTCACCCACTATCTCTCACTCACTCTCTCTCATGCTGTTAGTCTCTCACAGCGTCTCTCTCTCTCACCCCTCTCTCTCACCCCCACTCTCAGAACCCCTCCCTGTCACACCCCTCTCTCTCTCACCCTCTCTTCCTCACTCCCTCCATCCCTCGCTCACTCTCTCTCTCTCGCTCACACACTCTCTCGCCTGCACTCCCTCTCACCCCTGTCTCTGTCTCACGCCCCTCTCTCTCACCCCTCTCTCTCTCTCACCACTCTCTCTAACCCACTCTCTCTCAGCCCTCTCTCTCTCTCAGCCCTCTCTCTCTCTCACGCCCCTTCACTCTCACCCATCTCCCTCTCACCCCTCTCTCTCACCCTCTCTGTCTCGCCCCCCTCTTTCTCTCAACCCCTCTCTCACCTCTCTCTCTCACCTCTCTCTCTCTCTCACACACCCCTCTCTCTCTCACCAATCTCTCTCTTTCACACCCCCACATGCTCCCTCTCTCTTGCACCCCCTCTCTCACAGCCCTCTCTCTCTCACACACCACTCTCTCTCCCTCTCACTCATCCCTCTCTTAACCAGTCTCTCTCTTACACTCCTCCCTCTCACTCTCAATAGTCTCTCAGCCCTCTTATAGTCTCACCCACTCTCTCTTACAACAATCACTCTCTCCTCTCTCTCTCTACCCCTCTCTCTCAACCAACTCTCTCACCCCTCTCTCTTACACCCCTATCTCTCAACCCTCTCTCAATCCCTCTCTCTCTCACATCTCTCTCTCTAGCTCTCACCCCTCTCTCTCTCACCCTCCTCTCTCTCACCTCACTCTCTCTTACCCCCTCTCTCTGCCATCTCTCTCTCCCACCCCCTCTCTCTCACCCATTTCTCTCTCAGCCTTCTCTCACCCTTGTCTCCCACCTCTCTCTCTCTTACCTCTCCCTCTCTAACAACTCTCTCTTACCCTCTCTCTCACACCACTCTCTCACCCCGTGTCTGTCTCACCTCCTCTCTCCCAACCCCTCTCTCTCTCACTCCCTCTCTCTCAACCCATGTCTGTCTCACCTCCTCTCTCTCACCCCCTCTCTCTCTCACCCTCTTTCTCTTTCACCCCCCTCTCTCGCACGCTCCCTCTCTCTCGCCCCCCCCCTCAGCCTGTCTCACTCTCTCTCTCTCTCCCCCCTCTCTCTCAACCCTCTCTCTCTCTCCCACTCTCTCTCTCCGGCTCTCTCTCTCCTCTCACTCATCCTTCTCTTAACCACTCTCTTTCTTACAGTCCTCCCTCTCTCTCACCAGTCTCTCAGCCCTCTCATACTCTCACCCCTCTCTCTTACACCACTCTCTCTCTCTCACGCCTCTCTCTTACACCCCTTTCTATCTATCTCACCCCTCTCTCAACCCCCTCTCTCTCACACACAACAACTCTCTCTCGCTCTCACCCCTCTCTCTCTCACCCCGGTCTCTCTTACCCTCTCTCTCTCTGACCTCTCTCTCCCTCACCCTCTCTCTCACCCCCTCTCTCTCAACCCCTGTCTGTCTCACCTCCTCTCTTCCAATTCCCCCTCTCTCTCACCCCCTCTCTCTCACCCCCTGTCTGTCTCACCTCCTCTCTCTCTCACACCACCACTCTCTCAACACCCTCTCTCGCTCATCCCCTCTCTCTCACACCTCTTTCAGCCCCCTCTCTCTCTCACCCCTCACTCTCTCTCACCCCATGCTCTCGCTTACTCCTCTCTCTCACCCTCTCCCTCACCCTCTCTCTGATTCACCCCGTCTCTCACACACTCCATCTTTCTCGCCCCCCTCTCTCTCGCCTCTCTCTCTCTCACTCAGCCCACTCAGTCTCTCACCCCATCACTCTCTCTCCCTCTCTCTCACACCGCCTCTCAAAACCCTCTCTCACACATCCCCATCTCTCCATCACCCCTCTCTCTCTCACCCCGCTCTCTCACCCTCTCTCTCACCCCCTCTTTCTCACATCCCCTCTCTCACAACCTCCCTCGCCCTCTCTCTCTTCCATCCCATCCCTCACATACTCTCTCTCTCTCGCCCCCTGTCTCTCTCGCTCCCTCTCTCTCGCCCCTCTCTCTCTCGCCCTCTCTCTCCCCCTCACTCTCTCCCCACCTATCTCTCTCCCTGTCTCTCAACCCCTCTCTCTCTCATCCCCTCGCTCTCACCCCGTCACTCTCTCTCCCCCTTCTCTGTCTCACCACCTTTCTCTCTCTCGCTCTCACCCATCTCTCTCTCCCACCATCTCTCTCTACCCCTCTCTCTCATCCCACTCTCTCACCCTTCTCACTTATTTCCTCTCTATCTCTCTCACTCCTCTCTCATCCCCTTCTCTCTCTCGCACCTCTCGATCTCACCCCCCTCTCTCTCACTCCCGCCCCTCTATCTCAAGCCTCTCTCTCTCACCCCTCTGTCTCACCTCTCTCTCTCTCACCCCTCTCTCTCTCTCACCCCCTCTCTCTTTACCCCTCTCTCTCATCCCACTCTCTCACCCCTCTCTTCTACACTCCTCTCTATCTCTCTCACCCCTGCATCATCCACCACACTCTCTCACACCTCTCTCTCGCACCCCTCTCTCTCTCACACTCATGCCCCTCTCTCTCACCCCCCCTCACCCCTCTCTCTCTTACCCTCTCTCTCTCAGCTCGCTCTCTCTTACATTCTCTCTCTTAGCCCGCTCTCTCATCCCTCTCTCACCCATCTCTCTCTCACCCCTCTCTCTCACCACTCTCTCTCTCACCCCCTCTCTCACTCCCTCACTCTCTCTCCCCTCTCTCACACCCTCTCTCTCTCAGCCCCTCTCTCTCTCACACCCTCACTATCTCACCCTGTCACTGTCTCTCCCCCTCTCTCTCTCACCGCCTTAGTCTCAACACCCTCTCTCACTCATCCCCCTCTCTCTCACCCCTCTTTCTGTCTCACCCCCCTCTCTCACCCTCTCTCTCACCCCCTCTCTCTCACCCCGACTCTCTCACCACCTGTCTGCCTCACATCCTCTCTCTCTCTCACCCCACTCTATTTCTCACCCCCTCTCTCTAACCCCCGTCTGTCTCACCTCCTCTCTCTCATACCCCTCTCTCTCACCGCCTCTCTCGCAACAACCTCTCTCCCTCACCCCTCTCTCTCACCCCTCTCTCTCTCACACCTCTCTCTCTCTCGCCCGTTCTCTCTATCTTACTTCACTATCTCATTCACCCCCTTTCTCTCTCAACCCTCTCTCTCATTCCCTATCTCTCCTTCTCACCCTCTCTCTCTCTCACCCCGTCTCTCTCTCACCCTCTCTCTCTTTCACCCCTTTCTTTCTCCACCCCTCTCTCAGCCCCTCTCTCTCCCTCACCCGACTCTCTCTCACTCCCTCTCTGTCTCTCACTCCTTTTCTCTCTCTTACCCCCTCACTCTCTCACCCCTCTCTCACACCCTCTCTCTCTCAGCCCCCCCTCTCTCTCACCCTCTATCTCTCTCGCTCTCACCCTTCTCTCTCTCACTCTCACCCTCTCTCTCTTTTACCCTCCTCTCTCACACACTCCCTCACTCTCGCCCCCCTCTCTGTCTCACCCTTCTCTCTCACCCCCTCTCTCTCACCCCATGCTCTCGCTCACCCCTCTCTCTCTTACCCCTCTCTCACCCTCTCTCTCTCTTTCACCCCGTCTCTCACAAACTCCCTCTCTCGCCCCCGTCTCTGTCGCCCCCTTTCTCTCTCAGCCCCTCTCTCTCACCCGTCTCCCTCCCCCCTCACTCTTCACCCTCTCCCCTCTCTCTCCCCCCTTTCTCTTCACCCTCAATCTCTCCCTCTGTCTCTCACCCCGTCACTCTCTCTCCCTCTCTCCTCACCACTCTCTCTCTCTCACCCCTCTCTCTCACCCCATGCTCACGGTCACCCCCTCTAACACCCCTCTCCCTCATCCTCTCACTGTTTCACCCCGTCTCTCACACACTCCCTCTCTCTCGCCAGCTGTCTCTCTTGCCGTCTCTCTCACCCCCTCTTGCTCACCCCTCTCTCTCACTCCTCTCCTTCACCCTCTCTCTCTTACACCCTGTCTCTCACACACTCCCTTCTCTCGCCCCCCTGTCTCTCTCGCCGTCTCTCTCTCTCGCCGTCCCCTCCTACCTCTCTCTCCCCCACACTCACTCCCCCCTCTCTCCCCCTCTATCTCTCCCCCTGTCTCTCAGTCCCTCTCTCTCTCTCCCCCCCCTCATCCCCTCACTATCTCACCCCGTCACCATCTCTCCCACTCTCTCTCTCACCACCTCGCTCTCAACACCCTCTCTCACTCAACCCCCTCTTTCACCCTGTCTCTGTCTCACCCATCTCTCTTTACCCCCTCTCTCTCACCACCTGTCTATCTCACCTCCTCTCTCTCCCACCCCTCTCTATCTCTCACTCCCTCTCTCTCACCCCATCTGTCTCACCTCCTCTCTCTCATACCCCTCTCCCTCACTGCCTCTCTCGCAACACCCTCTCTCACTCACCCCCACTCTCTCACCCCTCTCTCTCACACACCTCTCTCTCTCACCCGTTCTCTCTGTTTCACTTCACTATCTCACTCACCTCTCTCTCTCTCAACCCTCTCTCATCTCACTATCTGTCCCTATCACCCTCGCTCTCTCTCACCCCGTCTCTCTCTCACCCCTCTCTCTCTTTCACACCTCTCTTTCTCACCCTCTCTCTCTCCCCCCTCTCTCCCTCACCCGACTCTCTCTCTCACTCCTCTCTCTCTCACACCCTCTCTCTCAGCCCTCTCTCTCCACCCTCTCTCTCACACTCACCCTTACCTATCTCTCTCTCTCACCCCCCTCTCTCTCACCGCTCTCTCTCTCACCCTCTCTCTCTCCCTCTCACCCCTCTCTCTATCACCCCTCACTCTCTCACCCCTCTCTCTCATCCCTCTCTCTCTCGCTCTCACCCTTCTCTCTCTCTCTCTCTCTCATCCCCCCTCACTTCCTCACTCTCTAACCCTCTCTCACACCCTCTCTCTCATCACTCTTTCTCTCACCCTCTCTTGCTCTCACCCTTCTCATCCACATCCCTCTCTCTCGCCCCCTCGCTCTCTCACCCCATCTCTCTCTCTTTCCCCCCCTCTCTCAGCTCTCTCTCTCTCTCACATCTCTGTCTGTCTGTCTGTCTGTCTCATTCCTCTCTTACCACCTCTCTCTCTTATACTCCTCCATTTTTCTCTCACCCCCCTCTCAGCCCTCTCATACTCTCACCCCTCTCTCTTACACCATTTTCTCTCTCCCCATCCTCTCTTCCCCTTTCTCTCATTCCACTCTCTCACCCTCCTCTCTTACACCTCTCTCTATCTCTCCTACCCCTCTCTCATCCCCCTCTCTCTCCGCCTTTCTCTCTCCCCCTCACACTCTCCACCCTTGCTCTGTCTCCCCCTCTCTCTCTCCCCCTGTCTCTCAGCCCCTTTCTCTCTTTCACCGCACTCTCTCACACACTGCCTCTCTCTCGCCCCCTCTCTTGCACCCTGTCTCTCTCTCCCCCTCTCTCTCTCAGCCCTCTCTCACCACTCTCTCTCCCCTCTGCTCTCGACCCCTCTCTCTCTCACCCCACTCTTACTCCCTCTCTCTTACACTCCTCCCTCTCTCTCACCCCTCTCTCAGCCCTCTCATTTTTTCATAGAACATAGAACATAGAACATAGAACAATACAGCGCAGTACAGGCCCTTCGGCCCTCGATGTTGCGCCGATCAAAGCCCACCTAACCTACACTAACCCATTATCCTCCATATACCTATCCAATGCCCGCTTAAATACCCATAAAGAGGGAGAGTCCACTACTGCTACTGGCAGGGCATTCCATGATCTTACGACTCGCTGAGTGAAGAACCTACCCCTAACATCAGTCCTATATCTACCCCCCCTTAATTTAAAGCTATGCCCCCTTGTAATAGCTGACTCCATACGCGGAAAAAGGTTCTCACTGTCAACCCTATCTAACCCCCTAATCATCTTGTACACCTCTATCAAATCACCCCTAAACCTTC